>NC_141603.1:51698313-52030500 GCF_047967505.1 Dipteris shenzhenensis | reverse complement strand
CGCTATTCTTGCACCTCGAAACATCGAGGTTGATGCAATTAATGCTATGGCATTGAAGGCAATGCCCGGTGAGGAAAGGGAGTACCTAAGTGCAGACTCAGTGGACAACTTAGGGGGGGATTTCTTTTTGTTTGCAGTCGAGTATTTGAACAGTCTTGATCTTGGTGGTGGATATCCCCCGCATCGGTTGGTTTTGAAAAGGAATGCTCCTATAATTTTGTTGCGTAATTTGAATCCTCGCCAGGGTTTGTGCAATGGGACACGGTTGATATACAAAGAGTTTCACACAAAAGTGTTAGAAGCTGAAATCATTACTGGTAACAATGCTGGTGATAGAACGTTTATTCCAAGGATAACATTCATTCCGACCAAACTTAAACTTCCATTCAACATGAGGAGATGGCAATTTCCTATCCGATTGGCATTTGGCATGACAATCATAAGTCACAAGGCCAAACTTTGTCAGTTTTGGGGCTGTACTTGGCGACACCGGTATTCAATCATGGCCAACTATACGTGGCATTTTCACATATACGAGCATCAAACGCTGTTACTTAAGGTTTTCATTTTGCAGAGTGCGTCTGATGCCAGGGGCGAGGAGATGGATAATACTTCTACCACAAATGTTGTGTACAAGAGTTTTGCAATTGGCAACAGCAAGAGCCTAGGAGTATGACATTGCTCTTTCAAGCCCTCTTGAGACTTTCTTGGGTGGCAAATCTTCATTTCGGTAATCTTTGTATAGCTTTTTTAAAACTTCTTTCAATATTCCAACTGTCATAGGTCTTCGGGAATGTTGGCTATTTACAGAAATATGAACTGAGACGTAATATTTCATGACTTTGTCCTTGATAATGTTTGGATTTCATTTTTCATTTGAGTCATGGGTTTGCAATATATTACAACCTATTTTCTCTTCAAGCCTATTGTTTTTTTCCAGTATATGTAGATCGACACGTGCATTCTTTTTTTGCAATGCGACAGGATGTCTAGGCAGTTTACGTTTGTCATCGAGACAGGAGCGCAGGTGCACGGTACATAGCTGCTTGACAACCACGTTTTATGTTGACATGTTTAATAGTATAGTCACTCACTTTTAGAAAATTGCAGATCCTGTGGGCTGGGGATCTCTGGAGAGCGCGCAACTGTTGTTGGATTTGCTTGAGCTGGAGAGCTACCTTGGGTAAGAATCGTGTACATTGTTTGTTGCTTTATTTTTTTGTTAAAACAAAAGGTTTTTTTTTCGATTATATGTGAGTGGGAAAACATGCTATTGTTTGTCTTTTAGGACTGTTCTTGATTCAAGGTTTCTAATGAATCTCCACATCCACAATTCTTTGGATGGACGAGTCCATTTGGGATATTACGCTGTCCTGGCTTGCTGGGTTCATAGGGATGATGGACCACAGACAATCACTGTTCGCTGGCTGGGATACGGAAGAATGTGTGGGGACACGAATTTTCTATCGAGGGCAAAATGGGGACTACACGTATACCTATGTGAGCATTGTTGACAGCCCTTTGCGTCTGAGTAAGTACTCTAAAGAATGAGTTGGGTTTTACCAACATACATGTATAAAAGTTTTATGGCTCAATAATTATAGTTTCTAAATTGTCTTTCTATGTGATGCTGGTCCAGATACGATTGTTGGTACTCCGTTGTATGTTCGTAGCCACGGTGGACGCGACGGACGTGGTGGACGTAGACTGAATGGCCGTCGCAGGCTTTTCCCTGTAGTACATGGCTGCAGACTTTTCCCTTAGGGATGTTTGTGTGTGTATTGTAGATTTTGTATGTTCAGTTATGACTTTATTTTGCGGCTGTGTATTTGGATATATCAGTCAGTTCTTTGATGTAGCTATTGCATGTTCAGACATGTGACTGCACTTTTGGATGTGATATTTTTTGAAGTACTCTATCATAGAGAAATTTTTTATTGGACATGGCAGATGTGGAGTACATGGCCGGCACAGGCTTTTCCCTATAGTACATGGCCGCAGACTTTTCCCTTTAGGGATGTTTGTGTGTCTATTGTACATTTTGTATGATCAGTTATGACTTTATATGCGGATGTGTATTTGGACATATCAATGAGTTCTCTGGTTTCACTTTCGGATGCAATATTTTGAAGTACTATGTCGTAGACATTTTTTTTGGTTAGAATATGTTGCTGGTTTCAGACATTTTAGCATCTTGAGACCCGACGGAGCGGGTCGCTAGCCCATCGTAGACGGGTCAGGTTACTCGAAAAAGTTTCACACGAAAGTGTTAGAAGCTAAAATCATTATTGGTACCAATGCTGGTGATAGAACGTTTATTCGAAGGATAACATTCATTCCGACCAACCTTAAACTTCCATTTGACATGAGGAGATGACAGGAGCGCAGGTGCAAGGTACATAGTTGCTTGACAACCACGTTTTATGTTGACATGTTTAATAGTATAGTCACTCACTTTTAGAAAATTGCAGATCCTATGGGCTGGGGATCTTTGGAGAGCGCGCAACTGTTGTTGGATTTGCTTGAGCTGGAGAGCTACCTTGGGTAAGAATCGTGTACATTGTTTGCTGCTTTATTTTTTTGTTAAAACAAAAGGTTTTTTTTTCGATTATATGTGAGTGGGAAAACATGCTATTGTTTGTCTTTTAGGACTGTTCGTGATTCAAGGTTTCTCATGAATCTCTACATCCACAATCCTTTGGATGGACGAGTCCATTTGGGATATTACGCTGTCCTGGCTTGCTGGCTTCATAGGGATGATGGACCATAGACCATCACTGTTCGCTGGCTGGGATACTATGAATGTATGGGGACACGAATTTTCTATCGAGGGAAAAATGGGGACTACACATACAACTATGTGAGCATTGTTGACAGCCCTTTGCGTCTGAGTAAGTACTCTAAAGAATGAGTTAGGTTTTACCAACATACATGTATAAAAGTTTTATGGCTCAATAATTATAGTTCCTCAATTATCTTTCTATGTGATGCTGGTCCAGATACGATTGTTGGTACTCCGTTGTATGTTCGTAGCCACGGTGGACGCGGCGGATGCGGTGGACGTGGAGTGAATGGCCATCACAGGCTTTTCCGTGCAGTACATGGCCGTAGACTTTTTCCCTTAGGGATGTTTGTGTGTTTATTGTAGGTTTTTTATGTTCAGTTGTGACTTTAATTTGCGGCTATGTATTTGGATATATCAATTAGTTCTTCAGGCTTTTCCCTATAGTACATGGCCGCAGACTTTTCCCTTTAGGGATGTTTGTGTGTCTATTGTAGATTTTGTATGTTCAGTTATGACTTTGTATGCGGATGTGTATTTGGACATATCAATGAGTTCTCTGGTTTCACTTTCGGATACAATATTTTGAAGTACTATGTCATAGACATTTTTTTAGGTTAGAATATGTTGCTGGTTTCAGGCATTTTAGCATCTTGAGACCTGACGGAGCGGGTCGCTAGCCCATCGTAGATGGGTCAGGTTACTCGAAAGAGTTTCACACGAAAGTGTTAGAAGCTAAAATCATTATTGGTACCAATGCTGGTGATAGAACGTTTATTTGAAGGATAACATTCATTCCGACCAACCTTAACTTCCATTCGACATGAGGAGATGGCAATTTCCTATCTGATTAGCATTTGGCATGACAATCAATAAGTCACAGGGCCAAACATTGTCTGTTTTGGGGGCTGTACTTGGCGACACCGGTATTTAGTCATGGCCATCAATGCGTGGCATTTTCACATATCTGAGCATCAAACGCTGGGATCTCTAGAGAGCGTGCAACTGTTGTTGGATTTGCTTAAGCTGGAGAGCTACCTTGGGTAAGAACCGTGTACATTGTTTGTTGCTTTATTTTTGTTAAAACAAAAGTTTTTATTTGAGTGGGAAAACATGCTATTGTTTGTCTTTTAGGACTGTTCCTGATTCAAGGTTTCTAATGAATCTCCATGCCCACAATCCTTTAGATGGACGAGTCCATTTGGGATATTACGCCGTCCTAGATTGCCGGCTCAATAATTATAGTTCCCAATTTATCTTTCTGTGTGATGCTGGCCCATATATGAATGTTGGTACCCCGTTGTATTTTCATAACTGCGGTGGATGTGGCGAACGTCGCAGGCTTTTCCGTGCAACACATGGCTGCAGACTTTTCCCTCAGGGATGTTTGTGTGTCTGTTGTAGATTTTGTATGTTCAATTATGACTTTATTTGCGGCTGTGTATTTGGATATATCAATCAGTTGTTTGATGTAGCTATTGCATGTTCATACATGTGATTGCACTTTTGGATGTGATATTTTTGAAGTACTCTGTCATAGAGAATTTTTTTTTTGGACATGGCGGATGTGGAGTACATGGTCGGCGCAGGCTTTTTCCCTATAGTACATGGCCGCAGACTTTTTCCCTTTTAGGGATGTTTGTGTGTCTATTTTAGATTTTGTATGTTCAGTTATGACTTTGTTTGCGGATGTGTATTTGGAAAGAGTTTCACATGAAAGTGTTAGAAGCTGAAATCATTACGGGTACCAATGCTGGTGATAGAACGTTTATTCGAAGGATAACATTCATTTCGACCAACCTTAAACTCCCATTCGACATGAGGAGACGGCAATTTCCTATCCGATTTGGCATTTGGCATGACAATCAATAAGCCACAGGGCCAAACATTGTTTGTTTTGGGGCTGTACTTGGCGACACCGGTATTCAATCATGGCCAACTATACGTGGCATTTTCACATATCCGAGCATCAAACGCTGTTACTTAAGGTTTTCATTTTGCAGAGTGCGTCTGATGCCAGGGGTGAGGAGATGGATAATACTTCTACCACAAATGTTGTGTACAAGGAAGTTTTGCAATTGGCAACAGCAAGAGCCTAGGAGTATGACATTGCTCTTTCAAGCCCTCTTGAGACTTTCTTGGGTGGCAAATCTTCATTTCGGTAATCTTTGTATAGCTTTTTTTAAACTTCTTTCAATATTCCAACTGTCATAGGTCTTCGGGAATGTTGGCTATTTACAGAAATATGAATTGAGACGTAATATTTCATGACTTTGTCCTTGATAATGTTTGGATTTCATTTTTCATTTGAGTCATGGGTTTGCAATATACTACAACCTATTTTCTCTTTAAGCCTATTGTTTTTTTCCAATATATGTAGATCGACACGTGCATTCTTTTTTTGCAATGCGATAGGATGTCTAGGCAGTTCACGTTTGTCATCGAAACAGGAGCGCAGGTGCAAGGTACATAGCTGCTTGACAACCACGTTTTATGTTGACATGTTTAATAGTATAGTCACTCACTTTTAGAAAATTGCAGATCGTGCGGGCTGGGGATCTCTGGAGAGCGCACAACTGTTGTTGGATTTGCTTGAGCTGGAGAGCTACCTTGCGTAAGAATCGTGTACATTGTTTGTTGCTTTATTTTTTTGTTAAAACAAAAGGTTTTTTTTTCGATTATATGTGAGTGGGAAAACATGCTATTGTTTGTCTTTTAGGACTGTTCTTGATTCAAGGTTTCTAATGAATCTCCACATCCACAATTCTTTGGATGGACGAGTCCATTTGGGATATTACGCTGTCCTGGCTTGCTGGGTTCATAGGGATGATGGAGCACAGACCATCACTGTTCACTGGCTGGGATACAGAAGAATGTGTGGGGACACGAATTTTCTATCGAGGGCAAAATGGGGACTACACGTACACCTATGTGAGCATTGTTGACAGCCCTTTGCGTCTGAGTAAGTACTCTAAAGAATGAGTTGGGTTTTACCAACATACATGTATAAAAGTTTTATGGCTCAATAATTATAGTTCCTCAATTATCTTTCTATGTGATGCTGGTCTAGATACGATTGCTGGTACTCTGTTGTATGTTCGTAGCCGTGGTGGACACGGCGGATGTGGTGGACGTGGAGTGAATGGCCGTCGCAAGCTTTTCCGTGCAGTACATGGCCGCAGACTTTTCCCTTAGGGATGTTTGTGTGTGTATTGTAGATGTTGTATGTTCAGTTATGACTTTATTTGTGGCTATGTATTTGGATATATCAATCAGTTCTTTGATGTAGCTATTGCATGTTCAGACATGTGACTGCACTTTTGGATGTGATATTTTGAAGTACTCTGTCATACATAATTTTTTTTTGGACATGGCGGATGTGGAGTACATGGCTGACGCAAGCTTTTCCCTATAGTACATGGCCGCAGACTTTTCCCTTTAGGGATGTTTGTGTGTCTATTGTAGATTTTGTATGTTCAGTTATGACGTTGTATGCGGATGTGTATTTGGACATATTAATGAGTTCTCTGATTTCACTTTCGGATGTAATATTTTGAAGTACTATGTCGTAGACATTTTTTTTGGTTAGAATATGTTGCTGGTTTCAGACATTTCAGCATCTTGAGACCCGGCGGAGCGGGTCGCTAGCTCGTCGTAGACGGGTCAGGTTACTCGTTACATGGAAAAGGGCCTCTTTCCCACATATCTTCCTTCACTGCCACACTTGTTTGTTTTAGGGTAGACCATGGAAGCATCCCTATCGTGGGTCTCCTTTTCAAAAGATCTTCGCACATGTGAGCATAAGTCCTCGTCAGCACTGCCTTTGGTTCTGCCAAACACAAATGATTGTCAAGATGAATGGATGAATAATTGCAACACTTGTGATGGAAGCCAACCATTGGAAAGTTGGAATGTTATAATGCAACCACTTGCAAATGAAAAGAGATTTGCAAACTCGATGTGTGTGTGTGTGGGGAGGGAGAGTTTTAAAAAAAAAGTGTGCGCGTGAAAGAGAGAGATTAAGCCGAATAGAAGGGGGCTACTTGGCAAGAAATGGTGTGGGACACTTTTTTAACAAAAATGTTAGTATAGCGCTGCTTGGAAGGCAGTGCTAACAAGATGAATATGAATACAATTCATTTGGCCTACCCCAAATTTGTATGGGATTTCTTCTAAAGAATTTCATGTGTTTTTGGTCCTAACATATAATATAGAGTATCACACCGATAGTCATAGTTGGTACCCCTCTTAGTGTGATTTGAAATATTGTTTGTCCATATGTGATCACTTGTTGAGCCATGAATTGAGGTTGGTTCTTTTATTATTTGTTTAAGTTGTTTTGAGAACATGTATTTTTGTAGTTGATTTTTTGATGATGATTCATTGTTGTATTGAATGTTGAAGTCACCTACAATGTACATCGTCGTGTCTTCACGGATTTTTTCTAGCATGTGGTCTATAATTTCTATTAGTGAACTTGTATTGGCACTAGGGTGTTTGTATGTGTTTATAACTACAATATTGTCTCATTTTGTTGGCTAGAATATTGTTAGTAGGCATTGAGAACCGTCATCGTATGTCTCTTCAATGCTTGTTACAGTGATACCTTTTTTGAAGTATGTCGTGATGTCGACACTTGTTGAAATGGAAATGTTGTCAAATGTTGGAAGGTGTATCTTCTCCGATGGATGAAGGTGCGTTTCTTTGAAGGCAAATGATTTTTGCATTCTACATGCTTGGACAAGTAATTAAATCTTTAGCATGAGGCTTTGCTAACCTTGTGTTTAGTTTTTATATGTTCAACGTTCTTTCATTTTGTATATGAAATTGTATTTGGCCCAGTTTCCATTTTGCTACGCTTCTCAGGCAATCAATTTCTTGCAGCACCATGGCATCTACTTTGATGTTTTTCTATTCTATTTTTGATAGCAAGTGTAGATTGGATGGGTCACGGATTGGGTCACGGATCCTTATCGTTTATGGGTCAAGTGTGAGCGAGTCCATAGAAATCCCTTGAGCTCGATGTATAGTTCTTGTTGCGGTGGTTTGTATGGGGAATTGTTTCCAACATACTGTGTTGAGATGATTTTTCTGACATATTGTCTTGAATGCAAGTACGTAGAGGGTACTATGTTGACTGCAAGGCATAGAGATGGGTGAGACTATGAATGCTTGGTGACACCACTATTGCCGACGCCCAATATGGGTATGGCATCTCTAGATTGAGCACCCGCCGGTTTATGGAGTTTTAGCATGGTGAGCTGGAGGCCTAGGGATCGAAGACAAGTCCCGCATGCCTGGGTCCATCAAGGTCCTAGTATCTTCTCCGCTCTCTAAGTTTCCACTTAATACAGAGGGTCCACAGTTGAGGTGGCACCGAATAAATAAGGTTGAAAAAAAGAGTTCTCCATGAGATGTCTGGTGGGTGTAAGTGCCTCACATAGCAAAGCCGGCTCTCAAAACAAAACAAAAGATGATTTTTCCTATTTGGAATTCTCTAGTAATTTATGAAATGGGTGTCCAATGTTCTTCTGTCTCACTTCTTGGAGAGACTTCGATTTTGTGATCATGTGTACATATCAGTTTTCTTTTCATTGAATTCTATCCATACAATACATGGTTTATTTTCCTTGTTCGAACCTCTAAATATTCCATCTGCTCCGTTAACAATCCCGTCCGATATGTCCAAGTTACCGGAGCATATTTCAATGATCATTCTTGGTTTTAATCTTAGCTCCTCATGTAGGCCAGTAGTGTTTTTTGGATCTGTGGGGATTCCTATTGTCTTATTGCAAGCTCTCTCTCGTATGTATTTGGCTATGAGAATCTGTGGTTGTTTGTTTGTAGTGTGAAATACATATTTGTTATGTATGCCCTTTGATGCGTTGGTGACAAGTGTAAAAGAGGTGTGGTATTGTGTGCTTGCTCTATGGTTGAAGCAAGTGTAGATTATTTGGTGCGCGCAGGTCTTCTTCCATTTAGTCTCTGATTCTAATCTGTTAAGCAACTAATGAATTCTTTGTTCGTTTGTCGCATTGGCTCTCGTAGCTCATAGTACCCAATGTAGTTCTGCCAAAATGATGAAATGATTGTGGATGACGTCACATTTTGTAAGAAGATCCAGGAGTCTTTTGTGGGGCTTGCTTGGTAGAGGTCGCTGCATAGAATTATATCTACTCCTCTGAATGGTTCTAGGTGATTATGTTTTATTTAGTGCATGTGCATATTGGGGGGACATGCTCACTCAACTTTATTTTATTCCTATTTATTTTGGACCATGGAGGCTATTTAACTTATGTTTGTCCATGGATTAATTAATTTATTTAGGTTAATAATTTATTTAAAGCTATATCTAAGAGGAGTGCACATTATTCAAGAGGTTTTAAGCTATGTCTAAGAGGAGTGCACATTATTCAAGAGGGTAGGACTCGAACCTGAAAGTTATCTTTCCCACATGTGAGACCTACCACTAAGCTATAAAGTGGAAGAGCATACCTAGTGCTAACTAAAATATTATAAATGGTCCCTCTTCCCCCTCCCCCTTTACTAAATGCCTTCTTCTTTAAAGCCCCCTTCAAATGGTCCCTCTTTCCCCTCCCCCTTTAGCACATGCCTTCTTCTTTAATACCCCCTTCTTAAGTGGTCCCTCTTAATTGAAACTCCTCCCTCCCCCCTTTATCCCTTATTTTAGTCATGCCCTTTCCCTCTTCCTTTTCACCCCTCCTCTCTTCTCCACACTAATTAATGGGAATTTTCCATTTTTCAATGTATGGGGGGACATATTGAAGCACAATTAATGTGTTTAGGCCAACAAGTGAAACCTCATCTAAGACTACGAGCTCGACGTCCTTATGTAGGATTGAAAGTTCTTGCAATTTTTTGGCTAAGAGGGTTGTGTATGTGGATGTCATTAGCAGTAAATGTAGAGCAGCATGGATTGTTGTACCACCTATTTGGTGAGCTTCTTTTCCAATATATGCCAGTAGTAGGACCCTTGGTGTGTCTATGTTCAATGCTTCACTATGGAAGTATGAGTGTAGAAGTGCTTGAATGATAAGCATCAGTGTGTAAGTCTTCCCTGTGCCAGTGTTCCTGTATAAGAATAAATGTATTGTGTTGTTTGATCTAATTCTTTTTTTTAGCCTTATGTCATCTACAATGAGTCTTTTATCTTTGTTAAGTTGTCTCAATTTGGTGTAGAACACAATGTTCGAGATAATATCTATCTTGCATCGGGGAGGTTTGTTAGTTTGCGCTTGTTTATAAATAATATTCCTGTCAATGGCGATGTCATATTTTTTTGCTCTAATTTGATGATGCAAACTGCCTGATATAGTTGATGATGTTGATTGTGAACTTCTTTCTATTATAGGACATGAAAGGATGTTGTTGAAGTTTGCTTGATTTTCTTTAATTACATTTTCATTTGCATTGTATTGGTCATGCCATGTAGGAATTTCATCTAATAGGATGTGTTCATTGCACACAAACGGCAGGTACAATAAGCATTGCTCTCTATGGCTTTTTGGGTCCTTTGCTTTGTTGTAGTTATTGAACCATATAATTCTTGCTCTTTTCCTTTCTTGTTCACCTTTTCCAGAACTTGTAAATTCGCTTGCAAATTTTGCGAGGCGAACATCTTGTAGCTCTGGTCTTCGTTTCAGGTACTTGCATATTATGTCATCAAAGAATATGTTTATTTCTATGGGGTCTATTTTCTCAAGTTCTCTTTGTCTTTCAAGAGTAATGTATGTTTGGGAGGTGTGCTTGTGTGAATGTAAAAAAATCCCTACTCGTACTGTTCAGTGGTAGTGATAGTGCTAGATAGACTGCTTGTTATGAACTTATATGTTGCGTGTTCCAGGTTGCGTTGCCAACCTTCCTTATCCATTATGTTATAAGAGCTCGCATATCGAAGCTTTGCTTCAGAGCTGATTGTACTGCCTCATTTGTTTCTTTATCTATTTTGGTGATATAGGATGTGCAGTATGACACAGCTCCATGTGGGTTCAACATGAATTGGATATTTTTTTTTGCTCCCCATAGTTTGGACACTGTTTGGTTGAAGTTGTTCATGCGCATAAGTCCTTGGGGTTCTTGCATAGGAAGATCATTGGTTGTTACAAAGTGCTTCAAAGGGCCAATACATATTATTCTTCAGTGTTTCCTAGAACTCATCTGACAAAAACTGCATCGTTGCTTGTTCAAAAAACCTAGAAATGTCTTTGTATCTTGTTTTGTTTTCTTTCGCATCAGCAAAACTTGCTAGAGGTGTCAAAATCATAGTTCTTCTCATGGGTGGTTGTGGGAAGTTAAACCTACATGACTCGCTTCTTTTGGTGCATGTTTTACGATGCTTGTGGTTCTGTATGTCACGCTGTGTTTCCTCCAAGTTCGTACTGTTAGTTGTTACGTAGTTATCAACGAATGCCTCGATCACATTACTCGATGATTGATCACAGACAGGAGTGTCATCAATCCATAACAATCCATGGTCATGTTGGCTACCTTTGTTCTAAAATACTGTAACAAAGAATTAGTCCTTTACATTGCCAAGTATATTCCGATCATGTCATAGCAATGTTTTCATGGCTTGAAATCTATGCATGTAGTATCGAGTTGTTGTGACCGGGTTTGAGCAAATCATGTCCCTTATAATTTGAGGCTTTGCCTTATGTACGGCAACAAATTGTCATTTAATTCATTTAAGTAGTGTAGTAAAGATCCCCACAACATCTCTATTGTAAAAAAGTTACAAAGAAGGTGAGAGGTCCTAACTGTCTTAGCATTGTAAATACATTTCTTTTTAGACATTGCTTATAATCTGCTGATGTGCAGAGTGATGTAAAATCATGATACCCAATTTTGATTGTAGAAATCTTTCAATGTTCGCGTCCTCGATAGCATTTGTCGCTTGCAAGTTGCTGCCTTTCAGTTGTCCTTCGCACAGTCGCACCCATGTGGATGATAGAACTTGTTTTACCAACACGTTCATTGTTTTGAAGAATAGGTTCTCTATATTCAAAGAAAACCTTTTGTCCTCTTGTGTTAGTTCTCATTTCAATATTTCTTGGTAGCTTATTTTACATGGTGTGTTATATGCACGAGGCTATCCATAAAACAATTCAGGGAAGGCTATTTCCTCACCATGTTTGTCCTTGAATAAACTTAGAGGTGGGTGGCTTCTGATGGAGCAACAATTAATGGCTTATCTTCAAAATCAACTACTTTTGTTGGCTACTATATATACCATACACCAAGAAGTTTGTTGACAATTCGTCTTCTATTGCAATATTGTTTCCAGTTTTGCTTGTGTTGATATGATCAATTTATGATTGTTGCATAGCGGATATATGTTCCATCCAAATTGGATTTATTTGGACATTGTTCTATTTATATAAAGATGTTTCAAGTAGTTCATGGGTGGCACACATTGTTAATATGGGACAAACTATCCCACTCATGTAGTTATGTTTATATTCTAACTTCCGTTTGATAGTAAGCATGACCATAGCATTGTCTGTCAATAGTCAAGACAATAAATGTTGGGCTCTATCAACATCTGCAAATACGTTAATGACATTGCCATGCAAACCATATGGCCCCTCATATGTCAATTCTCTTATTTGCGTGAATCGAATCCTTATTAAGATGAGGCGTTCCTCCACTTTGTTCAGTAAGGGTACATATTTGGTGGCTTTTGCCATCGTCATATTCTTCAAGAAAAATTGGGCTCTTTCCTTAACTTTATGTTCTGATAATAGATCGAGCAAAGCTCACAAGGGTTGAGTTTCAATTCACTAGGGATTAGAGCATGATCATATAAAAACAAACCCATCAATTTAGTTATCATTCGTAACTTTCTCTTAAGCATTAATGTGCCACAATATGAGCATGCAAATTTTGGCGTATAATTGATTGTGTTGACATATAGAGCTTGGGCTTGGGGATTTTTGTCATTACGTTTCCTTTTTCGTGTCTGATGTGTGTGTTGATGAAGACTATAATCATGTGAGGTACCGTTTGTTCTTGTCATGCAAGAATTGGATGTTGCTTCCATGAAAGGGATTGGAATAATTGGTGTCAACTCTTTCTTTGAAGCATTCGCTTTGAGCTTATATATTTTGTTACATATTTCTTGGATGGAGAGCTTTAATTTAGGTTGTTGCTCGTTGTAAAGTATAACCAACTTCTTCACAGAGAGGGCATGTCTTGTTATGATTAATTGGTGCAAATTATTTTCTTCCTCAATTGATCATGGCGTGTACTTGCACTTTTGCTTTGTGGGAAGCAAAGTGTTGATGATGGTTAAAGGTGATAACTTCGTTAGTAGAATGTTATGAATATTTGGCACATTCTTTTGTTGTACACCACAAATTTCCTTTATACTTCCTCCTCGATTTAAGAAAACAATAAAGGAGTCCATGAATATTTGATAACCTTTGCAAGCAATCAAAAAGGAATGCTCACGAGTTCAATGAATTCTGCATTAGAGCATTAACTTCATGTTCTTGCAGTATTTTCCTTTGCAACTCTTTGTTCAATGTGATCATCATCTGCCATGTAGTTCTTTCAGAATGCATTGAACCAAGAATGTCATTATATAGTACTTGAAGCAATGAATCATAGTCATGATTTGGATAAAACTCTTTCAAACATTTCAACACATCGGTGTTTAGTGGATGTCAATTGTTGAAATCAATGTTCCGTTGCAAGTTATAAGTTTTAAGTGTGTTGTCTATGTCCATTGTGCGATCAATCCAAGCACTTTACTATTCTAAAGTGGTTCAGCCCTTACAGAAGCTGAAGTAGCAGAACTCTTGCCACAATTGCAAATAAGAATCACTAGCTATACTTATGTGTCACTTAATTTGATGGTTGTATTCTTATGTGCATCAGTGGTTCACGAAAAAATCTATTGAAAACTTGAAGGTGATACAATTGGATGCAGAGATTTCAACTCTACATTTGTGTCATGTGTTATGGTTTCTTGTTAAAGCAGCTCAGCTCATGATGGCATATACATAGCACATGAAAACATTGGGGAGATCAGAATTCAATGTGCCTTGATATCAAAACGTGCATGGTATTTGGTTCAGTTTCATTACTAGTAGTCCAAATGAACTGATTTGATGCAAATTGTTTGTCAGTATGCTTAAATGCTAGCTGATATGACTGTGTATGCTGTTCAAACCAAAGTTGTAGGCATTGTAGATAGAAGAACACTCTCAGGTGCAAGAATAGACTGACATTAAGGCTTCATGTTGCAAAAGTTAATGCTGTCCAGCAACTATTCATGGCGTTTAGGAAGTGTTTGTGCTAGCTAACATTTGATTGGTTTGTAGCAGTCTTAGGTACTTCGAAGTGGAACAACCCTACAATCACTTCCACCTCCCTTCCCTGTTATACAATGCATTGATGCATTTTTGTTCGGTTGGACACCCATGTGATCTCCAAAAAGTATCAAATATATTGTTCCAGATTAAGTAATTTTAGACAAATACTTCGAAATTCACATAGTGTAACCCAAACATGATAAGGCATTAATACTATTTGGAGAACATAAGGAGGCAAGTCGCACATCTTTCTGTAGGTTTTTGAAAAATGGACAAAGGGATTCAACAATCTCTAAGAATACATAGCCAATCATTCATTTCAAAACAAAACTAGTAAAGTTACATAGTCCCCTTTCTCCTATAAAAAAGTATTACTCACATCTCAAGCGAGACCTTATACTTTGGACACTTCTATGATCTCCAAAAATCATAAAATATGTTTTTCAAGGTTAATTTTAAAGAGTAGGCTTAGAAATTCACAGAGCCTAACCCGAATGTGATAAGGCATAATTAATTACTTTTTCCAAAACGTAAGGAGGCAAGCCCAACGTCTTTCTTCACACTTTCGAAAAGTACAAAAAAGGATGCAAGAATCTCTAAGCACAGAGAATGAATGATTGATGTCAAAAGAAAGAAAACTAGTTCCATTACATAATGTAAAAACAGTGAATGAAGAAAAAAAAAGGAGTAGCATTGTGTAATGCCAACCCAAAACTGCAACATTCATATAATGTGAATCCAAAAGTAATAGTCTCTCAGGCCCAAATTGCAAGTGCAAATCTATCCTACAAAAGACACCTAACACAACTACACAACTCAAGACTAAATGTCTATGCCAACCTATCTATATTGACTGCTTAAACCATGTCATAAACTGAAAACTATTAATGGTAAACATCCTAAAGGTTTGGTATCCATCAAGAGATTGTGTGTAGCTACAACAGTCCATGCATGATAATGAATAAACCAACAATGAAGCCCAAGTAGATCATCTACATTTCTCCCGCAAACTTGTATGTCAACTTTTGAACCATCTCACATTAGAACCCGCCCCTTCAATGATGGTATGGGAGAAATCTGCTACACACTTGCACAACTGAAACAGAAAGGCTTGTAGATATTCCACCAAGGTGCATTCAGATTTGTAAATTGAAGAACACCAGTGACCTAGATGACATGAGAACAATATGTTGTAAGTACACGTTAATGACTTCAGTCAACAATGGTTCAATTCTTCAATACCTAGATGACATGAGAACAATATGTTGTAAGTACGCATTAATGAATTTAGTCAACAATGGTTCAATTCTTCAATTACCTTCTGTCCATATCTAAGCTCTGAGACTTGATGCTTGAAAGCACCTCATAGAGATTCATGCAAACTACCCTTAGGAATAGCCGCAAGAATTGTGAAGTCAAATACACCGAAGGAATGGTGACCATGCATAAAGGAAATATTCTTCGTGACATACATAACAAATCCATCATCAATAAATTCTTGTATTAGTCGGGACAATGTATTCCTTCGCTCAGCAACAAAAGAGAGATGCACAAAACCAAATGTGTTAAGAATGTCAACAATGATTTGGTCTCAAGAAGGCCCGTCCAAATAACTTTAACGACAATGGATGCGATGGTGTCCATCACAAAAGTAAAGGAACCACCTTCAAATTGGATTTGATTGGTTGCCCGTGGCACATAAAGATTGATTATCCTATCTGGATGAAAACATATTTCACCTTTAAAGGGCTCTGCTTTCTGAACACTTATTGTGGCATCAATACGTAAAGATATATTAGAAGTGCCCTCTTCGCCTGGTACTTTCTTGCTGATTGTAGGTCCTTCTATCATATAGAAGCCATCAACCTCAATCATATCTCTCAATTGCAACACATACGCATGAGGAACATGAAGCGTGATTGTCTGGCAGCAATTACTGTTAGTAAGGTCCACTCTCATGTATACTATGTATGATACATTGTTAGCTTTGAATGCACCATATTTACACAGAACTTTGCCATCAAATGTGAAGCGGTAACTTATGTGCTCGCATAAATTCTCAATTCGAAGCATAGGAACTACATTCGGATTTGAAGGCCTGAAGTTGCTCGGAACCAATGCTCTCAAATTCTCTAATATGTTAGCACAATCTCCATCATTCTTTCCCACATGACTTGTACTTGCTGGAAAAATACTTCTTATTCAGTATAGGCAAGAGACATTACTTCTAATATCATCAATTAAAATTCAAAAGCACACATTAAAAATAAATGTAAATAGCTCCCTTCCAAAAGGGACAGAATGCTCTCACAAATCATGGAATCCCACAATTGTCCACGTGACAACATGTAGTATAAAACTAGTGAAACAAAACTATGCAAGAAGAAGAGAATCCGTGGAATGCTGACACACAATTAGAGAGATCAAGGTAGAGAATAATGGAGTAAAACAAAGGATTTGTCTTCCTGCAGGGACTAAATCATGTCATAAATAAGGGAGGCCTAGAACTGTCTCTATCAAAACACGCACTACTAACCTAATCAAATCAAACCATGCAGAAAGAAAATCATGTGCACAATGCTGTGAGATACGAATAGATAACACGAGGAAAATAGAGAGAAAGCATGGAGAAACAAAGGAAAAGGTCCCATCAGAAGAACATCTAGTAAGCACTTCAACCACAACAAAGTGAACCAATGTTAGAATAATACTAGATTGACCTTGATTCTCTAGTCAAACTTCATGTTGGGTTCTCAAATGAAGCTTGACATATATAGCGCTCCAAAGATGGGGAGTCGAGACAAGCAACTATGAACTGGGCCAAATCTGACCAGTCCACCTAAAAAATGTATGTTGTTGGCTAGTAAAGCCCTAGTTACTTGATTGGCAGTTTGTAGATGACACCATTCTCACACCAAGGAGCACTATGTAGGACATACAGGGAGTAATGAACTGTCTTGAGGTTTTTTCAAAGCCTCTAAATCCAAAATTAATCATGCCAAGGCTAGGTACTCCACTCTCAAGGGGGAAGAACGAGGCTTTCTAAAGGCCCTAGGCTATCTCAGGATACCCAAAGGCTTTGTCTTCAAGCTGATGGGCATTCCAATGGGTTTTGACATCACAATGAAGCAAGAATGGGACTGGCTCATGGACAGACTCCAGAAGATTTTGGACAAATGGAGAGGGTTCTAGCCTAATCTTGTAGGAAAAAGATTAGTGCTTAATCATTGCATCTATCCTATTTCAATCTTTTATCTTTCTTGCTTGGTCCCCCTCAAAGACAAATTTGGATATATTCATGAGACTATGCAAATCTTTTTTTGGGGAGGGCACTCCAGAATCTCCAATGCTAGATGATCCTTCTACTTCTTGGGTAATCAAAGCCATCCGTAACCCCCAAAGTGACCTTTAGAGCTCCTAGGTGGAAGAAGGCCACTTTTTTTAAAAGTGATAGTAGAGCATTGCCTTGCAAGACAGTGCTAATAACATCCGAGTCCATGTTTTATCATAGCATTCATTTGAACTAGTATTATTCACACTTAGTCCACTTATCCATTTTGCTCTTCTTAGAGTGTGTATTGAATAAATTAGAGATCCTTCTTGCTTTGTCATCAATGATGCTCAATGTTTCACATTCACATAGATCTAGTCTATGAGAAAAATTTTGGGAAGACCTTTGTGTGGCATCCCCTATGTGCTATATGGCAAGCATGTTTGCATCATTTGGGAGGCTCTAATCTGTCATGTAATCACTTAACGGAGAAAAGATCTTGTGGACCGAGTCTCTTTAACTCTTCTAATGGAAAAGAAATGTGAGTCTAAATCTTGCTACTACTAGTTGTGTGTGCCAGATCAAGCTCCACAGACATATACCTTTCTCATTGAGGGCTTGAGATATAATAGAGTTAATCTATACAAGGGTTGCCCCTCCTTCAAAGGCACTATTCGTGAGTTGAACGCTTTTGGATAATGAATCGTCACTTGTCACCTTCTTTCACTTTTTCAAATGACATCTTTTAGAATTGCATTCCAATTCACCATCTCCAGTCTTCTTAATGTTTGGATATATACCTTAGATTCAAAAATTAATTCACACTCTACTGTGCCACTAGCCTCTTGTTGAGATAACCAAGCTCTTGTTCTCATCACAGTCACATTTCTCTTTAAAAGATTCTAATCCAGGCCAAGGGGGATTCACAAGGAACTCCTTATTGTATCACGTGTGTGTAAGGGAGGGTTTTTTTTTGAAGGTGTGGTTTAAGCTTCTAAGTTAGGATGTAATGGGATTTCTTTGTGGGTTGCGGGGGGGGGGCATTTAGGGAAGGGGCTCCAAGGGGTAGGGGTAGGGGAATGGGATGGGGGTTGGAGAGGGAGGAAAGGAGGAAGTCCTTTAAAGAAGTCTTTAAAATGGAATGTCTTTGTGATTGGATTACTTATTAATAACTTGCAACTTAAAATTATACTTAAATGCATTTAAATGTTCATTTTTCTATTTTATTGATGTGACTTAATCAATGGCAAAGCTTGTATTAGTTTGGCTTTTGTGGGAAACATCATAATAATTATCCAACCAAATATGTATCTCAAAAGGATTTTTAAATATTTTCTTGCATATTTAAACCAAGGTAGCATATGCATATATTATGAAAGCATACATATGTTGTATATAGTAAAAAAGGGTGATTAACTTTGCCTTCTACGCTATGGTCAAATTCCTTCTAGATTTGCCTAAAAAGGTCACTGAAATGGCCAAAGTTGTCAAATTTCTTTGGCTACTCATTAAAAAGTCTATATTTCTTCATAGAAAACATGAAATGCATCAATATTTTATAAGGCGAGGTAGGGGAAGCTCAAATATTAAATAAAAAATGCATGTTGTGGAGGGTTTTTTGTGTTTTTAAACACTCCATGCTGTCCTGATTAACTTTTCCTTTTGTGCCATGATCGAATTCCTTCTACATTTTTTAGATGGCAAACAACATTTTATTGACTTGTAATTTACATCAAAATACCCTAAGTTGAATTTAAAATAGTAAATGTGATATCAACAACCATTAATTTCATCGAACGTGATATAAGTTTTATGTGGAAGATGATATAAAAATAGTTGCAATATCAAAAACAACAAATAATTCAAATAGCCATGACTTTTGAACTAGGTTTACATACAAAAGATTTGCCATTTAGCCATAGATAGATGGGAAAGTTGAGAGATCTATCGTGTCCATTGCATTTTCTTAGAGGCAAGCATATGTGTATGACCCAATGTGTTGCAACCTAGTTGTGGTGCATTATTAAAATCCCCATAGAAAAAGGCATTTTACCTCCAAGGATGATTCACCATGTCCCACAAGAGCAAAGCTTTGCTATCATAGGATTGTGGAGCATAGATTGAGGCACGTCAAAAATTTCTCCATGCACAAGGCATTGCACAATTATCCAATGACCTGCCCAATCATTAAAAGTCATGACACACTGAAGATCTTGTTTCACCAAAAGTACTACTCTAGAGAATGAGTTTTCTCGTGCATAGAAAATGTCATATCGCGAGCCCTATGCAATTATCCAATGACTTGCCCTATCATTAAAAGTCATGACAGGCTGAAGATCTTGTTTCACTAGAAGTACTACTCCAAAGAAGGAGTTTTCTCCTAAATAGAAAATGACATATCCCGAGACTCTAGAAAACTCCAAGAGACACATGCCACTTGTAGACCTCCATGAAGCTTCGACTACAGTCCACCAATCATTGACCAGCTCTCTTGCATGGCTTTCCAACAAGCCAGCTTAGTGGACCAACCCAGTAGATCCACGTGGAGTAGGAAAGACACCCTAAAAGATCATTATTCTAACACCTCCCTTGATCTAAATAGGGAGTTAGCAAAAAATGGACATCATAGTCCCAGACATCGTAGTCTTGAACAAAACTAAGGCATCAGAGCCTAATAGACAACTTGTTATCCCCAGCATCATAGCTTAATACTAGCATCATAGCCAGAAGAACTCATCAACCATCCCAACACTGCTCCAATCTGAAAAACTCCTGAACTTAAAAGGCCCAGTCCTGTTCTGGCAAATTATCTGAAACAAAACCGGCTATCTCACTTTGTCAAGGAGATTCATCCACTGTGCAAGCATTTGTTTTTCCCTGCTTTACTTCCTCATCCTTCAGTTTCTTGTTGCAGAATCGCTCTACATGGCCAGGCTTCTCGCTACATTAGAGTGCTACAAAGCATGTTTTTAGGTATTTGCGAGGTACCTAGTCTCTTGGTTTGTTATATGCCAAGGGGCATGACTCATGCTTCCAGTGATTTAGATTGGTTTGAACATGTATCTCATTAATTTTGGACTGATGCACTCTCCAAAACAATATTTATAATTACATTTGAACACAAATTTGAAATAAATTAGAATCCTCAAAAAAATCAATTTTAAATAAAATTTGAAAGGAATTTTTAATGGATTTGAGTGAGGAATAGCATGACATTACATTAAAAGTAGAGTTAAATCAAAAGAAGTGCTAAAATCTCAGAGTATTTTGTAATGGTGTTAACAAACGGCTTTCAATAGTTACAAGAAGACTTCCCAAAGTTACATAAAGTATTTAAACTATTTAATCCAACAACTATGCTAGTATCTTGTCATTGTCAATATCTGGCATTATTCCAAAGGCTATCTTACCTTAGAATGTAGTGAGGGGTAGAAGAACTACAAGCAAAAGTGTCCTTGGGTAGTATGTATGCGTGGGATACTTGCACTCTAACATTAGGGGAATTTTAGACTCAAAAAGGGCCTATTGGACTAGTCGCTTAAGATTTGTGATTAGTAGCCCAACCAATGGGAAGGCTTGGGCATTAAAAGAATGGAGGATTCCATATTGGCCTCTCATTGGTGGAGAGACTTCCCTTGGTCCCCACTAGGCTCCCACTTGCCTCCTCTTTCCCCCACCACCTCCTAGGGCATTTACTCCCCCCCTTGACTTTTTCATGGTCCCCCTACCCTCCTCCCTCACTTTGTGGGACCCCAAAATCGAGAGTTTTTTTCCCTCCAAAAAATTAAAAATTTGCAAAAGTGTCCCCAACCCCCCAAACACCTCCCAAGAGCCCCCCCAAACTATCCCCATTGACTCCCGACCTTCCTCCTGGCCTCTTTCTCCTCTCAGCCTCCTCCTCCTCCTCTCAACCTCCTCTCAGCCTACTCCTCCTCCTCTCAACCTCCCCTCAACCTCCTCCTCTCAACCTCTTCCTCCTCTCAGCCTCCTCTCAACTTCCTCCGCTCAACCTCCACTTATCCTCCCCCTCTTAATATCCTTAGCCTCCTTTCAACATCCTCACAACCTCTTCTTGCTCTTCGCCTTGTCCTCTTAATCTCTTCCTCTTTTCTTTCTCCCATTCTTTCCATATTTATGAAGTGCTCGTCTTCCCCTAGACCAGATGTAAGACACATTTTAAAGGAGTACTTCATTTTGGGATTGCTCAAAAGGGGCTTGTATGGGAACAAGGGTAAGAGGACTATGTTATGGAGAGAGAGAGAGAGAGAGAGAGAGAGAGATATGGATTCCTATGCATTGTGTGTGTGTGTGTGTGTGTGTGTGAGAGAGAGAGAGAGAGAGAGAGAGAGAGAGAGAGAGAGAGAGAGATGGATTCCCATGTTGTGTGTGTGTGTGTGTGTGATTTCACTAATGTGTGTGTGTGTGTGTGTGTGTGTGAGAGAGAGAGAGAGAGAGAGAGAGAGAGAGAGAGAGAGAGAGAGAGAGAGAGAGAGAGATGGATTCCCATGTTGTGTGTGTGTGTGTGTGTGTGTGTGTGAGAGAGAGAGAGAGAGAGAGAGAGAGAGAGAGAGAGAGAGAGAGAGAGAGAGAGAAAAGCCAATGGATTCCTATGTATCATGATGTAGTGGACACAATAAAGATTTGATTTGATTCCTAGGCTTTGTTTGATTTGAAGTTATTTTGTAGATATTCTGATTTCTATTACTAAGTTAATGATTTTAAAGAAATTCTAATGATTTACTTATTGCAATTGTCAGGATGCATCAAAATTGACCATTTAAAGATGTGCCAAGCACCACTACTACAATATCTATGAGAAGTGAATTCATGACCACAATGGGACATGCCTTACAATGATTATTATTTTCTTTTATAGATCAAAAAGTTAAAGATCAAGAAGTTATTGGAAAGGCACATGGATGTAATACTATCTTTTATTGAATGGAAGCATTCATGTACATTGGCTAAAAATGATTTGATTGAATATTATACCAAGAAATTTTTTATACCACATTGGATATCTATATTTTGTTCTGTAAATTATCATATTAATTCTTTCACAATGTCTTACTTTAGGTTAATTGTTGTATTTAGTTAGCCAGGAAAACTTTGAATTACTACATGAATCAGTGATGAAGAACAATAGGTTGTGCATGCATGAGAGTAGCTAGGTTGTTTGTGGGATCTTGTTGATGAGGTGTAGATGTAAGTCTTGAAAACAACTGATGGGGCATGGATTCCTTTAGAATGAATTCCTTTATTAGGTAGTAGGTTGTCTTTGGGATCTTGTGGATGAGGTATAGATGTACATGTTGTGTTTGGGATTTTAAATCAATGGGTATATGGTCTTTGAAAATGTACTACTTTTAAAGATTATGTAGGTTCAGTTAGATATGAGTCTTTATTTACTTAATAAATCCCAATGGTGCCAAAATACACCTCATGCATAAAATGAGACAAATTAATATGTATTATGTTGTGTATATGAAATATGTATGTAGCTATTTGGAAGTTATATTTACTTCTTGGGCATTACATCACATTTGAAAACAATAAGACATAATTGCACGTGATCACTTGTATTTATTATTTACATAGAATGGGAGTTGGCAACTTGAACCCCCAAGTAAGACATGCTTTGATGGAATACTCCAAGTAACATTTTGGGAATGTTCTACTCTTAGATATTGCTTATATTTAGAGCTAGATTGATTTTTTAATTCAATTAATAACTTTGACTCATGAATAATATAAGTTAGAGGTGATATTATAATTGAATATGTATTAAAAAACTTTGCTTTTATAAATTTTATCAATTTATATATATCTTCTCTAAATGTACCAAAAATTTGGATGTAATAAACACAATGCATTATTTCAAAATTTAAATTATGTAGAAATCAAGCATGCAAAGATTCAGTAAGAAGACAGGACAGGACAAGGGTGGGAAAAAAATGTTCTTGAAATTTTATTTATTAAAAGAAGTGGAAAGCTTTTTAAGGTTTAAAGTTAACATATCCATCAAGACCCGATGAAAGATATCCATATCGTATCCTAATGTTTGGCATCCAAAAGTAAAAGTATTTAAGCATCTAAAAGAAGAAACACTTGTAGATCAATTATACCATTAGCATAGAACATGTCCATGCATATCCATGCTATTGAATTCAAGGTACAATGAGATTAATAGGGGCATGTACATATGTATAATATTGATGATTCTTGTATAAGGTAACAATTATCTATAATGACAAATTGTCTCTAAAAGTTTAAGAGTGACATTTGTTCTTATTGGTTTTAGTGTAAACACTAAAACAATAACTAGAGAAGGACATAATACATAAGAAATAAATATGATTGAATTTATGTAATAGATCAATCTTGGAGTATAATATGCATATGCATGCAAAAGTGAAAGGAATGCGCATGGGACATATATAAACCATGAATAGAGTTTGTAGATCAACCTTGTAGAGTATAATAGGTGTACTTTTTGTGAGTACCCATTGTGAGGCCATAGGTCATTGCACTGTATTTTTGCTTCCATGATTTGTTTTCACAATTTCATCAACATATTGAGAGTGAGTGCTTTGGAAAGGCTAACATGTTTGAGAAGATGATTGATTTTGGGAAAAGTCTGTAAGAGAGAGTTGTAGATTTTACACCAAGCTACAACTTTGATACTTTATGATTTACATGGTTCAACCATTCAGATGGGCAAATAATGGCCCAAAGATGTAAAAAAGGCACTCTAAAGTGTTTTCTTGGCTTGGATTTGCATGCCGAATTCTAAATGCAAATTTGAAGCCTTAGATGGCGAGTTTGGGTAGAAAGAGATGATGATAAAAGTTGTAGGGAATCAAAAGACTGTTAAAAGTTATACTATGAATTATTTTCATATCCTGTACCATTTAGAAGATATGGGCCTCCAAATAGGGCTATTTTTTTCATGTTAAAAAAAAAAAGAGAACTTACTAGATCAAATCAATTGCACCTGCATGTAGGCATGGGGACCAGTATGTGGGGCATGGAGAGACATTCCCCTAAAAACAATTTGAAAAAAAATGGCCAGATGGCCCCAGATGTGAGTAGGTGCGACTTTTGGCCTGTTTGCTCACACTTGGGGCCATCTGGCCATTAAATTTTATTTTTTTTGGGGGGGTAATGTCTCTCCATTCCCAAACACTATTGTGGACTAGTATTTGGGCATGGAGAGATATTCCCCTAAAAAAAAATTGGCAAAAAATGGCCAGATGGCCCTAGGTGTGAGTAGGCGCGACGTTTGGCCAGACGGGGACCTGGCCCTAGGTGTGAGTAGGCACGACTTTCACCCAGACGGGGTCCTCGTCTGGTCGAAAGTCGCACATGCTCACACCTAGGGCCATCTGGCCATTTTTTTTCAAATTTTTTTTGGGGGAATGGGTGCAGAGTATTTGGGGCATGGAGAGACATTCCCCCAAAAAAATTTTGAAAAAAAAAGGCAAGATGGCCCTAGGTGTGACGAAAGTCGCACTTGCTCACACCTAGGGCCATCTGACCATTTTTTTTCAAAATTTTTTTTAGGGGAATGTCTCTCCATGCCCCAAACACTGTTAGGGACCACCATCTGGCCACTTTTTTTCAAAAATTTTTTGGGGTTATGTTCTCCATGCCCCAAATACTGGTCCCCAACAGTGTTTGGGGCATGGGGAGATATTCTCCCAAAAGAAATCTAGAAAAAAATGGCCAGATGGCCCTAGGTGTGAGCAGGCACGACTTTTGGCCAGACGGGGACCTGTGAGGGACCCCGTCTGGCCAAAAGTCATGCCTGCTCACAGGTTTTCGTCTGGCCAAAAGTCGCGCCTGCTCACACTTAGGGCCATTTAGGACCCCGTTTGGCCAAAAGTCGCACCTACTCACAGGTCCCCGTTTGGCCAAAAGTTGCGCCTGCTCACACTTAGGGCGATCTGGTCCCTGTCTGGCCAAAAGTCGTGCCTTCTCACACCTAGGGCCATCTGGCCATTTTTTTACAAATTTCTTTTGGGGGAATGTCTCTCCATGTCCCAAATACTGGTCCCCAACAGTGTTTGGGGCATGGAGAGACATTCCCCAAAAAGAAATCTGGAATGTCTCTCCATGCCCCAAACACTGTTGGGGACCAGTATTTGGGACATGGAGAGACATTCCCAAAAAAAAAAATTTGGAAAAAAATGGCCAGATGGCCCTAGGTGTGAGCAGGCATGACTTTTGGCAAGACGGGGACTGGGTCATCTGGCCATTTTTGGACCCCATTTGGCCAAAAGTCGTGCCTGCTCACACCTAGGGCCATCTTGCCATTTTTTTCCAGACGGCCCAGCAGGCGCGACTTTTGGCCAAATGGGGTGGCGCGACTTTTGGCCAGGCGGGGACCCCGTCTGGCCAAAAGTCACGCCTGCTCACACCTAGGGCCATCTGGCCATTTTTTTCCAAAATTGTTTTGGGGGAATGTCTCTCCATGCCCCAAACACTGTTAGAAAATTGTTTTGGGGGAATGTCTCTCCATGCCCCAAACACTGTTAGGGACCAATATTTGGGGCATAGAGAGACATTCCCCCAAAAAAAATTTGAAAAAAATGGCCAAATGGCCCTAGGTGTGAGCAGGTGTTACTTTTGGCCAGACGGGGTCCCAAAATTTTTTCGGGGGAATGTCTGTCCATGCCCCAAATATTGGTTCCCAACAAATCAAGGATGCCTAATAGTTTTTTTTGGGGGGGTGTCAAGATTGCCTAATATTTTTCCAAATCATCTTTTTTCTCTTTTACTTATTGGGAACCACTATTTGGGGCTCAATCTTGTTGAAGCCTAGTTCAAGTGGTTGCCTTTCTTTGTTTACACAATACTTGTTCTTCTTGGCTCAACTGATTTTTTGTATAGATGTGTGGCTAATGGGGTGTACTAGTGTTCATTATAGAGAAACTTGTTAATCATCAGGAAGGGGCTGATTAGGGGCAAGAAGTAATGTCATAAGACACAACAAAGTCCTCTTGGCCAAGCACACATTTGGGCCAAACTTACATTGTTTGATCCAATTGCACACCCACATGCACATTGAGGCCAAGAGGCCTTTTTGGAATTGAGTTTTGGGTAAACTTCAACAAGCAGCAAGAATAAGACAACAATAATAAAACAACATAGATTATGATTTTACTTTATTTCATGAGAATGATAACATTTATTTATTTTAGAATGAAATAATATCAATTACCATAGAAAGGACAAGCACAAGCAACCTCCATAGGGGAGCCAAAATATAGTGTCTACAAAAGGACACACTATAATATAATAGGTGTCCTCTAAAGGAAAAGAACACATACAAGACAGATAAATGTTGATGGGTATAGTGGTAAATGCTAAAGAATGACCACTTCCATCACGTTGAAGAAGATTCTTCCCTCTACCTTTGATTGCCTCAATGTTCTATCCATCCATGCTCAAGTTCCTTGAGATCCAATCGCGATTACTTCCACATATTTGAAAAGATCTCAATAATGTTTATCCAATAAGCTACATGGAGAAGGTAGTTCATAATCCCTAGACGTAGCCCTCATGCACTTGCACCCTTTGACTGATTGATTGCTTGCTCCACTGCAACCTGCCAAGAACACATTTTGTCACATGGTGGGGATCCTCCAAGTGGGAGAGGGAGGTGCACTTTTTGGGACCACCAAAGCCTAGGAAGGTGTACTTTTTTGGACTCATATGGGGGTGATGGGACCCTTTATAGACCTTATTAGTTCTTAATCCATTTTGCTAATCCACTCCTTATGAGGCCTTTTTTGAGTCCAAAATTCCCCTAATGAGGTCTTATGAGGAATAAGAGAAGAGGGAGCCCTCCGATCATAAATAGCGTTCCTTGTTTCTTTACTAATTAATACTTTTGTGAATTCTTTTCAATTGGGGGGACCTATATTGCTAAGGTTGAAGCATGTTGCATACGGCACGCGGTTTCTCATTGAACGGATGCTATGTGGACACTATTGAGCTTTCATCGAAAGATGGTGGAATGGAACACGAAGGCGATTGGGTTGGGGACTTGTGAGCACCCTAAGATTCCATTTGATGTATGTCACGTGGTTTCTCATCGAATGGATGCTATGTGGACACTATTGAGTTTTTATCGAAAGATGGTGGAATGGAACACGGAGGGGATTGGGTTGGGGACTCGTGAGGACCCTAAGATTCCATTTGATGTATTAAAGCAGGGAAAGGCAATTTGAAAATTTATCAAGTATACGTGAGTCTAGAAAAGCTCACCCGAGATTGCATTTGATGTATTGCTGGGTTTCGTAGGTGAAGGAAAGGCACTTGAGTGGAGGGAAGTCTTGAAAAGCTTGTGTGTTTTCGTGAGGGGTTTGGAGCAAGGACAAGGGGGTGTAGAAAAGGACATTGGCGTGGGTCATAAATAGCGTTCCTTGTTTCTTTACTAATTAATACTTTTGTGAATTCTTTTCAATTGGGGGGACCTATATTGCTAAGGTTGAAGCATGTTGCATACGGCACGTGGTTTCTCATTGAACGGATGCTATGTGGACACTATTGAGCTTTCATCGAAAGATGGTGGAATGGAACACGAAGGCGATTGGGTTGGGGACTTGTGAGCACCCTAAGATTCCATTTGATGTATGTCACGTGGTTTCTCATCGAATGGATGCTATGTGGACACTATTGAGTTTTTATCGAAAGATGGTGGAATGGAACACGGAGGGGATTGGGTTGGGGACTCGTGAGGACCCTAAGATTCCATTTGATGTATTAAAGTAGGGAAAGGCAATTTGAAAATTTATCAAGTATACGTGAGTCTAGAAAAGCTCACCCGAGATTGCATTTGATGTATTGCTGGGTTTCGTAGGTCAAGGAAAGGCACTTGAGTGGAGGGAAGTCTTGAAAAGCTTGTGTGTTTTCGTGAGGGGTTTGGAGCAAGGACAAGGGGGTGTAGAAAAGGACATTGGCGTGGGTCATAAATAGCGTTCCTTGTTTCTTTACTAATTAATACTTTTGTGAATTCTTTTCAATTGGGGGGACCTATATTGCTAAGGTTGAAGCATGTTGCATACGGCACGCGGTTTCTCATTGAACGGATGCTATGTGGACACTATTGAGCTTTCATTGAAAGATGGTGGAATGGAACACGAAGGCGATTGGGTTGGGGACTTGTGAGCACCCTAAGATTCCATTTGATGTATGTCACGTGGTTTCTCATCGAATGGATGCTATGTGGACACTATTGAGTTTTTATCGAAAGATGGTGGAATGGAACACGGAGGGGATTGGGTTGGGGACTCGTGAGGACCCTAAGATTCCATTTGATGTATTAAAGCAGGGAAAGGCAATTTGAAAATTTATCAAGTATACGTGAGTCTAGAAAAGCTCACCCGAGATTGCATTTGATGTATTGCTGGGTTTCGTAGGTGAAGGAAAGGCACTTGAGTGGAGGGAAGTCTTGAAAAGCTTGTGTGTTTTCGTGAGGGGTTTGGAGCAAGGACAAGGGGGTGTAGAAAAGGACATTGGCGTGGGTCATAAATAGCGTTCCTTGTTTCTTTACTAATTAATACTTTTGTGAATTCTTTTCAATTGGGGGGACCTATATTGCTAAGGTTGAAGCATGTTGCATACGGCACGCGGTTTCTCATTGAACGGATGCTATGTGGACACTATTGAGCTTTCATCGAAACATGGTGGAATGGAACACAAAGGCGATTGGGTTGGGGACTTGTGAGCACCCTAAGATTCCATTTGATGTATGTCACGTGGTTTCTCATCGAATGGATGCTATGTGGACACTATTGAGTTTTTATCGAAAGATGGTGGAATGGAACACGGAGGGGATTGGGTTGGGGACTCGTGAGGACCCTAAGATTCCATTTGATGTATTAAAGCAGGGAAAGGCAATTTGAAAATTTATCAAGTATACGTGAGTCTAGAAAAGCTCACCCGAGATTGCATTTGATGTATTGCTGGGTTTCGTAGGTCAAGGAAAGGCACTTGAGTGGAGGGAAGTCTTGAAAAGCTTGTGTGTTTTCGTGAGGGGTTTGGAGCAAGGACAAGGGGGTGTAGAAAAGGACATTGGCGTGGGTCATAAATAGCGTTCCTTGTTTCTTTACTAATTAATACTTTTGTGAATTCTTTTCAATTGGGGGGACCTATATTGCTAAGGTTGAAGCATGTTGCATACGGCACGCGGTTTCTCATTGAACGGATGCTATGTGGACACTATTGAGCTTTCATCGAAAGATGGTGGAATGGAACACGAAGGCGATTGGGTTGGGGACTTGTGAGCACCCTAAGATTCCATTTGATGTATGTCACGTGGTTTCTCATCGAATGGATGCTATGTGGACACTATTGAGTTTTTATCGAAAGATGGTGGAATGGAACACGGAGGGGATTGGGTTGGGGACTCGTGAGGACCCTAAGATTCCATTTGATGTATTAAAGCAGGGAAAGGCAATTTGAAAATTTATCAAGTATACGTGAGTCTAGAAAAGCTCACCCGAGATTGCATTTGATGTATTGCTGGGTTTCGTAGGTGAAGGAAAGGCACTTGAGTGGAGGGAAGTCTTGAAAAGCTTGTGTGTTTTCGTGAGGGGTTTGGAGCAAGGACAAGCGGGTGTAGAAAAGGACATTGGCGTGGGTGGGAGGAAAAGTGCAAACTAAGGTTGGTGGGAGTACGTAGTATTGTTATAAAAAGGCAAAAGGGGGGTGGAGGGGGTTTGAAAGAGGGCGAGGCGATGGAGGCGGGTGGTGAGCGGAAAGGCGCATCTCTGCCGGCGGCGGCGGTGGCGCTGCTCCGGATCTTGATAATCTGCGGAATCAACGGCTGTGATGTGCACGCAAACGACGTGCTTAAGCCGGGCGCCTCCCTAACGCCCACATCACCGCCGTTGATCTCCAGCCCCGCCGCCTTCCAGCTCTCCTTGCGCCCCCCCTCCTCCTCCTCCTCCTCCTCCCTCTTCTACCTCGCCATCTCCTTCTCCTCCTCCCCCTCCTCCCACCCCTCCTGGATTGCCAACCCCTCCTCCCCCGTCTCCTCCTCCTCCTCCCTCTCCCTCTCCCCCTCCGGTGACCTCCTCCTCTTCGACCGCTCCTCCCTCGCTTGGTCCTCCAACACCTCCCACCTCGGCGTCACCCTCGCCCTCCTTTCCACCTCCGGTAACCTCCTCCTCCTCAACTCCTCCAACTCCTCCGTCTGGCAGAGCTTCGATCACCCCACCGATACCCTCCTTTCCTCCCAGCGCTTCTCCATCTCCTCCCAACTCGTCTCCCGTCAGCGTTCCGATAGCTACGCACCCGGCCTTTACTCTCTCCGCTTCCAGAATGACTCGACTGGATCAGTGCCCCAGCTTGTTTACGCGGCAGCCAGTTATTGCGACTTCGGATTACGCCTTGTTCCTCCAATAGCCGACGCTCAATCGTCTTACCTAGAGCTTCAGAGCGATGGCACCGTCTTATTCTACATCAGTGGCGAGGGAGCTGTTACCGTTTATGCTGATGATTACGGCACGGCGAGCTTGCGGAGGCTTACACTTGACATGGACGGCAATCTACGGGTGTACAGTTGGGATAACAGTTCGGCACAGTGGATCACGGTTTGGCTTGCTTTCACGGATGTATGCACGAAAGTACCCGGCAATTTGTGTGGCGACTTCGGGATCTGCATAAACCAGCCGCAACCCACCTGCGTCTGTCCACCCGGTTTTAATGTCTCTGACTCCGGCAATCTGTTTGCAGGATGCCGTCCTGAATATAACCTCAGCAGCGTTGCTTGTCTAAGCGCCAAATACGTTCAACTTGACGGCATAGATTTCCCAACGAACGACTATTACGACAACGCACCTCTATCAGAGACAGACTGTAAGCAATTGTGCTCCTCCAATTGCGAGTGTCTAGCTGCCGTTTTCTCTCTCGACGGCAGCGGCCACTGCTGGCTCAAAAACCGCGTCCAGAACGGCAGAGCAGCTCAACCAACTCGGCGCACCTTTCTGAAGATATCCGATGCAAACCCCTTACAATTTTCTACTCCAAACTCAGATTCTGGAACGGAGTGGAGTCTGCAAACGCTCTGGCAGCTACCAGCTAGCTCCAATACAACTTCGCCTCCCGTGGGAAAAACGAAAAGCAAGAGCAACAAGACGACAATCCTCTTCCTGGCCGTCGCCACTGGGGCAGTGCTGCTGTGCTTCGTTCTTGTTCTTGCATTCTTGATTCGGGAAATCGCAAACAGGCAGCGCTATATCAAGGTTCACAAAGACATGGACGGGGTTTCGGGATCTCCTACCCTCTTTTCGTACCGGGCATTGGAAGCTGCCACTCTAAATTTCCAGCACATCCTAGGAGCCGGGGGATTCAGTACAGTCTATAAAGGGCAACTTGCAAATGGCAAACTCGTGGCAGTGAAACGATTGGAAGGTATTTCTCATCGTGAAAAACAATTCCGTGCAGAGATCGCCACCATTGGTAAGATCCATCACGTAAACTTGCTGCGTCTGATTGGATTTTGTACCGAGGGTGATCAGAGACTTCTAGTCTACGAGTATATGGAAAACGGCTCTCTGGATGGAATCTTATTCCATGAGTCTTCCACCCAAATGACTTTGGATTGGAACACCAGGTTTCAGATTTGCTTGGGTGTAGCGCGAGGAATCAGTTATCTGCACGAGGAATGCCTGGACTGCATACTACACTGCGACATCAAGCCTCAAAACATTCTGCTCGATGAGAAATACGGAGCAAAAGTAGCTGATTTTGGGCTCGCATACCTTTACAGCAGGGATCATACGGTGAAAATGACCACAATCAGGGGGACGAGGGGGTATCTGGCGCCCGAGTGGGTGTGCAATCTTCCGATAACGTCGAAAGCAGATGTGTATAGCTACGGGATGGTAGTACTAGAGATAGTGAGCGGGAGGAACAACTATCAGTTCTCGGAATCAGCGATGAACGAGCCGAGCGGCAAGTGGTGCTTCCCTACGTGGGCATACCAGAGGAAGGTGGAGGAGGTGGTGGATGCGAGGATGGGGGAGGAGGCAGTGGATTACAAGCAGGCAGAGGAGGTGTTGAAGGTGGCCTTCTGCTGCATTCAAGCGGATATGAATGCCAGGCCATCCATGGGAAAGGTTGTGCAGATGCTGGAAGGAACCTTGCCCATTCCTGAGCCTGCCCCTCCCTCATACTTAAGTCATCGAGGTCAGGTCTCCGAATGAACCAGCTCCAGCTGAAAACTAGCTCAGTAGCCAGCATCCTGTTGAAAGAGCCCACAAATTCCACTCTGCCATAACTCTAGCAGCTTTCTTATGCGTTGACGGATTATCAAAGTGCAAACCGTGGCAAGCCACGGACTCCAGCTATCAAGAAATTCAAGGCAGTTTAATAATCTAGTAGACTGTGTTAAGAACAAATTATCTGTATCTAACTTTTATATGTAACCTATCTTGAGTGGACTGTCATGCAGATATCTATAACCGTCTTCATGAGACGAACTGTTGCCTTATCAGCTATATGTATTTGATTCTACGTAATGGAAGACAACCTCTTTTCTAATGCGCAATCTCGAGTCCGGCGTCGTGGAATTGTGTCGATCTCTAATTGTTGTTCGATCTTTCTTCTTCTCAATGCATGTTATGACTACGTTGCTCCACTGAATTTCTAATATGGTTTTTGCTCCATCTTTTTTCTTCTCGATGCCGTCAGCACTAATCTGTAATATCGTCTGAGAGACAGCCTTAGCTAGAGATTGTAGTGTTTTTGGATTACCATCATTCAAGATATTGCGTGCCAGTGTTCATAGATTTAAGAAACCTAGCCGACATGCTTCTTGAGTGAAGCATCAATACCTTCGACAAAGCTATATCTAGTGTTTCTTTCACTTGATGCAGATTCTTAAACTTGCTCGTAACTCAAACACCACTTATAACCATAATTCAGCCGTTTATTTCATATGACGGGAATGTATGTAAGTCTCTAAAGACTTTTAGAAGAAAGCATTGAAAGAAACTTCAAAATAACCGTCAATATGAGTGTCAATTGTCACGCAAACTTGCAAACCTTTCCTTGCATGATACATTGTGAGTGTGCAAAGTGTATGACTCATGGTTTGTAGAGTAGGAGTTCCGTATTCTGATAAGTTCTCGAGAACTCAATTGATGCCAAGTGTTGTTAATCTCTCTATGGTATTTATAATCCTAACGCGACACGTGGTTGCCTTGCCGTTCTTTCATAAAAACGAGCAACATGACTCGTCTACGACGGGTTTAGTACCCCTCAACGATTAACAAAATGCATGGACTTACATGGCAATATTGGACGCAAGACAACATGGACTTTTGTAGGGTCAACCATTCGCACTCGGGCAGAGTCTCAAATCGACTTATACACGCCTCTTTTAGTGACCAATGCATGCTTCTTTGATTGCCTTCCCTCCCCATGTGACAATCTCTTAGCGCTTGCTTAACATTGAAAATTTCCACCCAAACTTACCAACGGATAGGGATCACAAATGAACATCAGAGAATACCATACTCCTACTATTAACACATGATTTAACTTTCCATTTGAGAGTAAAAACTGTTGTCATGCTGAGAGGTCGTCTCGACCGTTTTGGTGATTTGGCCCTATATGCACATCTAAATCATGAAATTACTTGGTGGTCCAAGGTAAGCAAAATGAGACCTTTTATATTTACAGAAGTTGTGTCTATTACTGTCCATTGTTTTTTTAAAATTGAAAGTGGTTTGCTCTTGTATTACTTAAAAGATCCCAAAGGATATCTCATACAAAGCGCTCTGTAAGCGACATCTAACAACTTTATCAGGCCAACACACCACTAACTTTATCATTACTGTCCTTTGTTCCAATCTATGTCTTGAGTCGTTTGCCAATACTATAACACTTGCCATACATCAAAGCACAACTCTAATTGATAGCCTAGTATACACCTGACATGCAGCCTGTGGCAATTATGTACTCTTGTTATATCATGGTCGTTTGCTCTCTAATTAGAGAACGGCATGTAGTTGCATCTACGAATCTCAAGTTTATTGTAGCTCCGAGTATGAGATGGTTGAGAAGCTTAGAAGTTTATCCAAGCTTCACACCTTCTACTTGGAGCTTTCAGATAACACTTGGGTGCTTCCAAAGCACGTGGGGGCTATTGACGTAATGTAGCACTAGACGTGAAGCTTTATATAAAAGGACATTGTGAGGTGTATCTAGTTTTCTCCGAAAGGCTCCCCTCATTTGTGGATATAGAACGGTGGTTTGTTGCTCTAGATCTTATGCTTCCTTTGTGACCCGGACTCAAAAGAGTTTATCGAAAGGAGGTTCTGCGTAAGCCCTCTGCCATCGACCCCAAGCTGTCTAATGTTCCATGGTCTTAGATGTCATCGTATCTAAAGCCATCTCAAATTGTAAGGGAATGGTGCTCTTCGTGGCCAAAGATCATTTCAATGTTACACCCACAAACTTGCCCAATGCGACAATGTTACCTTTTAGATCCAACCGCAACATTGTGTTGTTCTCGTGACCCTAATAGAACAGTGCAATCCAATCTTGCCCATTCGGTACGTCCTTGTAGGCGACAGAAGATGACATGTTCTTGTAGTAGATCCCCATCTTCTTGTTGGGATCCCACGCGTTGATCATGATCTGTATGCTAGAAACTTGAGATACAGAGCGCCGAGTGTGTCCACAATGCTGTCCATCACTCGCGCTACTATGTTGTGGGACTATTCCGTGACATTGAGAGTGGGAATATGCAAGTCACAGAAATGAAGGAGGGAAGCAAAGAGAGGGGGAGAGGGCCCTCTTCTGCATCAATCTCATCCCCAATAATGCCAGCTCCAGTAGCTCGGCTATGGCACCCAAGCTCACCATCGCTTCCCTCTGCGCCTTGATGTGATGCACAGCCATCATCAGAATGTACATCGCCCTCTCTTGGCTCCATCCACGCCAATTCCTCAATCAATAATGGATGTGCTACTACTTCCCTCTCCTCTACTATGCCTCATCTCCCCACCTCTATCGTCGCCAAGTTGCTCAGTGTCGCTAGCGCCATCTCTGCCATATCATGTTCCAACATCCTCACTGTTCTTACCTCCAAGATCGTCAGTCCATGTTGCTCAGATGAATGGAGAGGTTGTAGAGTGCTCGCAGTACGTCTCTTCGACCCTACCCACTCTCGCTTTGGAGGATGCGAACCAGCATCGTCACTATCCCGAGGCGCCGATCTCTGGCTTGTTCCCATCCAATGAAGACAGACTAAGGAAGGCTGTCACCGTCGCGGTCTACTCGCGGTCTATTGCACTACCACATGCGGGCTTTGTAAGAGCTTCACCATTTTGGGAATCACTTTGGCCTTCATGATTGCCACCTTGTTGCCTCCTAATAAATTCAGGAAGTCTACCCATGCGTGATCTAGAAAACAAAATGCTTCTTGCCTTGATCCGCTTTCGCTCTCTCCCTCTGTCTCTCTTTCACTCGTCCCTACAGCGAAAACCAAAATCTCTAGCTGAGTCAGTGTCGGCCTGAAAGTGAAGAAACCATAGGCATTTCATTCCTTGTAGCTAGATTATGGGATGCAAGCAAAGCCGTGCATTGTATCTTTGCCTGAGCTGAATTCGTAGGTGCAACTTTGTAGACCAAAAAGATTGTTGTAGGGATCCTCCAAGCTGATTTCTTGTTGGAACAATTATTGCCACGTGGAAGTTAGAGCAATGAGGATAAATGCACGTAGCTAGAGAAGAGCTATATGAAGGACATGTGGCTAGCCTCTTGATCGACACCTCAATCTCTAACAGAAGAAATATAAGATGACACTAACGGGACACGTGGTTGTCTTGCCGTTCTTTCATAGAAATACACAAACTCCACAATGTACTAGCTTCTAGATACATGATTGGTGGAGGTGGCAAGTTGGCTAAAGTATCCTCTTATAATGGCTTTATCATAAGCTGGCTCTATATGAGCTTCCCAACTACTTATTGATACATGGTAGGATATACGTGTGGAGCGTTCTCCTTTTCATGCATGACCTCCATGGATGTATGCATAGACACGACAGCCAATATTTCTTATGGTTCGACGAACTATCACACTGCAACCTGTGGCAAGCCACGGGCTCCAGTTTCAAGAACTTCAAGACAGGTTAATAATCTAGTAGATCATGTTAAGAACAAATCATCTACATCTAAGATTACATGTAAACTATCTTGAGCATTAGGAAAAAAGGGAGCTCATTTTGGGGCCTTTTACGGTTTGGAAAAATAAGCTCTCAACCAATCAATAGAAGGCCAACGTAACGTTGAAAATTCACGAAAATAAGAGAAAATAGAAAAAAGAAACAATACTTTATGTAAGTACAAGCGTGCTACATTAATGAGGAGATTGGTTTTTTATTCTTAGAAGATCTTTGGACAAGAAGATAGAATCTAAACTGACATTTTATCTGACAAGATCCTTCCCGCTTCCACCTTCCTTTGAATTTTCAAATGTTGTGCCGCCTTTCGTGCGAAAGGTCTACCATTCTACACCATTGCCTCATTGTGCAACAGCCTTTCTTTTCCAAAACTGCTCCCTTGATCCTGTTTCGCGTAGAGTAAGATGTTTCTCGTCAACTGTCTGTTTGCCCACTTTCTCTTTCTTGAAACTTCAAATTGTTATCTTAGTTACATTACTTTGCTATTGTTACAGATTCAGAAAATCTCCATGGTGAACCAAAACCACGGCCGTTCTTGTGGAAGACGCTCTGTGGATGATAATGCTACGAAGGCAGAATTATACCAAACATCCTTACCCCGTCGACCTGCTTCTTCTATTTCGTCGGTAGAGAATTCAAGTACAGTCAAAACAGAAGGAACTTGGGAAAGGTTTAGTGTTTCGAAAGGAGCATGGGTGCTCATGCAACCTAGCAAAAGAAAAAGACCCCAGACAAAAAACATTTTCTTGGCATCGTGGAAGGGAAGAGTACGAGATTTTAAAATCACCAAAGGGAAGATATCCGTGAAAGAAGTTTTGATTCAGCACGTGCATGCATAAAGAACTTGTCTTGCCAGACTATCCAAAAAATCTTCCGCAACACAGGCCTAATTGTATATTTTTCTATTGTGGTTTTTTCCTTCATGAGGTGTATGGATTTTTAAGATGAAGCTTTCTCTCTTAACTTATTGACATTCTTGTGTTGTTTTATTTCAGATTTATATCCTTCATCGTATGAGACATGGCAAAACATCGATTGTATTCTGGGATTTATAGATGTTCTGCATGGATCGATAGGAGAACAACAATACCAAGGTCGATGTGCAACGGAGCTAGCTCAATCAGGTATATTTTTTACTGATCATTTTTATCAATTGCTGGACAAAGCTAACACACATGGTGTATTAATAAAACAAGACCTTCCGGCGTGGAATTCGGTGGATTGGCCTCACCCACATTCTAGTGTTACAGAGGCATATAGGGCGAAGCTTTTTACAGAAGTACAGAAAGCTCTAAGGCCCAATATTGCCACTAGGATAGTAAAAATTTCTTTGTGCATGCCTCTCATAGTTTTTGTAGACTTGTTTAATACCTTTCCAGTAAAGGTTTCAAAAACAATGTTCACAGTTAAAGCAACAAATTCGGCATGCATGCCACAATTTTTGGATAAAGGTTGGGATAAGAAGACATGTAGTTCAGTGTTTTGTGAGGTGGTCCAACCTTCTATGCAACTGAAGTACATGGTTGCATCACAAAATTTTATTTTCTCTTTTTATTACAAGCGCAGTCGAATGCTAGGCACAAAGCTTGTCCCAATGGACCAAGATGAAGAGTCGTTTGGTGCACAAAATAAACTTATTGATATTGATGTTGTTGAGAATGGTGATGTGGTAGCCAATATCTCGTTAAGAGAATGTTGCTCCCTAGCTCAATTGCGCAGTGACATTCTGTTTGAGACTGAAGGTTCTATCTCAAATGACTTTTTATTTATCTACAAGAACAGAAAGGTACACCATCTGATTTATCCTAGTCTCTATAAGCATTGCTATTAGTTTAATTTACCACTCTAATTCATATTGCTTTTTTGCAGTTACTCAGAAGAAGAGAGAGCTCAGTTAAATGCAAAGACATAGAAAATTTTAAAATTGAGATAACACAGACTCCATAAAGAAAGGTTTTGTATTCAATCAAGTAAGATTTTGTACAGAATTGTTTAGCTGAATCTGTACAACATATTTATAACATCCATTTTCTATTTATGTACAGTTTCATCCAGAGGCTGCTCTACATTTTCTGGAGGATCTTCTCTCTGCTGCTCCATCCTGTCCGTGCTCCATCCTGTCTCCTCCACTGCCCCAGAAGCCTCTCTTTGCTGCTTCTCCACCTTCTCCTCAACATCAGCAGCAGGTCTTTGCTCCTGTGTCTACTCCTCCTCAGCACTCTTTGATTGCTCCTGTGGCTTCTGGTCCTCAACAGTAGGTGCTTCATATGTGGGATCAAGGTGTATGACACCTTCTTGTACTTTAGAGCTTTCACCCAGCTCCACAGTAGCTGCTACAATAGGTTTGGGGGAGGCATAGCTCAAAAACCTCCAAATTGTATGAGCTCTAAAATTATGTACATAGTTGGGGCTGAAGCTATCCTCTTTCATCTGCAATGGCAGAGGATAATTTAGAATACTTTGTATCATTATGAATTATCTTCAAGCTAAATGAAAAGTATTTTTCCTTACCAGATCTGGCTGTTCCTTTTCAAAGTAGCTTGAAAGTACATATATTTTGCATTGATCAGCACCCTCCATCCACAACTACTTGAATCATTTTGTTGTGGTGTCTATAGAGTTAGAAAAAAATGTTAGAAACTGTGAGCATCAGCACAAAACAAAATTATTCAATAAGTTCAAAGACATAGCATTTAATAGACTTTTTACCTCTAGACTTAATGGCTCTATTGAATCCAACAGAGAGACATTTGGAGGACAATGATCCAATGCATCTAATAGCCTTCTAATACAACTGCAATATGTATAATTTAGTTAGTATGGTATCAAAATAATGAAGTTTTGAGTTCAAAAAGCACACACAGCACTTACAATTTCAGCTCTCTGTGTGTGTTTTTTAGAGAGTTGAATAGAAAGCATTGCTTCTGCTGGATGTCAATAGACACAAAACTCCAGTGGTCACTGCATAAGGAAAAAAGCATAAGAAAATGAAAGGCTACAAGAGTTCCCAATATTAAAGAAGAATCTTAAAAGAAGTAGTCACCCACATATCTACTATGGTATGGAAGTAGCAAAACATCAATTACTTCAAAATTGCAGTGTTTGAACCAGCTGGAAATACTCATGGGAGTCTCCTTTGCATCTCTTAATCTAGAGGAAATGGCTGGATCAACAATATGGACTGTATGCTGTACAGAGGGGTGAAGCCAGCTTCTCATCATGCTGCATAGGATCAGAACATAATTAGGGTAGGTTATAAAAGAGTTACAAGGAGGATTGATTTGCAAAAAATGTAAAATTTAAAGACACTTACTAGAGCATTGCAAGAATGATAGTATCTGAGCAATACTCATTCTTGTTAGCCAATGCTGCTAAGCATTGTTTTGTCAAATCAAAATCATTGACTGAAACTTCATCCTCAATATGTACAACTACATCAGGGCCCAGCTCCTTCAACCTTCTATGTATGTGTAGCTCCTTCTTTCCAGTCTCCACATCTATAACAGATTTTGTTTCTTTTATTTGCTGCTTCAGTGAGTCCTCATAAGCAGCCTTCCCTCTGGTGTTCTTTGAGTGTGTTACCTCAACAACCTTTACCTCATCAACCTTCACCTTCCTTGTAGGTGGAATTAGCAATATATCTCTCATTTTGATGTCCTGCCATTCCACAGGATGAACCAGCTTGTCATATCTCCATCTCACTCTGGACAAAGTGTTGAAATCTTTGGCCATCAAAGTCACCCTGTGAGCATGGGCTGCTACAAGCATTGCATCCTCAAAATATTTCTCCAGGTAATCCTCTGCCATTTCATGCAAGGAAAGAATGGCAGTTCTATTCCACCTGAACCCAAGGTTCCAACTGTCACAAATTTCTCTCACCAGTCTTTGAAAGGGTGCTTTGGGTATTGCAAAACCTATGGCTTTCTGTTACCTCCTTATCTCCCTTAGCACACCTGCACCCTTATTCAATCTTTTGGCCTTTTGCTTGAGCAAGCTCATTGGCTTACCCTTCCTGCCATGTGAAGCTCTTCCCTTTGGAGGCACACTAAACTTCTTGGAACCTGTCCCAGCTGCTGTTGCTGCAAGACCTGGTCCTTTGCCAACTTGCCTTGCAGTTGATTTGGTTCTTGCCATCACTCTGAAAAACTGCATACAAAGGATTGGAAAGAGATCACAGACATGAAGAACATGTTCTAACAAAGAAAAGGCAATCACAGGGGTGGAAGAAGCCAAATTGAAAAATTTGCAATAAAATGCGATATGAGCAGTTTGGAATTTCAAACAGGTCCACATCGCATTTTGCTGCAAATTTTTTAAATGAAATGCTGGTGCACTCCTACAGTGATTTCTATGTTTCTCCAACCAAATACAGTATGAATGGAGGTTATGCAAGAAGATCACATGCAAATATCACACTTGAAGATCTGCATTCCTTCAGTGATTTCACTGTCTTGGTTTGAGCCTATGCATTTCCATACAGGATGTTATTTTTCTATTTTAGGCAAGATGATTGCAGAGACTAAGGGGAGTCACAAAACCAGAACATGTTCTCACAAAGAAAAGGCAATCACAGGGGTGGAAGAAGCCAAATAGAGAAATTTGCAATAAAATGCGATATGAGCAGTTTGGAATTTCAAACAGGTTCACATCGCATTTTGCTGCAAATTTCTGAAATGACATGCTGATGAACTTCTACAGTGATTTCTTTGTCTCTCCAGCCAAATACAGTATGAATGGAGTTTATGCAAGAAGATTACAGCTATGGAAGTCAAAAAACCAGAACATGTTCTCACAAAGAGAAGGCAATCACAGGGGTGGAAGAAGCCAAATAGAGAAATTTGCAATAAAATGCGATATGAGCAGTTTGGAATTTCAAACAGGTCCACATCGCATTTTGCTGCAAATTTTTTAACTGACATGCTGGTGCACTCCTACAGTGATCCCTATGTTTCTCCAACCAAATACAGTATGAGTGAAGGTTATGCAAGAGTATACAATGCATTCACTGATTGCATATGTCAGCATATAGAATTCATAGTATATAAGTTTTTGAACAGGCAAAAAGAAGAGGCTGGAGCAGAGTGCTGATTCTTCCATCAAAAAACAAATGGAACCAGAAGAGGACAGTTCTCCAGATTTGCTCCTATTTGAGTTTCTTCACAAATGCAAGGCTCAGAGTAACTTCCATTTATACCACAGTATTTTCAACATGGAGTTCACAATGAGCTCTGTACTGGAGCAGCACAAAGATTTTCTTTCAGACTATTGGGATGCCTTCAAAGAATTGACAGAGGCAGGCGTCTTATGGTCTTTTGTTTCTTTATTTTTTAAATTTGAATTGCTTGCGTGCACCTGGGCCTCTTAGGGGCTATTTTTTGTTTTTTAAAAACTGGGGGATGCATCCCCCATCACTTACACACACACCCATCACACACACACAGGAAATACATTAATAAAAACAAAAAAAATAAAAAACAGCCCTTGAGAGGCCCAGGTGCGCACAGGCGCAACTTTGGGCCAGATGGGGACCCCGTCTAGCACGACTTTCCCATCTGGCCCAAAGTCGTGCCTATGCACAGGTCCCCATCTGGCCTGCGCACACCTGGGCCTCTTAGGGGCTATTTTTTGTTTTTTTAAAATTGGGGGATGCATCCCCCATCACTTACACACACAGCCATCACACACACAATAAATACATTTAAAAAAACAAAAAAAAAGTGCCTATGCCAAGAAATACACATAAAAAAAAACAAAAAAAATCCCTTGAGAGGCCCAGGTGTGCGCAGGTGCGACTTTGGGTAGACAGGGACCCCATCTGGCCCAAAGTTGCGCCTGCACACACCTGGGCCTCTCAGGGGCTATTTTTTGGGGGATGCATCCCCCATCACTTACACACACACATCCATCACATACACAAGAAATACATTAAAAAAAAAAAAGTGCCTATAGTAAGAAATACACAAAAAAAATCCCCCGAGAGGCCCTGGTGCACGCCTGCATGCACCCGGGCCTCTCAAGGGCTTTTTTGTGTGGATGCATCCCCCATCACTTATACACACACACAAGAAACAAATACACCCATCACACCCTCGGGGGCTTTTTTTTGTTTTTGTTTTTTGGGGCGATGCATCCCCCATCACATACTAGTGTCTAATCACATTCTACCATGATTATTGACTAATTACATACTAGTGACTAATTACATTCTACCATGATTATTTGCCATCAACAATCAATTACATTATGTACATACATCAAATATGGAAGCAAATAATACACTGCAAGATTCCACTTGAAAATGAAAGCTCAAAGTTGAAAATCTAGAAGAAAAATAGTTTCCAAAGGATTCTATTACAAAAAATATTTACAACCATCTTTGCACAAAATTGCTTTTGACAGCCAAAATTGGTGTCCATAGTGAATACAACAAAAAATCTAATCTATGGCCTAAGTTGTGGGTCTTCTCTGATCCGCCTTGCCAGTTGCATGTCTTTTGCCATGATCGTAACCCTTTTGGCATGGATTGCACACAAAGTTGCATCCTCAAGAAGAGTTACAATCGCCACTTCTGCTGCTTCTTGTATGGTGGCCAGTGTGATTGATTGAATACGATAGTCGTCCCGATAGGACTGCATAATCTCTTTCACCAATTGAGCGAATGGAGCTCTTGGGATTAGAAGGTTCACGCTACTTTCATACTTTCTTATCTCTTGAAGCGCCTTTTTTCCAGGCTTTTTGCGATGTCTTCTAGGGACTCCACCTCCTCCTCCACCTCCACCTCCACCTCGCCTACTATGAGCTTTGCCTTTTCCTTTTGCTGTGTGATGCAATTCTGGCAAAGATTTTCCACCCTGTCTAGAATGTGGAAAGTCTTGAGTAGCATTGTGCCATGCGGGTCATCGTTGTTGGCTCTCCATTTGTGCCCTTTGTTGTTGAGCCAATTGAATTCGCATTTGCCTGGCATCTTCTTGTCCTTTGGCCCATTCTTCCAATCTGCGTCTTCTGCACTGCTGTTCTTCTGGTCTGCTTTTTGGCTCTTGAGGTGCCTCGGGCTGACTCTGAGGATTGGATTGCTCCCCATGATCTTCTTCATCATCATCTATTTGCTCATTGGTTTCTGTCCTCTCCTCCTCCTCCTACTCCTCCTGCCTCCTCTTTCTTCTCTCTTCGATCATTGCATTGTATACATCGGGAGGGATTGGGAGCTTTTGTTCTTGAATCAACCGGTCTTCCAGTCTACTTTGTTCTTACCAGTCAGTGATGGTGGGGCTATGGGAAATGTGATGGTAGGAAGGAATGAACTAGTATGAGAGAGTATTGGTGGTACTGAGAAAATGAAGGTATTTGCATATATATATATAGGGGTATATTTATTTTGTGCATCATTATTAGTTAGCCCCCCCCCCCTCTTCCCCCTCCCCCCCCCTATTTGTCATCGTCCCCTCGGGGGTTAACCTCACAAAATTTTAGTGTACCACGTGCATTGTAAAGAAGTGATATTTATCAAAAAATTTACTTAGTTCATTAAAACATTGGGTTTTTTCATTCAACTTTAGGAAAAAATTACATAAAGAGGAGGGGTGTTTGTTTTGGGGAAAAAAACTTATTTAAGGGGTATTTGAAATTCCCCTTGAACTCCCATGAGGTCGCTCCCCCAACCTTTTTTCATTGCTCGCCCTTGTTGGGTCCACAAGTACAAAATTCAACACTTGTTTTTAAAAAAAAGAGCCAATTAATCAAATGTCCACAAGAAATATTGAAGTGCAATTTTAATTAACATCAAAGTACATTTGGTTTAGCAATCCAACGCTTTCCAACACAACTTCTGGTTGCTACCCAACTTCTATGTTTTTGGGAAGCTTGCGAAGATATCCATGAATGCCTTCTTTTACTCATTTGAGTTTGACAAACTGCTTGGGCTAACTCTGTTTGCAAAGCTTTATTCCTTGCATAGGAGGACCCGACTATACCACGATAGAACCACTCGGACATCTCATGAAGAGCATTACTTCCATTAATCCTCCCTCCATGTCGCGTACTCTTGAAATAAGTGCCTTGAGCTCTATAATGAGACTTTTCCATCGCTTGGGCACTCCAAGCATTCAAGGAACCATATTGGCAAAGAAACCATGGTCCATGAGCATAAAGAATGTGCTACATACATAGAAAAAACACATGAGGTAAACAAGAATAAACTGATTGCAATTAAAATTTTGAAAATAGCAAAAACTAAACACGCTGTGTAGTGAGTCATGTGTGATTCACCCCATCCATCTACCATGGCTTCAATGAACTCTTTCACGATGACTTTATATAGTTGCACATCATCATCGTCTATGGAAGGCTTCCTCAAGATCTTTACCAGAGTATCCAATTCTTTCCAAACATGTATTCTCAAGGTTCTGACATGAGGATCAGCTTCCAAATTAGTCATGCAATCACATAACTTTTACCAATAATTCCAATGCAGATTTAATCGATGTTTTCCATGATTTGACAAAAACCTTCGTGCCTTAGAGCCTCCCATGGACACTTTATTTGGAAGATTTCCTGATTTTTCTGACAATTGTGCGTCTTTGATTAGCTTTACCTTCCCCCCATGTAGACCCATGCTTGAGAGTAAAGCTTCAACCCTTGCTATACATGATGCCGATCTCTCCCATATACAATGTGCAAGTAAAGCAATCTATTAATGAGCCACATCTCTACAAGTAACACACAGAAATGCACTCTTTATAATGGAATGTTTAAAATTGGATCCCAATTTTTATCGTTTTGATCTCTGTTGGGTGCAGCATCCTGATTGCAGCTCATTACTCCATTGCTCCAATACAGCCATTTGTTAGCCTCATCATCTGTGATGTCATCCATTACATCTTTAGCATTCCCAAAGTCTTTTCCTCTTTTTATTTGCTCTTTCCCTCTATGTATTCCTATGTTACTACCTCGAGTTTGGTGTGAATGCATGCAATAAAGATGCAGATATGTCGTATTTGCACTCAATTCCATTCCAAACATACACTTTAATGTCTTAAGATCTCCTACCATGTGCCATTCAACTTTAAATGATCCGAACCCTTCAACTTGAAGCAACTCTCCTTTCGTTTGCACATCTATGACACTTGGAATTAGAGATCTATCAAATACCCATTTCAAGAATGAGTGTGTCTCTTTAGGAAGTTCAAACGTGGCAAGCCACCAAATGTGCTTTTTCGATTGCACACTAAAATCTTTCCTAATTTCCTTATCTTTGGCATGTTCGAGGGCTTTATTTATCAAAGTAATACTAACCCTTTCCAACTTGTGGCCTTTTAAAACCTCACACTCATCCAATTTGATAACGAATACTAACTTTCCTTCACAATCTGAAAGATTAAAGATTTACATGATTAGAAAAGATATCAATAAAAATTCGAGCTCTCTAAACAATATAATTTTAACATACCCCATGCTTTCATGTTGTAAAGCTCCACCATTGCAGCTTGGACCCTACGTACATCCAAAAAAACATTATTATGCTTTGTGTACTCAAAGGTTCTTGGTCCTTGCTTTGCTGACTTCAATAGCACGATGACAATTGGATAAAGCAGCGACCTCTTAGTGCATTGGGTCTGTAACATAGCAGTTGAATTAGTCACAGTGCACTTCTGGGCTCAAAGCAGCAGTTGTTGCATTAGCCTTAAAGCTATAACTTCAAGGTTCGTTGTGTCACTAGGTCACTGCGTTGCATTATAACAAAGCAACTCCTTAACACGATGGTTTCTTATAGTAGTGACTTCAATAGCACGATGAAAACTGGATAAAGTAGTGACCTCTTAGTGCATCGGGTCTATAACATAGCACTTGAATATGGCATCGACTCCTTATCACAATGACTTCAAAGTTGTTGTATTAGTCTTAACACAATGGGTTGACTTCTTATGTGACAGTTATGAGCTCATTTAATGCCACATGTTAGTTAGGTGAGGTAGGTGGGGTGGTTAACCAGCTGCCAAATAATGCAGTCAATCGCTCCTTTATAACACATTGACTTCTATAGTCTCTGTGTTAAGCTTAATGCAACAACATACTATCTAGTCTATCTTTGTCATTGATTGGTTTTGGTGTTCCTTGCAAATTTGTGAGTTTTTGTGCAAGGTTGTGAGCATTGGGGGTGCTATCCTACCTAATCTACCTTATCAAATTAAAAAACCACAAAAAACAACACTTAACACCAACACATGACTAATTTTATAAGGGGGTGGCTGGGAACTCACTCACACCATTTCCAAATCTAATTCAAAGTCCATTTCTTAGCGTTTTTAGTGAGATTTGACAATGCACACACCTTAGCAATCACTCAAGCTAACTACTCCTATGATTTGACAGCAAAAAACAATCCAAAACAAATTCAAATGCACCAAAATCACTCTATGGACAAAAATGACAATTTTTTCCTTTTTCCACTCAAACCATTCCTATTACACTTAAACACTTCTATTTAAGCTAGGAAGAATTGTGCAATGGGTGGTTAACGAAAGAAATCTTATGCATTGCAAAAGCATACCTCAAACTCTGTGGCAACAACAACGCCAAAAATTTGTAGCTCGGTGGTGACTCCACGTGTTGTAGGGATCTCGGAGGAATGTTGATAGAGACTCCACTTCCAAGCAACTCCTTGTGAGAGATTTGCAAGCACGAGCCAGTGTCTACCGGATTGTGCCAATGTGGTCCCATGAGAATGAAGAGAGGAAGGGGAAGAGAAGAGGGAGGAAAAGAGAGAGGGAGGGGATGTGGAAGGGAAGGGTGAGAGTGCTCTCAACGGAAGCAAGAACGGAAGAGGGAGAGAGAGAGACAGAGAGCCACAAAAGTTTTGGTGGGTGCAGAACCACCCTAATCTTCTTTTTCATTCATTTATATATGTGTTTGAGTATTGTACATAATCGGGGTAAAGGCATATTGACCTTTAACCCCCACAACCTCCCACTTAAAGGACAATGTGTGTGGGGGTTAAAGGTCATTGTGCCTTTACCCCGGTTATGTACAATACTCAAACACATATATAAATGAATGAAAAAGAAGATTAGGGTGGTTCTACACCCACCAAAACTTGTGTGGCTCTCTGTCTCTCTCTCTCCTTCTTCCGTTCTTGCTTCCATTGAGTGCACTCTCAACTGGTATCAGAGCCACGGGTGATCTGGCTGAGCGTGCGTGAATGCTTAAAGCTCACCAACTCTGTGGGAGGAAGGAGAAGCTTTGTGGGAAGCTGGGTGACTTTACTTGCATCCGAGTGTGCAAAGACCTTGGAGGAACCTTTGGAAAAGTCACTTTGGCTTTACGAAGTGGTTTTGAGAGCCTGTTAAGTGGTTTGAAAGAAAAAGTCATTTTTTGAGCTTTTCCCTGTTCCGTTCCGATGACAGAGACTCCGTATTGACTTGTAGAGGCAACTATTGCTTGCTTTTAGTGTCCACATTACTTCAGGAGCTTGGAAACACCTTCATTCTTGAATCTGGAATCATTTCATTGGATTTCCGACTCACTGTGTCAGTTCTTGCGTTTTTTGCCTGGGTGTTGGAACTCAAGTTTGGAGCAACCATTTGTAGATCTGTCAGTTCCGCGGTGGACTCAGGAGGTCCTAAAACTTCTATGTTGCTCATCATTCACACTCCGGTGGAGTTTACAAACAGCTCTGTTTCCAAAAACGTTTTTCAGTCCGTGTGTTGGACCCAATGATTGAGACCACGGTTTCTAAAACCGTCTATCCCATTGCGTTCCGGATGCCCAAAAACCCCTACCTATCAGTTCTTGCGCGATTCGGTGGAGGATTTTCAGAGTTATAGATCTCTGTGTATTCGATTTCGTCTCTCTGTTATGCATTTTTCATTCTAAGGTTTTGAAACCTTAGATTTATGCCACATGGCAGTGGATAAGTATTGACTCCCATTTCTCACTCATTGGTTGGGATTTTGGAGTTCTGGCAGAAGAGAGATATTTGCAGATTTTCTTGCTGAGTCCGATTATGCAATGGCGCCCATGTTTTGAGGCATCTCAGGTTCTATTTTCAGTAGCGCTCATTACCGTGGGACTATGATTTCTTGAGAATACCTTATGCAGATCACTCTGGTTGCAGTTTGAGCAGTGTGCGCTCATTCGTGGTATGCATTGGGTTGCAGTGGATGATTTATAGGCCATTTGGATGCATTGCGGTCCTTGTTGGATGCACTGATAGGCCCAAATTGCCTTGTGGGATGCTATTTTTATGGACGCTTTGCACATGGATGCTATTTTATGCTGAGGGATAGCTTTGAAACATTGCAGGTGATGCACTGATAGTGCTATGCTCTCTTGGATGAGACATTATTGATGCATATGCCAATGGACGGTGTTTATGCTTGAGTCATTTGGCACTTATTGGCATTTTCTTTTGGGCCAGATTTGCTCATATGGATGCATAGTATATGCACATGAGTCAGATGCATCTTTTCATGCTTTGAGCTTTGAGTTTTGGTGACATTTCACTCTATTGTGGCATACACATTTGGGTGCACTTGGTATTTGGTGTGATTCTCTCTTGCAGGCACTAGCATTTGGGATTTTGTTTCATTTGCATCATGGCATCCTCTTCCATGTCTAAAAAGGAGTTTTTCAACATTAAAAAGTTTGATGGGACAAACTTTTCTTTGTGGAAAGAACAAATAAGGGATGTGCTTATTCAAAAGAAGCAGATTAAACCCTTGGCAGGGATTGAAGCTAAGCCTGCATACCACCATCCAAACTCTTACTAGGTGATCTATTGATCACATGCACTGCAGTCTTCATTGCCTCAGCTCAAAAACCACCAGAAAGACTTGCATTGGAAAGCATGCATTGCAACCTTTCTTGAATGGTACGATTCATCTTTTCTCCAACTGGATTTTGCTCTAGAGTACGAGGGGATGTGAGCTCCCTCTTAATCCCACGTGTATCACAGAAATGCTGAAAGTCATGAGAGAGATACTCTCCACCATTGTCAGTCCATAGGCATTTAAGCGTTCTACCTGACTGATTCTCAACCAAGGCCAGCCATTTCTGAAATACCTGGAACACATCACTCTTCCGAGCTATAGCATAAGCCCACACTTTCCTAGTTGCATCATCAATGAATGTCACATAGTATTCAGCCCCACCTAATGACCGTGTAGGCATGGGACCACATACATCTGAATGCACCAAATCAAGCATTTCAAACTCTTTCTTTCCCCTTCTTTTATGGGCTGATTTAGTCTGCTTCCCATAGAGACAATGCTCACAAAATTCAAAATCAGAGAAACTCAAATGCGGTACATAACCCAAATGGCATAAGAGTTTCATTCCATTCTGGCTCATGTGCCCCAACCTACAATGCCACAAAGAAGTGCTTGGCTGCTCGGTTATTGCAACAACATGATCAAATACCCCTGATACATGTAAGGGATACAAAGTCCCACACTTGGCACCCCTGGCCAAAATCATAGACCCTTCTGAATTTTCCAACTCTGAAAGCCAAAAGTGGTGTGAAAACCAGCATCATCTAGCTGACCCACTGAAATAAGACTCTTGGTCAGCTTAGGCACATGTCTCACATGTTTCAAAACAAATGCAGACCCATTTGCAAAAGAAAACTTTATGTCACCTGCTCCCACTATGTCACATGCATAGTCATTTCCAAGATGCACACAACCTGTCTTTCCACTGTCATAAGTGGAGAACCATTCTCTATGGGGAGTAACATGGAATGAAGCACCAGAATCCAAAATCCAATCCTGGGAATATGCATCATCTGAAGTGGTAAGCAACTCTGCAGATTAAGTAGACATGAAGAGAACATCATTGTCACTATCATGTGTGACTGCATTGATCTCCTCGATCTTCACTTTTCCTTTGTCCTCCCTTGGACTCTCTTCCTTTTGATTTGCACCCCAATTTGCATTCTTTTTCTTATCCTTTTGCTCTCTTTTCAGCTTGTAGCAATCCTTTTTCATATGGCCCTTCTTGCCACAGTGGTAACACTCAATGTTTCATGCCCTGGATTTGCTACGAGACTTCCCTCTTTCTTGGGACTTCCCCCTGAACTGTGATCTACCCCTTTGCACATTTAAGGCTGCATCCTGCTTGTTGCCATCCATAGACTTCCATCTAATCTCCTCAGCCAACAAGCTACCCACAACATCATCAAATTTCAGTACTCCACCAGGTGGAGAGTTACTGACAGCTGTACGGAAGGTATCCCATGAGGATGGCAATGAACATAAGAGAAATATTGCCTTAGTCTCCGCATCAAAATTCATTTTCTGAGCCTGAAGCTGAAGAGGCATGGAGTGGCAAGAAGCCCTCTTACTCAGGGATATGCACATGTGCCAAAAGAGCTTCGAAAGAAGCTAGATCCTAAGTCTAGGAAATGCATCTTTCTGGGTTATGGTGAAAGTGGAGAGATGGGCTATCGTCTCTGGGATCCAGAAGCAAAGAAGATCATATGCAGCCATGATGTGGTCTTCAATGAGAAGAAGATGCATAAGGCCCCCATGAGGGATGTGGAAATGAGGAGAATCACTTTCCAGGATGTGAATCCACCTGCATATGTTGATAGATAGCAAGCTATCCATGCACCAAATGTGCAAGAAATGGTACCACCAAGTACTCCCACAGGTATACAATCAAGGGTAGATGATGGATCATCTATTGGTGGAAATGATGAGCCAAATATGCAGGTGGGACAGCAAGCTGAAATGCCCTTGAGAAGATCATCTAGAGTGTCTAGACCACCTGATAAGTTTGTTCCAGGGGTAGACTATGTGATGCTCACTGATTGCGGGGAGACTTCTTGCTACAGAGAGGCTATGATGCGTGAGGATCAACGCAAGTGGGATTATGCTATGCAATCAGAGATGAGTTCACTTATGAAGAATAAGACTTGGGACTTGGTTTCTTTGCCACATGGAAAGAAAGCATTGCCATGTAAATGGGTCTACAAAATGAAGGTCACAGGTGATGATGTGCCTAGGTACAAGGCCCGTTTGGTTGCTAAAGGGTTCAAGCAAGAGAAGGGTGTGGGCTTTGATGAGATATTCTCTCCGGTTGTGAAGATGACCACACTTAGATGCATGCTTGGACTAGTGGCATCAGAGGATATGGAGCTTATGCAGATGGATGTAAAGACAACTTTCTTGCATGGGGATTTGCATGAGGAAATTTACATGATGCAGCCGGAAGGCTTTGAAGAAAAGGGCAAAGAGCATTTAGTTTGCAAGCTGAAGAAGAGTCTCTATGGTCTTAAGCAAGCACCTAGAGAATGGTATCAGAAGTTTGATGCTTTCATTCGCTCCCAGGGTTTTAGAAGGAGTGAAATCGATCACTGCCTCTACACTAAAAGGGCTAAGGATAGTAGCCTGATAATCCTGGCACTATATGTGGATGATATGCTATTGGCTAGCAAGAATACTTATGAGCTAGATGCATTAAAGGCCAAGTTGCATAAAGGATTTGGGATTTGCAGGTCATATTCTTGGTATGCGCATCACGCGTGATCGGAGTAGGAAACTCCTTTGGCTTTCACAAAAAGAGTGTTACAAAAGTATTGCAGCGTTTCAATATGGAGGGGGGGAAGGCAGTGAGTACTCCATTGCCTCCATATGTGAAACTGAGTCATACAGATAGTCCCAAATCAGATGAGGAGAGGGCCATGATGGCCAAGGTTCCTTATGCATCAGCGGTTGGGAGTCTTATGTATGCTATGATAGCTACTACACCAGACATTGCATTTGCAGTGGGAGTTGTTAGCCGCTATATGGCTAATCCAGGAAAGAGGCATTGGGAGGCAGTTAAGTCCATCATGAGGTACATGAAGGGTGCCAAGGATATGTGCATCTGCTTTGGTAAAGGAGACATGCGTGTACTTGGGTACATAGATTCAGACTATGCAGGGCATGTGGATAGTAGGAGATCCACTTCTGGTTATGTGTTCACCTTTGCAGGTGGTGCAGTGTCGTGGATGTCTCGTGCACAGAAGTGTGTTGCTTTGTCTACCACAGAGGCTGAGTATGTTGCAGCCACAGAGGGTTGCAAGGAGGCTATATGGCTTGATCGGCTAGTGGGAGATTTGGGGATTCATATAGGTGTACTGACATTGCATAGTGATTCCATGAGTGCTATTCAGCTAGCACGGAATCCGGTCTTTCATGCAAAGACCAAACACATTGAGGTCAGGTACCATTTCATCAGGGAGGTACTTGAGGACAAGCGCATAGAGCTTGTCAAGGTTCATACAGATGATAACCCTGTAGATATGCTGACAAAGAGTCTACCTAGTCAGCGGTTTGAGTATTGTCGTGTATTGATGGGCATTGGATAGTATGCTCACTAGTTGTTCTCCCTTAAAGGCACATTGTCCTTTAAGTGGGAGGTTGTGGGGGTTAAAGGTCATTGTGCCTTTACCCCTGTTATGTACAATACTCAAACACATATATAAATGAATGAAAAAGAAGATTAGGGTGGTTCTGCACCCACCAAAACTTGTGTGGCTCTCTGTCTCTGTCTCTCCTTCTTCCGTTCTTGCTTCCGTTGAGTGCACTCTCAATGTGCCTTTAAGGGAGAACAACCAATGAGCATACTATCCAATGCCCATCAATACACGACAATACTCAAACCGCTGACTAGGTAGACTCTTCGTCAGCATATCTACAGGGTTATCATCTGTATGAACCTTGACAAGCTCTATGCGCTTGTCCTCAAGTATCTCCCTGATGAAATGGTACTTGACCTCAATGTGTTTCGTCTTTGCATGAAAGACCGGACTCTGTGCTAGCTGAATAGCACTCATGGAATCACTATGCAATGTCGGTACACCTGTATGAATCCCCAAATCTCCCACTAGCTGATCAAGCCACATAGCCTCCTTGCAACCCTCTATGGCTGCAACATACTCAGCCTCTGTGGTAGACAAAGCAACGCACTTCTATGCACGAGACATCCATGACACTGCACCACCTGCAAAGGTGAACACATAACCAGAAGTGGATCTCCTACTATCCACATGCCCTCTGCATAGTCTGAATCTGTGTACCCAAGTACACGCATGTATCCTTTACCAAAGCAGATGCACATCTCCTTGGTACCCTTCATGTACCTCATGATGCACTTAACTGCCTCCCAATGCCTCTTTCCTGGATTAGCCATATACCGGCTAACAACTCCCACTGCAAATGCAATGTCTGGTCTAGTAGCTATCATAGCATACATAAGACTCCCAACCGCTGATGCATAAGGAACCTTGGCCATCATGGCCCTTTCCTCATCTGATTTGGGACTATCTGTATGACTCAGTTTCACATATGGAGGCAATGGAGTACTCACTGCCTTCCCCCCCTCCATATTGAAACGCTGTAATACTTTTGTAACATACTCTTTTTGTGAAAGCCAAAGGAGTTTCCTACTCCGATCACGCGTGATGCGCATACCAAGAATATGACCTGCAAGTCCCAAATCCTTCATATCAAAGGCCTCATGCAACTTGGCCTTTAATGCATCTAGCTCATAAGTATTCTTGCTAGCCAATAGCATATCATCCACATATAGTGCCAAGATTATCAGGCTATTATCCTTATCCCTTTTAGTGTAGAGGCAGTGATCAATTTCACTCCTTCTAAAACCCTGGGACCGAATGAAAGCATCAAACTTCTGATGCCATTCTCTAGGCGCTTGCTTAAGACCATAGAGACTCTTCTTTAGCTTGCAAACTAAATGCTCTTTGCCCTTTTCTTCAAAGCCCTCCGGCTGCACCATGTAGATTTCCTCATGCAAATCCTCATGCAAGAAAGCTGTCTTGACATCCATCTGCATAAGCTCCATATCCTCTGCTGCCACTAGTCCAAGCATGCATCTAAGTGTGGTCATCTTCACAACCGGAGAGAATATCTCATCAAAGTCCACACCCTTCTCTTGCTTGAACCCTTTAGCAACCAAACGGGCCTTGTACCTAGGCACATCATCACCTGTGACCTTCATCTTGTAGACCCATTTACATGGCAATGCTTTCTTTCCATGTGGCAAAGAAACCAAGTCCCAAGTCTTATTCTTCATAAGTGAACTCATCTCTGATTGCATAGCATACTCCCACTCGCGTTGATCCTCGCGCATCATAGCCTCTTTGTAGCAAGAAGGCTCCCCACAATCAGTAAGCATCACATAGTCTACCCCTGGAACAAACTTATCAGGCGGTCTAGACACTCTAGAAGATCTTCTCAAGGGCATTTCAGCTTGATGTCCCACCTGCATATCAGCCACATTTGGCTCATCATTTCCACCAATAGATGATCCATCATCTACCCTTGATTGTATACCTGTGGGAGTACTTGGTGGTACCATTTCTTGCACATTTGGTGCATGGACAGCCTGCTATCTATCAACATATGCAGGTGGATTCACATCCTGGAAAGTGATTCTCCTCATTTCCACATCCCTCATGGGTGCCTTATGCATCTTTTTCTCATTGAAGACTACATCATGGCTGCGTATGATCTTCTTTGCTTCTGGATCCCAGAGACGATAGCCCATCTCTCCACTTTCACCATAACCCAGAAAGATGCATTTCCTAGACTTAGGATCTAGCTTCTTTCAAAGCTTTTTTGGCACATGTGCATATGCCTCACACCCAAATATATGCAAATGAGAGTAAGAGGGCTTCTTGCCACTCCATGCCTCTTCAGGAATACCACCATCCAAACTCTTACTAGGTGATCTATTGATCACATGCACTGCAGTCTTCATTGCCTCAGCCCAAAAACCACCAGAAAGACTTGCATTGGAAAGCATGCATTGCAACCTTTCTTGAATGGTACGGTTCATCTTTTCTGCAACTAGATTTTGCTCTGGAGTACGAGGGGATGTGAGCTCCCTCTTAATCCCACGTGTATCACAGAAATGCTGAAAGTCATGAGAGAGATACTCTCCACCATTGTCAGTCCATAGGCATTTAAGCGTTCTACCTGACTGATTCTCAACCAAGGCCAGCCATTTCTGAAATACTTGGAACACATTACTCTTCCGAGCTATAGCATAAGCCCACACTTTCCTAGTTGCATCATCAATGAATGTCACATAGTATTCAGCCCCGCCTAATGACCGTGTAGGCATGGGACCACATACGTCTGAATGCACCAAATCAAGCTTTTCAAACTCTTTCTTTCCCCTTCTTTTATGGGCTGATTTAGTCTGCTTCCCATAGAGACAGTGCTCACAAAATTCAAAATCAGAGAAACTCAAATGCGGTACATAACCCAAATGGCATAAGAGTTTTATTCCATTCTGGCTCATGTGCCCCAACCTGCAATGCCACAAAGAAGTGCTTGGCTGCTCGGTTATTGCAACAACATGATCAAATACCCTTTATACATGTAAGGGATACAAAGTCCCACACTTGGCACCCCTAGCCAAAAGCATAGAGCCCTTTTGAATTTTCCAACTCTGAAAGCCAAAAGTGGTGTGAAAACCAGCATCATCTAGCTGACCCACTGAAATAAGACTCTTGGTCAACTTAGGCACATGTCTCACATGTTTCAAAATAAATGCAGACCCATTTGCAAAAGAAAACTTTATGTCACCTACTCCCACTATGTCACATGCATAGTCATTTCCAAGATGCACACAACCTGTCTTTCCACTATCATAAGTGGAGAACCATTCCCTATGGGGAGTAACATGGAATGAAGCACCAGAATCCAAAATCCAATCCTGGGAATATGCATCATCTGAAGTGGTAAGCAACTCTGCAGATAAACTAGACATGAAGAGAACGTCATTGTCACTATCATGTGTGACTGCATTGATCTCCGCGATCTTCACTTTTCCTTTGTCCTCCCTTGGACTCTCTTCCTTTTGATTTGCACCCCAATTTGCATTCTTTTTCTTATCCTTTTGCTCTCTTTTCAGCTTGTAGCAATCCTTTTTCATATGGCCCTTCTTGCCACAGTGGTAACACTCAATGTTCCGTGCCCTGGAGTTGCTACGAGACTTCCCTCTTTCTTGGGACTTCCCCCTCAACTGTGATGTGCCCCTTTGCACATTTAAGGTTGCATCCTGCTTGTTGCCGTCCATAGACTTCCGTCTAATCTCCTCGGCTAACAAGCTACCCACAACATCATCAAATTTCAGTACTCCACCAGCTGCAGAGTTACTGACAACTGTACGGAAGGTATCCCATGAGGATGGCAATGAACATAAGAGAAATATTGCCTTAGTCTCCACATCAAAATTCATCTTATGAGCCTGAAGCTGGCTGAAAATAATATTGAATTCATTCAAGTGAGAAGCAATGGAGACCCCTTCCTTCATCTGCAGCTCAAATAACCTCTTCATGAGGTAAACTTTATTAGAGGCAGTTTCCTTCTCATAAGTGGCACACAGTTTCTTCCACAAATCTTGCATAGTCTGCTCATTTACTATTGTGAAATAAACTGACTCTGCAAGATGAAGTCTAATAGTAGACTTTGCTAATGCATCCAACTCATTCCAATCATCCTCAGACATATTTGCAGGCTTAGCTTCAATCCCTGCCAAGGGTTTAATCTACTTCTTTTGAATAAGCACATCCCTTATTTGTTCTTTCCACAAAGAAAAGTTTGTCCCATCAAACTTTTTAATGCTGAAAAACTCCTTTTCAGACATGGAAGAGGATGCCATGATGCAAATGAAACAAAATCCCAAGTGCTAGTGCCTGCAAGAGAGAATCACACCAAATACCAGGTGTACCCAAATGTGTATGCCACAATAGAGTGAAATATCACCAAAACTCAAAGCTCAAAGCATCAAAAGATGCATCTGACTCATGTGCATATACTATGCATCCATATGAGCAAATCTGGCCCAAAAGAAAATGCCAATAAGTGCCAAATGACTCAAGCATAAACACCATCCACTGGCATATGCATCAATAATATCTCATCCAAGAGAGCATAGCACTATCAGTGCATCACCTACAATGTGTCAAAGTTGTCCCTCAGCATAAAATAGCATCCATGTGCAAAGCGTTCATAAAAAAATAGCATCCCACAAGGCAATTTAGGCCTATCAGCGCATCCAATAAGGACCGCAATGCATCCAAAAGGCCTATAAATCATCCACTGCAACCCAATGCACACCACGAATGAGCGCACACTGCTCAAACTACAACCAGAGTGATCTGCATAAGGTATGCTCAAGAAATCATAGTCCCATGGTAATGACCACTACTGAAAATAGAACCTGAGATGCCTCAAAACATGGGCGCCATTGCATAATCGGACTCAGCAAGAAAATCTGCAAATATCTCTCTTCCGCCAGAACTCCAAAATTCCAACCGATGAGTGAGAAATGGGAGTCAACACTTATCCACTGCCATGTGGCATAAATCTAAGTTTTCAAAACCTTAGAATGAAAAATGCATAACAGAGAGACGAAATCGAATACACAGAGATCTATAACTCTGAAAATCCTCCACCAAATTAAGCAAGAACTGACAGGTAGGGGTTTTTGGGCGTTCGGAACGCAATGGGACAGACGGTTTTTGAAACCATGGTCTCAATCACTGGGTCCAACACACGGACTGAAAAACGTTTTTGGAAACAGAGCTATTTGTAAACACCACCAGAGTGCGAATGATGAGCAACATAGAAGTTTTAGGACCTCCTGAGTCCACCGGAACTGACAGATCTGCAAATGGTTGCTCCAAACTTGAGTTCCAATACTCGGGCAAAAAAACACAGAAACTGACACAGTGAGTCATAAATCCAATGAAATGATCCGAGATTCAAGAATGAAGGTGTTTCCAAGCTCCTGAAGTGAAGTGGATACCAAAAGCAAGCAATAGTTGCCTCTACAAGTCAATACGGAGTCTCTGTCATCGAACGGAACAGGGAAAAGCTCAAAAAACGACTTTTTCTTTGAAAACACTTAACAGGCTCTCAAAACCACTTTGCAAAACCAAAGTGACTTTTCCAAAGGTTTCTTCAAGGTCTCTGCACACTCGGATGCGAGTAAAGTCACCCACAAAGCTTCCCATAGAGCTTCTCCTTCCTCCCACAAAGCTGCTGAGCTTCCAAGTATTCACGCACGCTCAGCTAGATCACCCGGGCTCTGATACCAGTTGAGAGTGCTCTCAATGGAAGCAAGAACGAAAGAGGGAGAGAGAGAGACAGAGAGCCACACAAGTTTTGGTGGGTGCAGAACCACCCTAATCTTGTTTTTCATTCATTTATATATGTGTTTGAGTATTGTACATAACCGGGGTAAAGGCACAGTGACCTTTAACCCCCACAAAGGGGAAAGTGAACGGGGGAGAGTGGCAATCACAAGGCAACACACAATGGAAAGCAAGAAGTCTCACTCACAAGAGGATAGAGAGAATGACAGAGCTTGTATTCAAAAAGTTGCAAGTACACAATGAAGACCAAAGTCAAACTTTTGGCCGTTTATACAATCTACCTTTTGAGGGAGGGCTAATCCTGTACTCTCTTTCACCTCTCACACCTAGCATGAACTGGTTAACCGTGGCGGTTGACATAGTACTTTGCAATGTACTATTTGGTTTTTGATTTGCATGTCAATTCTACTAAGTACTCTAGTGAGTACTTGAGAGCCATAAAATCTCTCTCCTTCCCTTCTAGCTTATCTATTTCGTCTTACAAAGATCACACCATTCTCAATATCCCTTGCACAAACTATTGTGTAAATGAGAAGAAACCAAAGGATCATGAAAAAACAAACTTGGAAACCTACAACTAGGCGTTAGGAGGTAAGGAATCTCTCACTTGTGTGATTGAGGGAAAGTAATAAAAAAGGAGAAAATGACAGAAATGTGAAAGCTGTAGTTTGCATTTCATAACTACGGAGCAAATAATTATCGTGCAATTTGAAGAAAGATTTGTTTTTGCATGCTTGTGTTCATTCTTTGATTGTGGTATTTGTACATGGTTTTGAGCCTACCGTACAATAAATAGTCTTGCAACCCTCCTCAAATGTTATGATGGGCATTATTTCCCAAAATGTTATCATTGGGGAGAATTTAAAAAAGCATTTCCCCAAAATAACAAAAAATGAGCATTGTGGTAAGCGTGAGCCAAAGCTTATAAAACAATACCTCAAATACCCTGTTAAAGCCATTTATGTTAGATGCACGCTAGTGCACACATAACTTCCTAGTTATATTCCTCCAAAAATGTCAATATGACAGCATGCATGTGTACCTGCTCATGCACATGCATGTGCACACAATTACATTGGTACACACATAGCTTTTTAGCTATATGGCCCCACAAATGTCAATATGATAACATCCATGTGTGTACCTACTCATGCACTTGCATGTATAGTGTGTACATCCCTACTTGAGAGGATAGATCATGTACCTTTTTAATGGATTTGAAAGAATGAAAGATTGATATGGTGGGCATGCACATATTTACAATAAAATGATGGAGCTCTAGGTGTATGCATGGACACCATCCAAGCTAATCAGCTGACAGAATGGGCTAATTTAAAATTTTGACCACTAAGGCGCTCCTTAGAGGATCTCCTGCTGGGAATGCTAAAATCTCAGTAGGTCCCTGCCCAGCCAACATTTCCAAAAATGCACCTCCATGAAGCCTCATGGAGGTTTGAGCATGTCTTACTTTTCGCGGGCTGTTACATAGCCAATCCCATAGCCCTGAGACTATTTGGGCCAATGAGGAACTTTGGGTATTGCAAGGCCGAGCCAAAATCTTGAAATTTCAGGTAGAGCAACATGGCCAGCCCAGTAGTATTCTTACCCAGTCTAGCCCTACATATGCGGGGAAGCTCTCTTAATCGAAAGGGAGCGTGCGAAGCCTTGAGTGTGCAAGAGAGCCCTTTGTAAAGTGAGAGAAGGAAACGTGATAGAGGTGATGAAAAGTGAGAGAGAGAGACGTTACAAAAGGAGAGTGAAAAGGTGAACATACAATACAAAGTGTGTATGTGTGTAAAGATATATATTGTTGCATCGTGCACTCCGCGTTCAATAACAAGAGCGATGAAGGCGACGACTCCATCGCCATAGCCTCCCCCAGCTTCGATCATCTTCGCATTTCCTTCTCCCATGGCTTCCCTCCATCACCCCTTTCCTTCTGCTTCCAACCCTTTCGATTCCGACGACGACGCAGTTTCCCCCCATATCTCCCACCATCAAACCCCCCCCCCCAATCGCTCGTATTCCAATCCTTTCGACGATGACACCCCCCCTCCGCCCAGACGCTCCACTAACTCTGCAAGTCGCACCAGCCGTGGTCGAGCATTTGGACAGGATCAGCGATCTTTGGAGCCTCGCAAGCAGCCGGTCTTTGATGCCCGGAATCCTTTTGACGATGATGTGCGTACTGCGAAACCCAACAACCGAGCCATGAATCAGGGGAGGATACATGAGGACGATTTGAAGCCTCAGGCAGAATCTCGCAATGATGGGCACGGGGAGGGGCAGGGGCTGCGTAAATCCCAGATGAGAGAGCGGGTAACTGCAGCCGGGGATGCAGCTTTGAAGAATGCTCGGAAAATTAAGGACTCTGGAGCGAACCAGGCGTCCCAATTGATGGAAGGAGGGCTTAACCACGTTCATAAGCTGAAGGAAAGCAGTCGTAATGCTTTCAAATCGAATGAATCGAATGATGGAAACGGTGAGCTTAGAAGGACGAAGCCTAAGCCTCAAGCCCGTGAGCAGCTTCTTGCAAGTGAAGGAGAGAGCCATTACAGTGGTTCTAACGGGAGTGCCACCCGCACCCGTTATGACGACAATCAATTTCAGAGCGCCGACCTGGAATACAAGTCAGTTCAAGAGTTGGAAGGCTATGCCCTTCAAAAATCGGAAGAGACCACCAAACAGGTTCGAAATTGTCTGAAGGTGGCGGAAGACATCAAAGCGGATGCCACAAAAACGTTGCTTAATTTACACGAACAGGGTGAGCAGATCAGGCGAACCCACGATGTGACATTGGATCTTGATCAGAACCTTAGTGCGGTAAGCGTTTTTTGAGCCGTTCTTTCTCCATTTGTCGCAAAATTCGGATTGTTTACCGTTGTTTTGAGAGTATTAAGCGGTGTGATTTGTGATCTGCAGGGGGAAAAGTTACTAGGAAGCTTAGGAGGCATGTTCTCCAAGACATGGAAGCCCAAAAAGGGTCGTCCAGTGGCAGGCCCCGTTCTCAGTAGAAGTAGGTAGCCTACCGTAGTTTACAGTTTCGTTGCAGTTTTCAATCAGCACAGAGGTTTCATGTGGTATTTGTTGAGTATCGTCTTGCTGTATTTAGATGATTCTTTTAAGAGGAGAGGCCACCACCTTGAACAACGTGTCGCCCTTGGCCTCGTAAGCAGCAACCCCAAGGGGCGCCCTTCTCTTGATTCGGACGCACAGGCACACCCACAGACCACACACGTTAAACTTGAGGTGCGCTCTGAGTCTTATCTAATAGTTCCGTTGCAGTTGCCTGATTATCCCATGTACTGGAAAAATATAAAGCACATATCACATAAGTACTTATCAGGAGAAATGCAATTTGCTGTTGTTTATTAGATGGAGAGAACAAAGCAGGATGATGCTCTGACAGACTTGAGCAACGTTCTGGACCAACTGAAGGAGATGTCTCTCGATATGGGCGCAGAAATCTCTAGGTTTGCCCTCCGTCCGCCTACTTCGTTTGATCAAGTAAGTTTAATGCATGGGGTGGTGTATTAATCGTTGTTTTGATTTATTTGCGTTGCAGTCAAAATGTTTCGCTGGACCACCTTCAAGATGATATTATTTCACTTGATGAAAGGGTGAAGGGTGCAAACATCAGGGGCCGCCGTCTCCTTGGAAAATGACCGCATCTATTCAAAGAGTGTAGATGGTGCACAATAGCACGTCTCTTACTATTCTGCAGCTGCTTTATGGAATTTTGAAACAAAAGGTTGAGTCTCTCCCATCAGTCTGTGTCATGGTAGATCTTCATCTATCCATTCCAAGTGCCTTAGTACACCGCAGAATTTGTGTATATTTTGCTTGAAGGACCACGAATTTTTTAAGTCTTCTATGTTCTGGAAGCCAAATGGCTTATGTGGCTTGGCTTTGAAATGGCGTTCTTCTTGAGCACAGCTGGTGATAAGTCAACTGTGGCCTCATGTGCATTGGCCGAGGTGAGCCAAGCAGTCTCAGGTGCACTTTGGTTGGAAATTGAAGTTAATAAAGAGGCTCAAGACAAATGGGAATGAGCTTCATAAATACTAGAAATTCCTTTGAAGCTGAATTTGTATTGCATACCATTTCTATACTATCTTGGCACATTCTTTTGCTTGCTTACAAAAATCAGAGCGAGTGTTACTTACGTGGACCCTGCTTTCTTTTCCAGCTCTTACGCTTCTGCCTTTGAAATAAATTATAATACATGGACAGAAGATATTAGCTCATCCAGAAAGCTGCATATTTTTCAAGTGGAGGTACCTTGCATCACATACTTCCCCTGCATATGTGCATTTTGGATTGTAGGAAAGTTAACCAGGCGGAGTGGTACAATAAGGCGAGAGATAGACAGGCAGAGAAGCAGGGACTAACCCTAATGACCTGACATCCCTATCTGATTTGCCACCATGCTTGTTTCTAGATATAGGGCCAAGCTGGTTGTCAGTCAGCCAGACTTGGTAGACAGTGTGTTGTTATATTATGTGGTCTTGATGTCGGCACCAGGACTGGCTGTGCAGTCTGCACATGCGAGCAGCTCCTTCTCCCTTATCAGGCATTCCCAGGCAGAACAGGGATATAGGGACAAAATTTACTGCCAAGGAGCTGGAGAGGAACGACACAGGACCAATTAGAGGGCAGCAAGATCAAGAAGCTATGAATATCCCAGGCAAGGCTGGGATATATGGACAGACTTACCTTCAATCAAGAGAAGAAACACGGGCAGCAAGGTCAAGGAGCTACAAATGTCAGAGGTCTGTGGCAGACACTCTCCTAGTCACAGCTAGTTTAGTCACTCCTGCAAGCTACTGATTTGATTTGCCTTGGGACGAAAGCAGTGAAGTTGATTCCATGGGAAGGCTTGACAAATTCCACTTCAGAAATTTACTTAGCACCAGAACTTAGAAGACTGCCACATTTAACATTCTAATTTCTGCCGGTGACTGCCACATTTAACATTCTAATTTCTGCTGGTGGTCGGCTCATAGTAAGAATGTTAAGCTTTTTATGGAGGCCTATCTGTTTCCTCCTGTTCTTATGTATATCCAGTTTCTTGGTTAGCCAACATGCCCTGTGCATGGAATCCTGGACAAGATTTTTGAACACACGGGGTTCTTACCAGAAAGCTGGATAAATGATCAGTTGTAGTTGCAGGCTGACCCTAGCTACTAACTTGGCTCACCGTGTTAGGATAGTAGGGTCGACTCCCCACATGTAAGCCTCAAATAAGGAGTGCAATCGGAGTGACACCTGTATGAAAAAGCGGCAGTTGACTCTACTCTTCCAGGGCACAAAGATGCCCTATGAAAGGGCACTTTGGGCTGCAGCAGACCCCAGCATATGGCTGCGGATATGGCCCAAAACATAGCCCTAGAGGGTCGCTGGTCGGCCAGCACATTCTAGGGGTTGGCCATTTGGTTCCCCCAATTCCCCCCCCCCCCCCCAACCAGGCTGGTTGGCCTATTATAGGCCAGGTTTGCCAGCCAAAGGAGGGCAGAGGACTCAGACGTCTCCTGTATAATGGCATGCCCAAGTGGAGGGGCATTTGACAAGCAGTTGTGTAGAGCACACCTGGGTTGCAGAATTCTTGTAGCAGCAGGATTGCTGAGCATAAAGAGCTCTTCCCAAGCCACCAAAGTTCTCATTCGAGAGGCATGCAGCAGGAGGGGTTAGCAGTAGATATGGCACATCCGGTAACCTTCTTCAGAGCAGCACACAAGGACATTTTGTATTCAGTTTTGGAAGTATTTCTTCTTGCTTTTGAATGTGGTTTACATCCTTGATTTGCACGCCATTTATTTCGTGCTTGCATGACACATTCAGTACAATTACTATGAGATCTCTAGGAATATTTCGTTTTCCACTACATATTGTGGTTTGGGTTTGGCTTAGCATGTAAGACCCTTTCCTAGGTCAATCTCTAACATGGTATCAAAACTACAGAGGTGACAAGTTGCTTTAGACCTAAGATCGACATAGGTGATCTTTGCGTGAAGAAAGGCACTTCATCTTATCCAAAGGATTTGAAGGTCTACTTGGACATCAGAAGAATAATTCCCTATGTGAGAAGGATGGCGACCCAGATCCAGACCTGTGTGCTTCTATCAAGGGTTGCAAGATGTTTTATTTTGTCGGATTTAACTTTCAGAGTTTCCTAAGGTTGGATGGCTTCATGGATTTTTATGTCCCTCCACGCAAGGCCTCAATTCAGTAGGATTAGTGTGAGATCTGTAGCTTTTGTCCCTGGACACATTTTTGTCATGTTGGTTTTCTCACCTTAGCTACCCACCCAAGAATAAATTTTCTTTGCAACTGTAGTTAAAATCCATTGGTGGTCTCTTTAATTAACTAAGTTTCTCCTTAGGCCATATGTATGAAATCCTTTGTTGCTTGTTGAGATTAAGAGCCTTTAGAGAGGTAGATGGAGAGTACACATGAGTAAACTCATCGAAGAGTTGAGATCCATTAGTTGCTAATACAAAGAATGCTATCAGTATTCCAAGAGATATCACCCGAAAAATGGCTCACGTTTTCAAAACACATCAAATAATGCTCTTAGCATTTTTATTCACAATTGCTTGCCACTATTAAAATCTAAGACATAGTTCCCTAGTCCTTGTGTAAAGCAAACTCAAACAACAAGCAAAGAAAGCAAAAGGAGAAGAACAAACAGGTAGCATATACATCCCCATCACGTTTTAGGAAATAAGATCAAATGATTGCCATGCTCTGCAACCATATATTTAACCAAAGCATACTATTAAATTACTAATCTCTCCATTAGTTTGTTGATCTATTCTTCCCATCTACCTAAAAAGGCCCTTAGTCTCAACAAATTATTCCGTGCATACAACTCGACCTAAGTAAAACTTAATTGAGAAGGCCTTCGTTTTGCAATCGATAAATTCAATTGGAGATAGCCCAATTAAAGCTAAGATCAAAGGAATAAATTGAAGATCTCATGCAAAAGGGGGTTTGTCATCCTTTACCTACTCATAGGGTATTTCCACTAGGCTACAAGAGAGATATGAAACATTTATTATAAGAGATTTGTAAAAACTTATTCTCATAAATAAGAGGGGAGGATCCCCTACAGAGTGGAGGAAATAGAGGGAATTCGTCATTATTCACTCTATATACCCCGCCTTTACCACCCCTTACCTCCTCCCTTTTCCACATTCTTTTGCAAGAAGGCATGTATCTATGTTGACTTACTAGCGAGCTAATATTATATGCTATAGGCTTTAATCTTGTTGAAGGCCTTAATATTGTTGTTTTTGCCATAATTTTGAGTTTTTTGAATGCCTTAACCTTGTTGTTTTTTGCCAGCAATACATTTCATTTATAGTTCCATCACCGATTTTCTCAAGATAATGAAGTAGATCTATCGAAGGGATTTTTGAAGTATGTTTGTGGTTGAAGCTTTGTTTATGAAAGGCTAATAGTGCTAGGCACGAGAGGTTCTATGTTTCATCGTTACTTTGCTGCGACTCCTTTCACATTTTGTTCCGTCACAGGTTCTAAGAAGTCGCTAAGTATCCCTATGCTTTCTTTATCGTCTTTGAGTGGACTTTGCAGATTTCTAGTATAAAGAATCCATTGAAAGAACAACTAGTTACTACTATTATATGGCCACCACATTTTGCTTCTTCAAGATGTCGATGGCAATTTTTGCAAAGGCTTTCTTCTTTGCTAAAGTTCCAAGTCTTCTTCTATGATTTACCGTGGCTTTCTGATCTTGGATTCTTTGTGACCCTTTGCAAAGTCCCCTTTTACCTAGTTAGATAAAAGGTTGATTGGGCTATTTCTGAGTTGTGGGAATCATTGTTGATGTGTTGTTTTGAGCCTTTATTGGCTATTCTCTCTTCTATTTCTATGCTTACTTTTTTCCATTAAAGCAATTCAAATTGTATTTAAAATGTCTACCAAAGAGATTTCCTTTGGCCATTTGATAGAAAGGATTTGACACGTCAAACACAAATAAAGTACTTGTTGATGTATGAAGGATTATGGCCATATGTAAAAGGTAGTAAGGAAATTCACATCACCACCTATGAAGAAGATGTTAAGGGAAAGAATGGCCTTTGCATCTCAAGCTCTTTCACTTGGTGGCAAGGGCTATGTCTCCAAAGGTGGTAGCATATGGAGCCAAGCACTTTTATTAGTGATCTACATAGCATTACCACTTAGTTAACCATCGTTGATGCAAAGATGGAAGAGGAGGATACTGTTGGAATGCTCTTAAGAGCATACTTGAAACGTATGAGAGCCTCGTCATGACTTTGAAACATTTAGCCGCCGATTCCACTTTGGAGAGCATCATTAGTGCCCTGCTTCATGAAGAGAGGAGCATCAAAGCAAAGAAAGGAGAGAGAGCATCCAAATCTACTAAGGGCCAGGTCCTAACAATGGGTCATGTCAAGAAAAAGAAGTTAATCAAAAAAATTTCAAGTGTAACAATTGTAAGGAGAAGGGTCATGATGAAGCCCATCGCTTCTTAAAAGATCCCTCATGCAAGAAATGTCGCACTTGTGGAGTAACCGATGATCTTGCAAGGGATTGCAAAAGACCTAGAGAGGTAACTTTGTATGGACCCTCTAATTGTAAGAGGAGCATGTATGTAACATTGGTATGTGAACACATGTACTCTCTCTCTCTCTCTCTCTCTCTCTCCCCCCCCCCTCCAACCACCCTCTCCCTCATACTTAACCATTGCAGCCCTATTGACGCCCATCCCTTATGCAAAGGCATACAGACAAAGGTCAAGTTAGACCCACGAGGCAAGAGCAAATCTATTATTTATAACAAGAAACTTAGAGATACCTTCATGATGAGGAGAAAGATAAATGGCATAATCGTATGCCTTAAGATGTTAGTTTCATTAAGAAGCGAAAATTTTATATTCATGTCGAAAGTTTATATCCCCTAATAAAAATAAATATTTGAAACATTTGCCAATATTTGAAGCTTCTATGCAAAAAATTTAAGGTTTCGATAAGATTTACATATTTTTCTTCAAGAAGATATATAAAAATGTACCATCTTCCATCAATATTGTGAAACTAAACAAATTAGATTGATAAACTTTGGCCGAGATTTTTAGCATTGCCTTCCAAGCAACGCTCTAGTTACATTTTTGTTAAAAAGTGTCCCACACACTTCATTGCCACGTGACCCCTTCTATTTTGGTTCTCTCTCTCTCTCTCTCACACACACACTCACACTTTCTTTTTTTTTTAGAACTCTCTCTCTCTCTCTCTGTGTGTGCAAATCATTCGAAGTTTCCTATACACGGGCTTCTATCACACGTGTTACAAATTAATCATTCATTCATCTTGACAATTGTTTTCCTTTGATAGAACCAATTGAAGGCAGTGCTCACGAGTACTTGTCCTCACTTGCTATTTTAATATACAAGTGTATCTTCGATAAAAACATCCATGGAAGGAAGTACCACAAGTTGAATGGGATGAAAATGATATATCATTATCAATCAAAATGACACACAGACATAGGTCTACTTCATAATAGGGAGGGTAGCAAGAGTTGAGATCCGCATATAATCAACACAAGCAGAAGGGTACTAAGATTTGGATTTTTGAGAAGCTTACTCCGATCCAACTCAAATAAAGAAATACTGAAGCAAAGTAAAAGAAGCATGCAAGGCATGAAAGGGTGGTTTATCAAGATGTGCAAGCATTGATTAGGGACTTCAAATAATTTCTGAGGAGCTTGCTCCGATCCAACTCAAATAAAGAAAATACTGAAGCCAAAGTAAAAGAAGTATGAAAGGTGTGAAAGGGTGGTTTATCAAGATGTGCAAGCATTGATTAGGGACTTCAAATCCAAACTAATGTTACAAATGCCACCTTATACTACTCTTATAAGATAGCTATGCCATATAATAACTTGGGAGGAGCTAGCCTTGTGCACTCCCTCAATTCTCCAGCTATCCATATGTAGTAAGTCAATTTTTTGTGTTTGTGCCTTCTCATGAACCCGTGAGATCTTCTACAAACATCAATCTCTCTCTCTCTCTCTCTCTCTCTCTCTCTCTCATCGCCCTTGGTACAATGAACATATAGGGTTGACATTCACTTAACCTCCCATGAACCAGGAACCAAAAATGCAAGATTTCCCATAGCGGAAAGTGCCCTTTACTAGGCTGACATCCCCTCCACTCCACCACTTGCCATTCAAACGTATCAGCAAACTGTAGGTTCCTTGCACAACCCTGAACCCATTTGCTCTTGTCCACCCAGCTTTTCTATTGCTAACTCCACCGACTTGTCTAAAGGGTGCCATCCAAATTACGACCTCAACAACTGTTCAAGCACCAAATACGTTGTTCTCAACAGCACAAATTTTCCCAACGATTATCTCAATGTTACGGATATAACGGAGACGGAGTGTACCGCTCATGCACACTGCAATTACCATTCGTTGCCAATCCCAGAACAAGCAAAACAAGGATTGAACCCCTTTGATCAATCCTTGGTACAAAGGATATATAGGGTTGACATCTGTTCACTTATGAATTGGAAGCCAAAACTGCAGGATCGTTCATAATAGAAAGGGCCCCTTAGTAGACTGACATTCCCTCCAGATTTGCAATGGCACCACTTGGCATAAGCCATTCAAACTGTAACAGCAAACTGTACGTCTTCCAACACACCTCAGATTGAGGAGTTAGGTACCACCTAAGTAGAGCCAACTTCCTTGGATCGAAGGGGGTCTCTTCAGGTTGACGTTTTAGTTCCTTGGCTGTTTTGAGGTTAGCAAATTCCTCAACTCCCGATACAGAGTTTTTTATGACCTTTGAGACAAAGCATGTATCTGGGTATACTGTAAAACAGACTTGTTGTGAGTGCATAACTCCTTCCCGAGTTTAATGTTGATTTGTTCTGGCACTTCCTCGACTCTATCCCAAACAGCGTGGCATCGGCTCTGACTGAGCTGAAACATGTTCTCCTGGATGTGTCAGTCACTGTTAGGCTCCAGTTAGACTGAGGTCAGCTGTGACTTAATCCCTTGTCTCCTGACCTATTTGCACCCAACACTATTGTGCTGCAGCACAGTCTAGCTCCTTCCAGTAGTTGACCCGTTTTTGTATTTTGGTCCACTTTTTCTATCTTGTCTGAACGACCAGGTAATATAAGCTGACATTTAATACTGAAAAAAACTGATACATCCACCAGACCCAAAAGTTTCCGAAAAAAATCCCTCCTATAACCCTCACATCTTTTCCCATTGCAAACCCTAACAATTACATGATAGCTGACACATTCCATTTTTGGAAATGAGGTTCCAGTCCAAATTAGCAACCATGCATTTCTTATTTCGATAGTGTCCATCAAACCAAGACACTTGTATAGAATAATCTTCCTTTAATAGTGACAGTGAAGAAATCAAATTCACAAAATAAATACACAAATTGCACACTAGCACGTTACAAATTCATTAACCATGCATACATACAAGACCTCTTTACTAATCTAGATCAAAGAATTGAAAAAGCTATGGACGCAGGAATAAAAGTCTTAATACAAATCCAACTATTCATCTTACATCCTTGGTAGTTCTCCAAAAACCTCGAAAGCTTACCATGAAGCACTGCGTATTTCTAGTAGCTAAGCTTACATACTAATCCAACTATTTATTCACAAGGATTACATCTTGGCAGTATGTCCAAAAACCTCAGACATACCATGTAGTACTTACCCTGCATAAACTAAGAACTAACCTTACAGCTAGGTGATATCAATCATCAGCCTAGGAAACTCTGAAAGTAATCTCTCCAAAAAAGCGTTCAAACGATGGCCCTTTCTTAACATACCCTCCATGTAGCAGTCCACGCACATACAACCTACGCAAGAGTCCTGTGCACCAAACTGCTGTCCTGATCATAGTCACTGTTAGGCTCCAGTTAGGCTGAGGTTAGCCATGACTTAATCTTTGGACTCCTGACCTATTTGCACCCAACACTATTGTGCTGCAGCACAGTCTAGCCCCTTCCAGTTGGCCCATTTTTGAATTTTGGTCCTCTTTTTCCATCTTGTCTGAACGACCAGGTAATATAAGCTAGCATTTAATACTTAAACAAAACTTTGATACGTCCGCCAGACCCAAGAGTTTCCGAAAAAATCCTTCCTCTAACCCTCACATCTTTCTCCCATTGCAAACCTAGCAATCACATGATAGCTGACACATTCCATTATTGGAAATGAAGTGTCAGACCAGATTAGCGACACACCCAATGAAAATTTACTACCTCAAATAGTGTTTCAAACGCTCCATCAAGCCACACGACACCTGAATAGAATAATCTTCCTTTAATAGTTACAATGTGACACCCAGGAAATCAAATTCACTAAGTCACAAGACAAATTGTATACTAGCACGTTACAAATTCATATTCATTAATCATGCATACATACAAGACCTCTTTTCTCTACAAGAAGGGAAAAGCTTCTAGTTCACTCCAAAATCTAGATCAAAGATAAAATCAAATTCACAAAGTCAAAAGACAAAATTGTATACTAGCACGTTACAAATTCATTAATCATGCATACATACAAGACCTCTTTTCTATGCAAGAAGGGAAAAGCTTCTAGTTCACTCTAAAATCTAGATCAAAGAATTGAAAAAGCTATGGACGCAGGAATAAAAGTCTTAATACAAATCCAACTATTTATCATACATCCTTGGTAGCTCTCCAAAAACCTCGAAAGCATACCACGAAGCACTGCATATTTCTAATAGCTAAGCTTACACACTAATCCAACTATTTATTCACTTATTACAAGGATAACATCCTTGGCAGTATGCCCAAAAACCTCAGACATACCATGTAGAACTGCATAAACTAATAACTAACCTTACAGCTAGGTGATATCAATCACCAGCCTAGGAAACTATGAAAGTAATCCCAAAAAAAGTGTTCAAACCATGGCCCTTTCTTAACATACCCTCCATCATGAAGGGCGCATCTTTCCCCTGAACAAACAAACAATATCCAACAGGTAGCAGTCCACGCACATACAACCTACGCAAGATTCCTGTGCACCAAACTGCTGTCCTGATCATCCTTCTGTGGCTACCTGCATTCAACGGAGCACCCCAGGTGAGCGCTACTTGCATCATCACAACGCCCAATTAACCTTTCATCATCACATGTAAAACAGCCTGAATGTTCCAAAGACTGCATTGCCTCCCTTCTCATTAGTCACTGATAGTAGCACTGCTGCTTGCTGGGCCTGAGCAGAAGACCCACACTCAGTGTGGCTGTCACCAACGTCTTTCAAAATTAAAACTTTTACCTACTGACCTTAGCTATCTGCACTGCTGCATGTCAAAAATTCCATGCAGTAGTGAAATCTCCAGAAGTCTTTCTTGAAACCAGATCTAATATTTTCATACTACTACACTGACTACTACTTCCAGCTCCTTTCAGTGCTGCGGAGCAATCCCATAACCCAACGGACTATCTGCACAACACCTTCTATCAGACCTCCCAGACATATTACATATGACAGAAGAGCAGGCCACTTCCCAGATTTTGCCTGGAAAGATCTGAACAACATTTCCCCTGCACCCCCGTCTCTGAACCTACAGAGCGAAAACAGCAATTGCATGTACAAGCCAAGTCCTGACTTCATACCCAAATTTAAGGGTATTGCCGTGAGCCTGGCACCCTACTCCTAATTTTTACCACCACACTCGACGCATCCCATAGGCTCATCTGTGACAAACGCCCAGTGTATAGCACTGCCTCACCACATACTGTGACAAGAGGAGGCACGTGGTGTCTTCTGAGGAGGCTTGGACACAGAATCCTGCCTAAATGCTGGTCACATTCCTTGTAGATTTACGACTGTCTCAGCAGCAGTCCAAATTCAAGATCCTCCTTAGATCCTTCGTTGCAAATGCCACATCCCACACACCTTCTGGTTCATGAACTGACAAGCAAGACTGCAATGATCCGGATCTGTTTAGCTGAGAAAAGGAACCTAATAAAGTTGCAACCGCAGGTTGATCAGGTGTAAACTCTATCTGTTGATCTCCTACACGTGAAAGTTCTAAAGAGGAAGTCCTTAACTGCTTCATTGAAAATTTCGGAAAAGGAAGAGAACTCGGAGGAGGAGAATTACAGTACGCAGGACCTGCCCACCTTTCGTTATCGACCAATGGAAAACCCCTGTCATTACCGAAGATTGAGTCCACATGCTTGGAAAACTCTCCTGAACCTATTTCCACTTCTATCCCGCATTTGAAAACTGAGGTCTCCATAACCTCGCCATGAGCGTTGCCTGAGAAGGACTCTGACACCTGACCATCCACAAACCCTCGTCTCGGAAGCTCCAACTTTTGAGAAGTTCCTTCTTTTCTGGGCGTAGGTTGACTTCCAAGAATTGGAGGCAGATTCTCTGTCTTAGGAAGAACAACGGTCTCAGGCTGATCCCTGTCGCTTGAACCCCTCCCTTTGCCACCCTTTTTCACCATTTCCAGATCAGAAGTCTCATCGAGGCATGGGGGCATCATCTCCAATTTCTTAAAGCGAGACGAGTCGTCAGATCTGCGACCTTTATTCTCAATTTCGAGATCGGAAACGTCGTCAGGTGAAGAAGGCACATCGGCCTTCTTAAAAAACTTGGCTATTAGCTGGTCGGCAGCTTCCTTGTCCTTCGGTCTCTGCAAAATGGTGACCATTGGACTTATACCTGCAACCTTTTCAGTCGAGTCTTTCCCACAAATGCCCCTCTCTTCCTGTCTTCTCTTAAGAAACTTCCTTTCTTCAACCTCCTTTAGTTGTGCTTTAGGCCTGGCATCTCCTTCCGGTACAGCCTTGCTTGAAGACTTCCCTCCATCCTTTTCCAAAAGATCTTGGCGGGCAGAAAAGTCAAGGTGCGTTCTTTTCCTTGCGTCGCCAACATTTCCACCCGTAACTACTTTCTTTACAAGGCTACCTTTGACATCTTTAATCTTCGGGGCTTGCATACCACCTCGCTGCACAGGGTAGGGAACAGATCCCAATTCATGAGGCGCCCTATCGACCACACCATTACTGTGGACCACCTTGAAGGGAAGCCTGGCGTTCAACGAGTTAACCCTCTCTCGGCCCAGGCCCCCGGCTGCCGACGTCTTAACACCTCGAGGCAGCAATCCAGCGGAGGTTGATCGAACTGTCATCAGCTTGGGACTTGAAGAGAAGGCAGTGCTTGTGGCCGTGGGGGAACAAGGTACATGAGAAGCAGTAGATCGACTGGACGACGGTGAGGCCGTAGACGGGTGGCGTCTGGAAGGCTGAGAGGATGACGAAGGACGAGAGCGTAGCGGGCGGTTACCAGGTACCGGTAAGAGACCTGGAGAACCATTTCGATGATCAGGAACAGCACCGGCCTTGATGGCTGCAGAGCTAGAGGGCGGAGGAGAAGGGATCATATACTGCACAACAGACGCCTGCAGAGCACGTCTTCCCGATCTCGGGGCACTACTGGAACGGTAAATCATATCTGCGAATCGGTGGTTATGCCGGTGATGAGGAGAAGCAAGACAGTCTTGAGGAGAAAGAACAGCAGTACCCATAACCAACCCCAAGAGGAAGGGGATCGCTAAGGGTAGGAACTACAACTACAACGGCCGTAACCGATGCCGGTAAGGGAAAAGCCAAAATTTGGTTCCCCTAACAAACATGCGACAGGAAATCGTCTTTCGGGAGGCCGAAGGATGTCGACTTCGGAAGCAGCACCTGCGGGGGGGGAAACAGAAAGAAAAACACGGAAAAAGCTCAAAAGGGGGAAGAAAAGCAGGAGGGGGGGGAGGAAGAAGCATGGTGTGGAAGGAACGGAAGAGATTACCTTGAGGGGGAGAGGAGAAGCGGGGGAGATGGAGGAGAGGAAGAAGCTATGGGGAGGCGGAAAGCCGAGAGAGGTTGCGATACCTTGTGCTACAGGAAGACGATGGAGGAGGAGGAGGAGGAGGAGGAGGAGGAGGAGGCTTCTGCACAGAGCTTGAAGAAGAGATTGAAATATTTTCAGCACAGAGCTTGCGATACGTTCTGCGCAGAGCTTGCAAAACCTCGACGGAGAAAAATGAAGATGAAGAAGAAGAAGAAGATGAGGAAGAAGACGATGCAGACGAAAAAGAAAGAAAAGATGAGTTTTCCTTCTTACCTTCGAAGCCCTTCTTATTACCCACATATATGACCGGCCCCTCCGGTCTCCCCACCCCCCCGCCACCGCCCTCTGCCCTTCCCCGCCTTCACCGACCCGCCGCCCCACCGGCTATCCCCCGTTTCCCCCCCCGCCTCGAGAAAGGTATCCCTCGCCACCTGGGCCCTCCCCTTTTCATTATATCCTTTTTTTTTATTATTATTAATTTTTTATTGCTTTTCTTCTTCTTCCTCCTTCTTCGCTTAACGTTTCTTTTCTCTTTCGCTTACGCCACGTGGCACCTCTCTCTTAAGACCTTCCAGCCACCTTCCCACGTGGACCCCTCGCATCAACAGAAATTTTGCCAAGAATTTTTTTTTATTTTTCTTTTCGAGGCCAAGAAAAGGAAATTTCTCGCCTAGGTCCACGGCAATAGCCACGAAATTCCATCGACTTAGTTTTTGTGGCCCTCAAGCTTTGTGACCCCTCTGACCTCTCACGGGGCATTCCCACGCAGCAGCTTCTTGCGACCGAGATTCGTGGACAAGCAAAAACTCAGCTGTTTTTGCAAGAAATTCGCCTTGCTCTACAAGCTCCTATCATCATGACTTTGCTTGGTGTTAAACACACCAATAGCCTGAAGCTTCGAATGATTTGAGTGAATGGTTCAAGACAACCATGAGAGCCGCTACAAGTTTAGATAGAGATTAAGACTCTCTTCATGGACCGTGAATCTCCTACTTCCTCTAACTTTAATAGTAAACACCACAGCATCCCAATGCTAGGGGGCGCCTACCTAGCACACAAATAGCCTGAAGCTTTGAACAATTTGAGTGAATGGGCAACTTTGATTGGAGATCAAGACAACCATGAGAGCCGCTACAAGTTTAGATGGAGATCAAGGCAACAACCACATTCCAAACATCCAACTTATTAGTAGGCCTTGGGCAAGGTCCCCCTACATAGGGCCAAATGGGTGAGTGAGTGGGGGTGTGATTTTTATTTTCTAACTTCAATAAATCTAGGACTCTCTCCTAGGAGTACCTGTGTTTGGGTTATTCAACACAACTAATAAGAGATGGGATTTAAGCACAAGCACGGTGGGGACTTCAAATTATGTGCTTAACATCACTCACACTTCCTACGGTTCCAAACATCGTTCCAAAATCCCAGGACAACAATGTGCAAATCACAAGCTTTGTGGTCAGCAACTCCAAACTCAAATGCTAAAACTCGAAGCAAATGCCCCATTAATTATCCTTAACAATGCCTTAGATGCAAAAACATTGGATACTTTCAAAACACCTATGGCATACCACTTTGCCCACACCATTTTGCTCATAAAAAAATCTCACTTCTTCCTCCATTAGTTTTTAATCACAAAAAGCCAAGCTCATGGTGTCCAATTCCTACCCTCAAAAGTATACTAACTAGATTTGCGACAAGCAATCTTTCCATTGTGGAGCAAGTAACTACTAACTCGAAATTGAAGCTGAATCCTTCTATTTTATCAATTCTTTATTAAGGAAAAATGAAAATGAGTAAAATAGTGGACATGAGAGCAACACAGGGTCCGTTAGGACCCGATCCTCCTTGCAAATGTCAGGGGTGGTGATTTATTATTGATTTTGTGATGTCCATATTTTGGAAGCTAAAGTCCAACAAATACATGAATAAGGCGATACAATAACTGATCCTCGTTGCAGTTTTTACAATATTGTCACATGGACTACAACCATATGAATAAAGGTGTAGTCATCCTTTAATATTGCATGCATCTTAGATTTCCTTGCTTCCTCCCATCGATAACATGCATTAAACGAGAGGAATGTTGTAAGAACTCAGATTTAAAATAAGAAATTTTGAATGGACCAGTAATTGAAAATATTTATATTATAATATAATATATAATTATTATAACCACATGGTGTAGGCAGGGAGGCGGGGCGCTTCCTTCCCCAAAGAGTTATAATCCGAGGGAGCAGGCCCTTCCCTAGGTGCTGAGATAATGCTAAGAATATAAACGCCGAGAATATTAGCGCCGAGGATGAGTCTCGCGAATGGATAAGAAACTGGCATATTACCTAAATGTCAATAGTCGTAATCGTAGTCAAACGTTGAGAGACAAGATCCAAAAAACTTGCGAATGTGACCCTAAGAGGATTTGTGTGTGTCCTTGAGCGGGATGATTCCAACATTCTCAGATCATTCAGTAGACTCTGGATAGCACAGAAAGACAACTATCATTAGAGGAAGTCCGAAGTAGAGCACGTAGCATTCTCACTCTCCACTTAGCCACCACTTAGCCAGCGTTACGTGCCTCTCCAACCTCAGGAAAATGGGGGTTTGATCACTATAGTAAGTCGAGCTTGCGAGAGTAGAGCATAAGGTCATCGAGAGGCTTTCCAAAGCTTCACATGCCAATAAGCCCAAACTTGCAAATCAAGTAGACCATCTCTTCAAATCGAATAGGTTTGAAATGTTTATATAGCCTTTTTATTGTGAAAAGCACCTATATGCTTTTACTGTTTTAGTCAAAAGCTCAGCTTTTACATCAAATGAAATCAAGGGCATAAGATGAAACCAGATCAAGGGCTTAGATTCCTGCAAGTGGCTCAAGAGGGTGTGAGAAAACCCAAACATCTCCCTAGGCTGCCTGCCGTAAAAAATAACACAAGGGCTCAATGCTCTCTAGCAAGAACACACATACAAAATGTGGCAAAATTTTCACCCTTGACCTGCAAATGGCACGTGGCCCCTAAGCTCAACATGGGTTTATAGATATAAATAAATCTAATTCCCCAAGAAGGGCCTATCCCAATCCAAAAGCAATCATGTTGTTTTTAACGGGTACAAATAAGTAAGATACAAGGTATAAAACAATGCATGTCTAGTTTTTTTCATCAAACAATGCACTCTATTTCACATCACCAAAATAATCTTAGCAAAAGAAAATGAAGATAAATCCTCTTAGGCTTTTAACTTTAGAGTGTTCCTTTACCTCATTCAAAGTCAAGCCTTTAGTTTTCTCCCTCCACAAAACCTCATGCTGGCATAATGAATTTCTAATGCAATAAATAAATCTAATTCCCCAAGAAGGGCCTATCCCAATCCAAAAGCAATCATGTTGTTTTTAACGGGTACAAATAAGTAAGATACAAGGTATAAAACAATGCATGTCTAGTTGTTTTCATCAAACGATGCACTCTATTTCACATCACCAAAATAATCTTAGCAAAAGAAAATGAAGATAAATCCTCTTAGGCTTTCAACTTTAGAGTGTTCCTTTACCTCATTCAAAGTCAAGCCTTTAGTTTTCTCCCTCCACAAAACCTCATGCTGGCATCATGAATTTCTAATGCAATTAAGCATCACTTTCCTTCTAAGCATAAAAAGAATGCCTCTAAAAAGAATGATTTACCAATCAAATCACATCGGGGAGTTTTCTTCCTTGTCAATGATCACCCCTCAACCTCGATTCACAAAAAATAGATACTATCAGCTCCAATCCCTAAACATAAAAAGCATTCTTATTGGATTCTACACCTCACAAGTGTCCCACTCTTCCAAGATATTTATCTTACTCCATCCCACCTTGACGTCTTCATTTGGACAAGACAAGACTCTCTTGCAAAATCTTACGACCCTTGCATTTCCTACGTTTTAAACATTCTTGCCATGATCAATACCCTCCCCTTTGTTTATGGAGGACATATGCATTTTGTTCTCTATATTTCTCTTCCTTACTCGCCTCTCACTCTTGCCATGCCATTAACATGACTCCATGTTCCACGTATCAATGTATGTAAATGTTGTTTTCCACTTCAATTCTATATGTGTATTGTTTCATAACCAATCACCAACCATTTACCACCTCCCATTCAATTTTGAGTCATTAGAGTAAAAGAGGTAATGGACTTGGACACTTTCTCAGCTTCAAGCCATTGGATTGAAACCAGGTGATAGACATGGACCTACTTTGTCTTGATTTGAGCAAAAATAATTACCTTTATGGGGTTACACAATTACTAATGTAGTTTACTTTTTGCCCTAGAGCACATAATATCTAGTTCTATGGGGCTACACAAGGACCAATGTAGTGCCTATGTTTTGTAATGGAATGTCAATGTGATACCTCCTAATCTATTATGTGGATGCTTTCACAAATGAGCCTTTGAGGAAAAAGTATGGCATCATTGTGTCTTGGTGTCATGTGAAATGCCCTTGGAAAAGTGTCCAAACATTTTTAATATCCAAAGAATCATGTGTCCATAGATCAACTATTTTTCTACGATGGATTTGTAGATGGATTTGTAGGACAAAGGAATGAACGTGCCTTTAGTAAATATGAATTTTTTATTAGTTCTACAATCATTATATCTCTTACTATTCCATAGTGCTAGTCCTCTCCACAACATCAACTTGTCAAAAGATAACAGATAATCATGCCCCTGGAACATTCAACCACATAATGGGGGTTGAATATAATTGTATAAACTCAATTTTTAGTAGGAATGTCAATGTGTTGATACCATTTTCTCCTAGATGTAACGTCATAAAACGTGTATATTACTGAAGGGATCTTCTGTTTTTGTACGTCAGACAAAATACCCCCTATGTTAATGTTTACCTTGATGTCGATTGTATCACACAAAGAGAGCTACACTCATTTTGTGTGAAACCAAAGCATCCAAATCAAAATTTCCTATGCAAAATAATTTTATGAATATATGTATAGTACACAAGAGAGACAAGTGTGGCAAAGGTCCTTTCCTAGTTTGAATTGGTTAAGAAATGATCACTCAAACACTTGTAGTTTGTCAGTGATTAAGTCAACAAACAAAGAGCTTAGAACTTAAGACACAACTGTATCCTAACTTCAGACATATAAGGCATTAGTAAATCCATGTATACTTGACACCAAGGTAGATCATTTAGAGATCATCCTCTATAAATGTGTGCATGAAGCTTTCCTTTAAAAATCAATTTTGTAGGTTGGGACAAAAGAGAGATAAAGATGTTGAGACAGTAAAAAATCTACTAACAAAATGTAGGATAAATTTGCCATGGAAGAGGAATTTAATGGCATTCTAGAAAATGATGCATCAAGGCGAGCCCAATTGAGCCACCTGAGGGAAAATTTTTGTACACATGCAAATGGTTTGCAACGTCAAGCTCAAAGTTGACGTCACAGGGAACAAATATAGGGCAAGATAGGTTCCAAGGCGACACAAATTTTGATGAGACTTTTGCGCCTGATCACTCAGTTGCTCTTATCTCTTGCTTCTTGCACTGTAGGTCATCATTTGCATCATATGAATGTCAAATCGGTTTCCCTAAATGGAGATTTGAAGTGGAAACGTATATATGACGCAGTAGTAAGGATTTGGTATGCAAACCCAAAAAAGAGTTATATAGTATTGAGCTAGCTTGAAGGGCTTGGTATAGCAAGATTAACAATAGTTTCAAATAGCAAATCTTTCCAAGGAGTGAACTAGAACATGGGTTGTATGTAAAAAGAAGTGACACTACTCTCATGATCATAGCACTACATAACCTCACAAGTAGCAACCACAAACTAAGTAAGTAGGTCAAGGTAAATCTAGTTTGAAAGGCATGACATTAGTGGAGCTCTTAGTTGAGAAAGTGCCCACATAAGAAGTGTATTTTTTTAACTTTCCTATACTCATACATGGAACTCCATGCAAGATAGAAGAGGCAATTGAGTAGTACCTAAAAATGGTGAGGTGTGAATCTTCTTTAACTTCTCACTTTCACATCTATTGTGTATTTCACTCTTTTGCACAGTTGATGGAGATTTCCATACGTTGATATTAAAGAGCCATAACTAGATGACCTAGGGCCATGATTGAAAAAGTGATTGGCGTAATTTGTAAGATCCTTCTTTTTTACATCCTCAAATTTAAAATATGACAATGCTGCATCTTTTGATACCTATTCAGTCTCTATTATTGACTTCATTGTGATCTTTCGCAAGATCCATTGAAATTGTTGACAAGTTGGAAATGGCTTCACATGTGGAAAGAAATTGAGGTTGAGTGTCATCTTCATAATATGTCAAACAACATGTATGATTGTTGAAAAAGTCTTATGGCATTGGAATTCTACTTTCATTTTATTGAATTTTGCTTCGAACTAAAGTTGAAGACTAGCTACTCTTCCTAAAAAAATTTGCATAGTCATCAAATAAAGTTGACTTGTGTATTCAAACTAAAAGACCAACGAAAAAATGGGATTCATCTCTCATTTGGGAGCCTATTCATGCAAGATCATGCCATTTGGATTGTGAATGCACCTTTGACTTTCTAGTGGTTCATAATTGAGAACTTCAAGCAGTATGTGATTGATTTTTTGCCAATTTACTTGGATGACTCTCCTGTGTACACAAATGAAACAATCATCTAAGACATGTCATGACGTAGGTATCTCACTCAATCTAGCTAAGTGTCTTTTGTATGTGAAACTTGGTATTTTGCTTGGTCACTTGGTGCTCAAGAGATGAGATAATGAGCAAACATTCTAAAATTGAGGCAATCAAGTGGATACACAAGCGAAACAACTTGCACCATCTCACTCATTCACAATGATAAGTTTAATTAACTTCTACCACCAATTTAAAGGATTTTTCTCAAGTTTCTACACGATTATATGAGTTCACCAAAAAGGAAGTAAAGGTCAAATGGAATGAAGACCGAGTTGCAACATACAAAGAGTTGATGTTACGAAAATTATATTTATGATATTTCTTGCTTTGGATATTATTTTATTTTAGTCAAGTGTGATTATGGCAAAGTGTTCCATAGGACACAGTGGGGGTCCTAGTGGATGATTTGTGTGGTTTAGTTGGGGAGGCCTAATTAGCCTGTGTTTTGCCATGCTAGATGGTCAGTATCGTGGGTGATTCCATGTTAATCCTGATGTCACTAGCGTTATTGGTGTTGTGCTTGATTATTGTACTTTGAGCATGGTTATGTTAGGGTCGGTTGATTCAGTGATTTGTTCAATCAATTGTTAATAACTAATGTAATTGATAGCTTGGCTACAGGTGATGGAAATAATGGCGAGGATTGGAGTTAGTGCGAGGGTATAGGTGTCACCCGGCGCATCCTTTATGGCCATGGACTAGCTTTGTATTTCTTTAATATTGTAAAGTTTGAGTAATATTTTGGAGAGGACATAAATCTATTTTGGCAAATCCCTTATTTTGGAAGAGAGGGATAACTTTGGCTCCTTGTGCTTTAACGAAATATTATATATACTCTAGATGAGGAAGCATAAGCCACTCATCTAGGGGGGGAGATTGTACCAGTCTACTTGTCGCCATCATTGTGTGATTGTCTTCTTCATCTCCAATTCATTAAGTGGTATTTTGTGTGGAAGAGTTCCTCTTTTGGTTTTAATGGTAGCAGAAGAAATTGAGTCAAAGATTTCTTTGACTAAAATTCAAGCTATAAGACTCCAAGGTCTTTATTTTCTTTTCTTTTTTTTAAAGAGAGAGAGAGAGAGAACCCAAAGGTTCTTATAAGCCCCTTTTAAGACTCCAAGGTCTTTATTTTCTTCTCTTTTTTTAAAAGAAAAAAAGAAAGAACCCAAAGGTTCATAAAAGCCCCTTTAAAGGAAATTTTCTCCAAGAAGACTTAAAGAGGTATGAGGCCACTCCAACAACAACAAAAAATCCTCAACAAAAGTGAGGAGCACAACCGAATCTAAAAGCTCAAATCAAGAATGGGATTTGGATCCAAAAAGTCACCACGCAATTAATTGGAGAGCGTTTGAGCACAAAAGTGACTTCAAGCGACATCATTGGTCACATATCTCCCACTCTAGCCCTTTTTATATCCGATGAAAGAGCGAGATAAGTGATTTATTTTGCTTTATATTTCATACACTTAGTAACATCCACGATCCGTTCCTTACCATACACTTGAATTACATTTTTTCATCCGTTTCTATTCTCACACTTAGTATTCTTAATTACCTTAGCTCCACTTTATTCATATTTATTGCATTATCATGGGGGATCAGCCACAACCACCCATGCTCCAAGAACAGTTTAGATGCACTTCAAGCACATTTGGCATATGAGCATGAGCATAGGGAGAGACTGGAAAAGAGAGTCAATGTTAAGAAAAGGAAGAGGAGAGAAAGAGGCATTCATCTGATGATGAGTCATCTAACGATAAGTCCAAAGATGATCCCATTCTTAGGACAATCTAGGCTACACTAAAAGCACAGAATTCAAAGAAAAAAAATAAGATAAGTAGAGAAGGTTTCTCATTTCAAAATTTTGATGAAAATAAAGATGCACGTACTATCTTGTCCTGGATCAATCAGTTAGAAGATTATTTTTCAAGGGGGAAATTCTCTGAAAAAGACAAAATTAAATGTGCTACAAATCTTTTACTTGAGAATGCTACACTTTGGTGGAATGTCACTAAGCACAGTAAAAGACAACCAAAATTTTGGAAGTCTTTTCAGAGGATTATCAAGAGAGATTTCCTTCCCTCACACTTCAAAGCAAAAGCCAGGCAACAGTGGGATATTTTCAAGCAATTCGACAAAGAAACGATCTCTACATACACTGATAGGTTCTGGCAAACCTTGATTCAATTACAATCCCTAGAGAAAGTGAGTGAGCAAGATCAATGAAGAAAATATGTGGTAGGGTTAAAATCCAAATTGAGAGCTGAGATCAATATGTTCCATTGTTGTTCATCGAACTTTGCCATTTCACTTGTAATGAATTGTGAGAGGAAGAATGGAATGCCCAAAGAAGGGAAGAGCTTGAATCAACCTGTACCGTTCCATAAGAAGAGGAGGTTTGGCAAAAAGCCTTTCTTCAAATCTAAATTTGGTTTTGTTCCAAACAAAAAAGATTCGTCTTCGAAGCCAAATGGTGGAAATTTCTAGAAAGAAGGAAATAAGGTGCCACAAGTGCAACAAGATGAGACATATAGCAACTGAATGTCTAGCTTTGAGTTCTATGAAAACTGAAATTGATCCTTTACTCAACCATACACAAGCCAAGAGCACAATTAGGAAACATGAGAAAACATACTTGATTTTGGTGACACGGTAATGGCTACTTAGCCAAATACCAAGCCTACACACCAAAAGTTTCTTTCTTAATTTTTCGATTGTTTCTTAGAGGATTTACCACCCACATTACCATGTTCTCAACGTGCAGATTATAGGATAGAAATCCTACCAGGTAATAGTCCACCTTGCAAGGCTCCTTATAGAGTCAATCAATTAGAACAAAAGGAAATTCAAAAGCAAGTGGAGGAATCAATACAGACAGGATTGATAAGACCCAGTAGTTCTCCTTATGGGGCACTTGTCTTATTGGTCAAAAAGAAAAATGGAACCTATCGAATGTGCATAGACTACCGTGCACTAAACAAAATCCCAATCCCTAGGATTGATGATCTTTTAGACAAATTGAAAGGGGCCAAGGTCTTTAGTAAGATCAATCTTAAATCCGATTATCATCAAGTTCGTATGGTAAAAGAGGATACATACAAGACTACCTTCTAAACTCAAACAGAACATTATGAATTCTTAGTTATGCTTTTTGGGCTAACTAATGCTCTAGCTACTTTCAGTAGAATGATGAATCGAATCTTTCTTAAACTCCAAGATTGTGTGGTAGTATTGTTCAACAATATTCTAGTGTTTAGCAAAGATATTGAGGAGCATAAGGAACATGTGAAGTTAGTCTTTTCACTCTTGAAAGAGAATCACTTGTATATAAATCCTAAAAAGAGTAATTTCTTTCAAGATCCAATGGAGTATATGGGTCACATATTATCTACTGATGGAGTTTGAGTAGATCCAAAGAAGATTGAATGTATAGTCACATGGCCTAAACCCTTAGATATACACGAATTAAGATCATTCTTGGGATTGTGTAGCTTCTATAGGAAGTTTATCAATAATTTCATATTCATTGCACATCCATTGACATACCTTCTTGGACAAGCTAATCATTTCTTATGGACCAAGTGTCAAAATAAATCCTTTGTAGATTTGAAAGAAGCTCTCACACAAGCTCCTGTGTTGCAACTACCAGATTTCTCAATGATTCTTTGTAGTTGTAACCAATGCTAGTGGATATGGAATTGGAGCCATGCATACGCAAGGTGGACATCCTATATCATATGAGAGACAAAAATTAAAACCAATGGAATGCAATTACAGTACATATGATAAAGAATTAACCGATGTGCATGCCTTACGGATGTGGAAACATTATTTGATGGGACCTGAGTTTCTTATTAAAACCGATCAACAAAGTATCAAGCATTTGTTGACTCAGCCCCACTAATATCTAATAGGCACATCAAATGGGTATCATTTATACAAAATTTTCAGCCCATGATTCAGTATCAGCCTGGTAAAGAGAATGTAGTTGCTGATGCTCTTAGCAAAAAGCCAAGTATTAATCACATCACTAGTATAGAGATCCACCCTTTCGAAGGTATGAATAATTCTTACCAAGGGGATCTATAATTTTTTGATATTTGGAACAAATTTGAGAATAATAATTAGAATCCTATTTTGGAATATTCATGCAATGATGGATACCTCTTTTATCAAAAGAAGTTATGCATCACTCAACCCTTTAGACAAAGTGTAATGGAAGAAATGCACCAACCACCATATATGGGACATAGGGAGTGACTGCCACTTTACAAGTAATAGCAAGAGAATTTCATTGGCCTACTATAAGGAAAGATATGGCTAATTCTGTAGCCAAATTTATCACTTTCCATAAGATCAAGACTTATTAAGGAAAGACTCCTGGATTGCTAATGCCTTTGCCTATTCCTACATAATCCTGGCAACAAATATCCATGGATTTTCCTACTACAACAAATGAAAATGAAATGATATGCACAATAGTGATTTTATCTCATGCAAGATATTGTACTTTGAGTTTGGTTATGTTGGGATCGGTTGATTATTGTACTTTGAGTACGGTTATGTTGGGATCGGTTGATTCGGTGATTCATTCAATCGATTGTTAATAACTAATGTAATTGGTGGCTTGAGTACGGGTGATGGAACAAATGGCACAGATTGGAGTTAGCATGAGGGTACTGATCGAGGTGTCACACGACACATCTTTTCTAGCCATGGACCAGTTTTGTATTTCTTAGATATTGTAAAGTTCAAGTAGTATTTTGGAGAGGACATAAATCAATTTTAGGCCCAAAGAGGCTATGTAAAGCAAATCCCTTATTTTGGAAGAAAGGGATAATTTTGGCTCCTTGTGCTTTAATGAAATAATATAAACACTCTTGATGAGGAAGCATGAGCCACTCATCTAGGGGGGGGAGATTGTACCCAGTTTGCTTGTCGCTATCATTGTGTGATTTTCTTCTTCATCTCCAATTGATTAAGTGGTATTTTGTGTGGAAGAGTTCCCCTTTTGGTTTTAGTTGAAGAATCAAGAAACTACAACGCCCATCCTATGATAGATGGAACATTACTTTTCATGTACATGTGGGTGCATTAGGATATGCCATCAAAATCATACATGCACAACCACATAGACAATTGGACTACCTTGTATAATATTCTAGTAGGACAATGACGCCACCACCCAAATGGAACTTCAACACCACCAAGCTTGAAAGTTTGGTTTCTTGATCGAGTTTGTTAGTGATCAGCACTCATTATAATTTGACATAGCAACCTATAAGAAAGCTATAGTATCTTTTCCTACTTGGGACCAATGGTAGGTAGATTTCCTTTTAGTATGTTTGGTCCAATCTCAACAATCACTTGGTTCTTTTGTTACACCACCCTATTTTTTTCAGGATGCACTAGCCTTTGTTATTTACATGTTGATCTCAATCTATTTACAAAATCTATCAAAATCTATCGATGTAATTTCACCTCCTCTGTCTATATGAGGCATCTTTAGATTATTCTTAGTCGTATGTTCCCCCTTTTTCCTTTGTCTTTGAAATTTTCAAAGACTTGAAACTTCTTGGATAGAGATTATACCACATCATTCGATTAAAGCCATCAATGGAACAAGAGGAATTATACATATCTAGTGAGAGAATTCTTGAGGCAGGTCACTCAGTACATCACGTAATGTAGTAGGTCTGTTGAAGGAAGGCAATTTTTTAATTAGGGGAACTACTGGTTAATATAACATCTTGGTTATCAACAAGCTTACCTATCATCCAAATCTAACCTAAGAATCTTGTTCTTTTGGAATGCAATTTGGGTAGGGTGTAGGTTTATTTATCATCAAGATTAATCTGGGATGCCTACTCTTCTAGAACCAAGTATAGGGATGCATGTAGGTTTACTTGTCATCTAGATCCACTTTGCAACACTTGCCTTTGGAACCTAGCTTGGTAACTTGATGGTACTTTGGCATCACTAAGAAGACTAAATACCTCTTCATATTCTGTGTTCATTGAGAAGGATGAATAAGTATTTTTTATTAGCCTTTTGCCATTCGACTTTGCTAGTAAAATTGATTGGAATTTTCTCACTTTCGTTTATGTCCTCCTCATCTAGGGGCTCATATGTGGGGCAATGATGTTTGACATCTTCTATGTGTCTCTCATTACAATCTACTTCTTGTGTTGGTAACAGATAAATTTGAATGTGTGCTCCATTTAATGTTGTTGCTGAACCATTTGATTGAACCTTCCATGATTTTTAATTTCATCATAAGATCTCTTCATAAGTAGTGATCTCAAATTTCAATTATTGATGACAAGCTCATTCTACTCTATGCCATTTGAGGTGATGAAAATCTAAAAATGGTGACATTGCACTTCGTCAACCCTTTGTTGGGCTATGCCCTTTTGCCTTTGCATGCTAGACTAATTTATGAGAAATATATATGTGCAAAGTTAGTAATGGTTGGCACTATATGCATATCTTATGAGTCACTCCCAATGATACCAATGTTACCATGTTATAAATATAAGATGTAAAACTCTAAATTTGGCCATAAAAATATAATGTGGCTCCATTTTCAATTCATATATTATACTAACCATGTGCGAGTTTCCTTGTATTACACAATCCTCGCAACAAATATCCATGGATTTTCCTACTACAACAAATCAAAATGATATGATATGCACAATAGTGGTTTTATCCCATGCAAGATATTGTACTCTGAGTCTGGTTATGTTGGGATCAGTTGATTATTGTACTTTGAGCATGGTTATGTTGGGATCAGTTGATTCAATGATTCATTCAATCGATTGTTAATAACTAATGTAATTGGCAGCTTGAGTACAGGTGATGGAACAAATGATGAGGATTGGAGTTAGCGTGAGGGTACTGATCAAGGTGTCGCATGGCATCTTTTCTGGCCATGGACCAGGTGATGGAACAAATGACGAGGATTGGAGTTAGCATGAGGGTACTGATCAAGGTGTCGCATGACATCTTTTCTGGCCATGGACTAGTTTTGTATTTCTTTAATATTGTAAAGTTTGAGTAGTATTTTGGAGAGGACATAAATCAATTTTGGGTCCAAAGAGGCTATGTAAAGAAATCCCTTATTTTGGAAGAGAGGGATAATTTTGCCTCCTTGTGCTTTAATGAAATATTATAAGCACTCTAGATGAGAAAGCATGAGCCACTCATCCAGGGGGGGGAGATTGCACCTAGTCTACTTGTCACTATCATTGTGTGATTTTCTTCTTCATCTCCAATTGATTAAGTGGTATTTTGTGTGGAAGAGTTCCCCTTTTGGTTTCAGTTGAAGAATCAAGAAACTACGACACCCATCCTATGACACATGGAACATTATTTTTCATGTACATGTGGTGCATCAGGATATGCCATCAAAATCATACATGCACAACCACATAGACAATTGGACTACCTTGTATACTATTCTAATAGGACAATGATGCCACCACCCAAATGGAACTTCAACACCACCGAGCTTGAAGCCCTCCACATGAATAATAGTATTCAAATATTCATGAATTATGTAGTACATCATTTGCAAGTTTGGTTTCTTGATCGAGTTTGTTAGTGATCAGCACTCATTATAATTTGACATAGCACCACCCTATTTTTTAGGATGCACTAGCCTTTGTTATTTACTTGTTGATCTGAATCCATTTACATAATCTATCAAAATCTATCGATGTAAATTCACCTCCTCTATCTATATGAGGCATCTTTAGATTATTCCTAGTCGTATGTTCCACTTTTTCCTCCGTCTTTGAAATTTTCAAAGACTTAAAACTTCTTGGATAGAGATTATACCACATCATTCAATTAAAGCCATCGATGAACAAGAGGAATTATACATATCTAGTGAGAGAATTCTTGAGGCGGGTCACTCAGTACAGCACGTAATGTAGTAGGTGTGTTAAAGGAAGGCAATTTTTTAATTAGGGGAACTACTGGTTAATATAACATCTTGGTTATCAACAAGCTTACCTATCATCCAAATCTAACCTAAGAATCTTGTTCTTTTGGAATGCAATTTGGGTAGGGTGTAGGTTTATTTATCATCAAGATTAATCTGGGATGCCTACTCTTCTAGAACCAAGTCTAGGGATGCATGTAGGTTTACTTGTCATCTAGATCCACTTTGCAACACTTGCCTTTGGAACCTAGCTTGGTAACTTGATGGTACTTTGGCATCACTAAGAAGACCAAATACCTCTTCATATTTTGTGTTCATTGAGAAGGATGAATAAGTATTTTTTATTAGCCTTTTGCCATTCAACTTTGCTAATAAAATTGATTGGAATTTTCTCACTTTCGTTTATGTCCTCCTCATCTAGGGGCTCATATGTGGGGCAATGATGTCTAACATCTTCTATGTGTCTCTCATTACAATCTATTTCTTGTGTTGGTAACAGATAAATTTGAATGTGCGCTCCATTTAAGTAATGTTGTTGGTGAACCATTTGATCTAACCTACCATGACTTTTAATTTCATCATAAGATCTCTTCACAAGTAGTGATCTCAAATTTCAATTATTGATATGTCATTTGAGGTGATGAGAATCTAAAAATGGTGACATTGCACTTCCTCAACCCTTGTTGGGCTCTGCCCTTTTGCCTTTGCATGCTAAACTGATTTATGAGAAATATATATGCACAAAGTAAGTAATGGTTGGCACTATATGCATATCTTATGAGTAAAGGTTGGCACTATATGCATACCTTATGAGTCACTCTTAATGATACCAATGTTACCATGTAATAAATATAAGATGTAAAACTCTAAATTTGGCCATAAAAATATAATGTGGCTCCATTTTCAATTCATATATTATACTAACCATGTGCGAGTTTCCTTGTATTATTGGTAGATTTGTGAGGTTGCCTTTTTTATGCATACTCATGATATCTTGCTTTTTTCTTTTTTTTTAAAGGTCCATCATCCATAGTTATCAAATATGAAACGGCACCCATGGCATCTTTAGGAATTTATGATACATGCTTTTAAGGCTTATAACCATATTAGGAAAAGTGGAAATATCATGTCTCAATTTTCATGGGGCTTACAATTTTAGTCTCAATGTTCAACATATTTTTCACATGTTATATGGTATTCAAATTATTAGCTTATGGAAAAATACTACATTTGTAAGTACATATTGAAGGTGTTATGGCCACTAACTTATATTATTTGTCTTTTGTGTAGATATTATAATTTAAGCTTTGTACTCCCTGAATGCATTGATTGCATTTGATTTCTACTTGAGAAAGGAGATGCATGCTTCTCGAGAGTAATCATGAATTAAGGTGATGAAATATAAGGCCTTGCTCAAGGATGAGGTTGACAAATAACTGCAAATATTAGAATGATGTTTGAGTATGGTAATGCTCTTAGACTATGAAATGAGAAAAGGTTGGTAGGGTTGATTTTTTATCTAGAGTAATCATTAATTAAGGTGATGAAATATAAGGCCTTGCTCAAGGATGAGGTTGACACATAACTTGAAATGTTAGAATGATGTTTTAGAGTATGGTAATGCTCTTAGACTATGAAATGAGAAAAGGTTAGTAGGGTTGAATTTTCATCTAGCATATTTCACATACATCTTTTTGAAAGTATACTTCTAGAAAGCCTTGAATCATATCTGTTTGCTTGAGTGAAACCAAGAATTTGAAATTGAGGTGGCCTCTTGTGCCATATTGTGTTCAAATAAGCATCATGATTCTAAGGAGAAGCTGTTAAGGCTCTCCAAATAATCATGACTTAAGAAAGTTGTACTTTTGCAATGATATTGCTTGAATTGTACAATCCTCAAACTATGCAATTTTAAAAAAAGTATAAAAATTTGTTGAATACTAGCTCCATGTCTCTTTCAATCATTGACCAACGCATAAGAGACTTTGAGCCATTGTTGAATCATCTCGTGTTTTGTGTAATGATTTCATAACTATGAAGAGGAATATTATCAATTCCTCTAATTTTATGCTGAGAATTGTCACCCATGTTACATTTTCCTTTACATTCTTATAGCATGCATTTTTGAAAACCATCATAATTCATATGGCATATGATTGCTTGCACCTGAGTCAACTGACTAGTTTCGAGTATGAGATGGGACTATGCAGTAAGAGCTATGGTGCAAACAACTAGGGACTAGGAGAAGACTAAAAACAGGGCCAGAAGGAAACTTGAGGAATTAACTCAAGTGAGAATAAACTTGAGGGAGGCAATTGAAAAATGCCCTGGGGATTGCATCGCTATCACCTTGTTGGTGGAACTCGAGTTGGAGCTAAGTGCAAGAGAGTTGGAGAAGGCTAAAAAGGCTAGGATTCATAGTAGGCAGACTTGTTGGGGGACTGTCCCTCAAAGTTCTTCTTTCAAGTAGTAAAGAAGAAACACCAAATGGAGAGAATCGATAGGGTGATGGGGCCAGATGGTACAGTAGTGAGTGATTTCTAGCATATTGTCCAAGTGTTCCTGATGCATTTAAAAGGGTTATTGGGGTAGGTAGTATTTCAATTAGAGGAATGGCAAGACGCTATGGAGGACTTGCTAAAGGACCTCAAACTAGACATAACAGACTCCCAAAGAGGGCTGATCTCGTATCGCTTCTCTCAAGATGAACTGCGGGAGGCTCTGGCAGATTTGAAGAAAGAGAAATCACTTGGGTCAGACGGGCTCACCCATTGAGTTCTTTGTGGAATTCTGAGATGTCCTAGGTAGGGATTTAACAGCAATGGCAAACGATGCTATCACAAAAGGAATGCTCTCCAGAGATGTAAATACAGGCTTAATCAAGCTCTTCCCCAAAAAGCCCAAACAAACTAAATGTGGGGGATTGGAGACTGATTTTGATGCTCAACGCATCCTACACGGTGATTGCCAAAGCGTTGTCTCTTAATGAGTAGGTTTCATCTTGGTGCGACGAACTGGAGAATGGGATTATAAGGAGATGCCAATAGATGCCCTTCAACCCTATTGGCATGCTGGTCCATCATTCAAATAGTGGCCCTGCTTTCTCTTTAGTACCAAAGAAACCAATTCGCTATTGGGAGCCTTTTTACTCCTTTCATTTCTCTTTTGAGCAATACTGTTTTATTACACTTACCTTCTTAGTTTTTTTCTTTTTGATACAAAACTGTTCTAACCTAGATTGTTATCATAATTATCCACTTCCTTTGCTTGCCTAATATTACTATAGCCACAACTTATCCATATATCTATTAAACCATTTTGCTTCCATACTGTTTACCTACCTCACTCAAGTACTTCTTTTCTATTCCTTTTCCATTACTTTAAATAGCACTTCTCAATACTTCTTATTCTCTTCGGAGAGATAGTAGGTCATCACACTAGGTCATAACCTACTGTCTCACCTAGTCTGTTGTATCCTACTGGGGCAAAGGTGGGCACACACACACACACACACACACACACACACACACAAAATCCCTTTTTCCTTTTGACCATACTAATTACTTTTCTTCCCTTTCTAATCCTTTGGAAACCCTTTTAAATTACCTTCCCCCCCCCTCCCCCACTCTTTCTCTACCCTTCTCTCCCCTTTCTTTCTCCTAAATTCCTTGTTTACCCTCATTTTTCTAAATTTTCCTTAATTCCCTAAAATTTCCCTTATATCCCTTCCACTAAGTTCCCTTATTTTTTCCCTTCTAATTTCCCATACTTTTTCTTAATTTTCCTCAAAATTTTCCTTATTTTTGCCTACTTTTCTCCATATTTTCCTACCTTTTTTCTAAATTTCTTCCTAAATTTTTCTCCTAATTTTTTATATTTTACCTATTTCCCCTCCTAGTTTCCTAGTTTTCTTTATTTTTCCTAAATTCTTAATTTCCCTAATTATTTCCTATTTATCCTAATGATTTCCTAGTTTCTTCTTAAATTTTCATAATTTTCCAATTTCCCCTTCTTTCCTAATTTTCCCTAATTCTCTTATCCCTAGTTTTTCCTATTTGTCCCTATTTTCTCCTTTCCCTAATTCTCCCTAATTTTCTCTCCCCTTATTATCCTTGATTTTGTCTCCTAATTTCCCCTACCTTTTCTCTCCACATTTTCCTAATGTTTCTCTCCCTATTTTCCCATAAAATTTCCTAATTTTTTCTTCTAATATTTTCTCCCCCTTTTTCTTTAAAAAGAAAAACCCTCCCTAACCTAACCTTATTCTTAATCATTCACTCCCTGCCACTTGCCCCCCTAACCTAACTATACTTGAACTACGCTGACCCCCTTGATTGGTCACCTTCTCCTCCCTTATCCCCCCCCTCCCCACCTTTTTTTCTCTATTCTCCCTAATTGTCATAATTTGTCTACACTTATCTACCTAACTACATAAACAAACTAGCTAAACCTCCTAACTACCCCGACTCCCTAACTTCCCCCCACCTCTATGACTACCTCCTCTAGCGACTAAGCTCCCTGACTAGCCAAACTAACCTTTAAAAACCCACCTCCTTCCCCAGCTGCTTTTACTCATGTCATTATACTCATACCCCTGACTGTCTCGTTGTCCTATTGCCCCAACTGTCCCGCTCCTTCAAAGTTCAAACTTTAAAGGCCCTCTCTTTGACACTAGTGCCTGTGCAAAGAAGATCTCCTTTTGGCATGTGCTTCTCCTTGTACCTCAAGTGCCTCGGCTACTCTTCTCCTTGTACCTCGACTGTGGTGCCTCACTACCTCTTGCTCTACTCGGTTTTTGCACATACTACCTAATTTTCACCACCCGCATACCATGGACTTCTCAGGTCCTTTTACTTTTATCTCTGTCAAAATTACTCCCTCGGTTTAATCTCTTGTATTTAATTTCTTGTTACTACTTAACCCCCTTTCCCCTTTCTTCTCTTTCATTTATACCACCACTTTTTATTGGGTTTTACCCCTCTAATTAATTTTCTCCCCCTTCTTTATACCTTCCCCTTCCTCCCCCCTCCCCCCTCTAATTTTCTATTCCCCCTCTTTACTTATGGACACAAATCCCCACTATCAAATTAACTTTCCTTGTTGGATGCTGGCAGGTAGGCAGACTCCCCTCTTCAATAAAAGTGATGCTTGCGAGACTTATCCAAGCTCACTTTTATATAGTTTCCACAGTCATTTCTACAAAATGGCCCATTGTTGGTTTCCTTTGTAAATAGGAACTCACTGACTTGTACAAACTTTTTCGTTAATGCAATTAGTCCTATTCCATTGTCTAACTTTGCTCTTTTGTCTTTTCACTATGCAAAGGGGTGTTGTCAAGTCTTCCACACACCCACACACACACACACACACACACACACACACACACACACACACACACACACACACACACACACACACACACACTTGTCTGTGTATACATGATTTGTGTTGGCAAGTTTATCTTTGCTAGACCATGATGATTTTTCCTCATGATATAGATCTGATAGAGAATGATTTCCAAGTCTCTTCCAAGCTAAACATGGGTGTACATTGCCAATAAGTTATATAGGTTAGGACAAGTTTTATGGCCCATACTTGACTTGCATTTGAAACTATATAGACTGAGACAGGCCTATGATTGGACCTTATCAAGCATTGTTTACAACTATTGATTACCAGTAAGAACTCATGATGGAGGTCAAAATCATCTAACATTGATAGTAGATTGAGCCTCATAATACGTATCTTATAACTTGAATGCATGATAATAGGGATGCATAATTTTCATGGAAAAATTACATGAGAATCATTTGACTACTTATGAGAGGTCTACATGATTTTACATTTAAATGCTTGAATGAATTGTTTTGGATGCTAGAAGGTTCGGCCACGGACTATCTATAAAGTCGATAGATGACGAATAGCCTATGAACTTTTGAATGGAACATGCAATAACTTTCCTTAAAATGCTCACTTTCATGTGTGGAAATCAACCCATGCCTAGTCGATTCACATCCTAAGCATGAGGTTATTCAAACGATGGCAAAGAACTTTACGTGACAATTATACATAATTCTACATAGAAGTCCACACATGTAAATAGAACTACTTGCAAAAGTGAACCGATTGGGTCAACTTGGACACGAAAAGGCTATATATACTGCCCAAACTAGCCATAGATGCTTAAGACACGGCTTCTTCCTATTGAGCTAGATACATATACTCATAAACTTCTACTCGCCTCGGTGTCCTCATTCACATCTGATAGATTCTCTTACCTTGAGGTGGTAATCCTGCTACCCTCCTATACGTAGACCTGAGGTGGTTACATGAGTGATGATATGCTACAAGCACACTCATCATCAAGCTTGCACTGCTTATGGGAAATACTAGCTTCATTTTACATGACCACCGCATGGCTACACATAATTGATAGAAGGTGGTGAGCTCATACAACTGGGTAGAAGGGACCATTGCCATTACGCACAAGTTGGATATGCATGGTGACTGACATTGTGGATAACCACATGTGATCTTGGGGTGTTTTCATTCATGACACAAGGAAGACTATATTAGAGAATTTGGGAATCTCCCAAGTCCCACTTTTAAATAATCGATTAACATTTGACCATGTGCCTAAATCTCAACCCTTTATTTGAAAGAGGGGCATGGGAGGACTCCCTAATAAAGTGTTTAGGATAGATACCACTTTCAAGTATGGGCTTAAGATTTGACCATGTGCCTAAATCTTAACCATATTGTGAACTCCCAAACTACACGAAAATTCCCAAATTCCGTAACAATGTGTTCAACAACCGGCTATCATGTCTAAGGCAAGTTGTATGCATGCTCGTCGACAACCACAAAAGATTGTGGTAAGTGTCATCTTCTACATAGATATTTGCTGAACCTTGTGTATGCATAGCTTGTTATTGAGTGAGACGGCTCACACTCTCACACAACATATAAACAAAAGGATTGTTGTAGATAGAGCGTGGTAGTTGATCAAATCTGCCATTACATTCCTTAGATAGAACTACGATCGGGTTTTCATAAGCTTTTGGCCACTTAATCCAGATACATTTGCTAGGAATAATGCAATACTTGGCAAGCACTAGCATATGATGGACTGGTAAGAGCCATGTGTTCTTCTTGAGCTATGTAGCTATGTAAATACACAACAAAGAGACTAAGGACTCGCGAGAATTCTCTGCTACCATGTAGATAATTAGATTACTATCTTGGATAACACAAACTCGGATTTCTCTTACTGCAAATTTGCAGAATTGGCAAGCATACGATATAGGCCGACTGATTCTTGTGGTACATAAGTACTTTTAAAGACGGATCTCTACTACTGAGTATCGAGCTAATCTACCCTCTGCAGCAACAAGAGACATTTTCCAAGAGGTATCACGGCTTATGTCTTTTAATTTTTTAACAAAAAAATGACTACTTATAGTCATGTAGATGAATGCATGGTGGCTTTATACATTGGTTATTAATTCACCAAGACTTGTCTATCTTACCATCCTTTATGGGATTGGCTATGGAATGCTTGGGCTATGGAGCTAATCCCATTATGTTATTTTTTGTGTGTGATAAGAAATGAATCTGACAAGTCCTTTTGGCCTTGGCTTTATTGAGAGGTAAGGCAGCAAATACCTTGGAAAAAAGAGGCATTTTAGAGAAGGAAACTATGGCTTCCACATAGGGATATAACCCTATATTATGATAATCATAGTCTTTATATTTTTTGTATTGACTAATTGACCATTTTTCTTTGATGAGGATACCTTATAAATTATAATGGGAATTCTCTCATGACCCCATACTGAGGAATTTGTATAATGCCAATTTTGGAAAGAGAAATACATGGAGCATCTGGATTCTTGTGACTCAAACATGGGGATGCCAATGAAGATCCCATACAAGGAAGTGGATTAAAGTACTATGGGCCCTAGCAAGTCAACACAACATCAAAACCTTAGAGCTTTGCATCCTCACTAGCCATAGTAGCCTTCGAACCTCTTTGTTACTTGAGGCAATTAAGCATCCTCCCCACAAAGAGAGCTTTCATTGCTCTCTGAGTCTCTCAAACTTCCCTCTTTGTTGCCTCTCCTCCATGCCTTTTGCCTTAATAATCTAACAAAGATGTTGACTCAACAAGGTCATGGTTTGCAACCATCCAACATCAATCATATTTGCTTTTATAAATATCTTATGGTGTTGTGACATTGATAACAAGTGGAGCTGTGCTTTGAAGCCTACAGTCCCACAATCTAAGGTTCTTGTTCTAACTTGTCCTTGTTGTGGATGGATGCACGTGAGTGGAGCTCCTTCAATATCATTCGGTATTTATAATTTAGCAAATTGAATATATTTTCAATCCCTTCGTGTAAAAATTATCTTGTCACGTACTGTCTTGGTTGATAAGTCTAAGATGGATAATGTGTCTTAAAATGCACACACACACACACACGTGCACACGCGCGCGCACACACACACACACACACACACACACTTTTTATTCACTTCTTACTACACACACACACACACACACACACACACACACACACACACACTTCCTATTCACTTCTTACCTTATAGTTACTTTACCTTTTTCCTTTCCCCCGACCCCCTTACATTTACACTCCTTGTCTTCCTCTCTCATTTACACTCCCCAACCCCTTAATTTTCCCTAAATTCCTAAATCCATATAAACTTTTTCCCTATCTTCCTATTTTTCCCTTTTTCCTTGGTTTTTCCTTTCTAGTTCTATAAGCCCCCTTTTTTCCTAGTTTTGTATTTGTCCTTAATTTCCCATTTCCCTAATCTCCCTAAACCTCTTTTTCAAAATTCCCTATTTTGCATTTTTTCCATAGTTTCCTAACCCCCCTTCCTTTTTCCCCTTCTCTAATTTTGCCTAATCTTTCCTTCTTAAAATTTTCCTTCTTAATCCTTTAATTTATGATTTTCCTTTTTTACTATTAACTTTACCGTACTCCAATAAGCCCACCCCCCCTTTTATTTTCTTCCTAATTTAATTGCTTCAAAAAATTCCCTACTTTTGCACTCCCTACCTATTCCCTATTTTTCCTAAACAACCCCTATGCCCCCCCCCCTTCCTCCTTTTTTCCTTAATTTAAAAATCCCTTTTAAAACACTAATACCCCTAGTACCCCCTTCTTACTTTACCTCGCTATGCAACCCTTTTAAAAGTCCTCGTTTCATCCCCCTCGTAGTGTGGGCTCTATGCCTCCCTCACTTCCCCCTTGACGTCTCACTTCCCCCGACTCCCTGACTATCCTATCCTCCCCTATAAAATGGAACCCATCCCATCTCTCATAGCTTACTAAATCATTTCCTCTCCCCTACCTATGCCTGTTAAAGCTTTGCCCATATGCTTGCTAATGCTTTGGAGTCTGGCCCACTGCCTCACATTGATGCTCTGACTCGCTTTGGTGCAGTCTCGCCATGCTCTGGCTGTCTAGCACTACCTACATTTGTTGCCATTGCTCCCCCACATATCGGCTCTGTCCTCTCTGCTCCATACTCCCAGTCGCTTCTAGCTAGCCATGTGCTTTAAAAGCCCTTCCCCCCTCTCTACTCCTCGCTGCCCCTACCCGCGATCGTTGCGTCAGAAGCTATCCGTGAGCTTTAAAATCCTAGCCCCCCCTCTCTACTCCTCACTGTCCCTGCCCGCGATCGCTACGTTTACCTTCTACACGTGCACGAGTGGATCTCTCCACCACCACGAGCTCTTGATGGACTCATAGGTCCTTAATTGCTCACACTCTCACCTTTTATACGGTTCTAAAAGTACTTCTTCATCGTTATTTTTGATCCATTTATTCCCCGTTTCTCTAATCTCCCTTCTAAATATATTCCTTATACCCCCTCCCCCCCCCCTTCTCCCTTTTTCTTTAAATTTCCCTTCTAATTATCTCTCAAACAAACCCAACCCCTCTCACCTATTTACTCTTCCCTTACTTTACCCTTCCCCCCTTCATAATTAAATAAACCTCTTCTTCCCTCCCCCCCCTCTTTTTTATGCCCTTTTTAGAGGTTATGGTAGTATTTCCTTTTTCCTCCCATGTTATCCCCCTTCTTTACTTATTCTTCCCTTTTTATGTTTACCCCTTAACATTCCTTTGTTTATTATTTATTCATGTAAACCCTTTTTCTTTATTGAATAAAAAAGGAAGATTGAGGGAATCAAGAGTAGTAGCAAGGGATGAAAGAGTAGTAGAAGGGGGGTTGGATGAGCGTAGGAATTCAGGGGAGTTTAATCTTTCAAGGGTTAGGGTGTGTACTAAAAATTTGCAAAAAAATGATGGGGGTTTGGGAGGCTTTATCTAGAGAGGTGATGGAAACATGGCCAAGAAGCCAATTAACTTCATCAAGAAGAGTTTTATCTTCAAGAGGTGACTTTTGGATTTTAAGGAGGGGAAAGAAGGCATAGTTTTATCTTCAAGAGGCGACTTTTGGATTTTAAGGAGGGGAAAGAAGGTATGGAAATCTTTCCAAAAAAGAAGGGAGAGGCTTTCTAAAAGGGAGTAGGGTGCGAGTTTAGGGAGAAAGAGACATCGTGAAAGGTTTGGATGAGTGCTTGAAGAGCGAGATGTGGATTTAAGGGTGTGATAGGAATGTGATTAAGGCCATTACAAATGTGGGAGTGGAGAAAGGGATGACGAAAGAAGCTAGGGTTAGAGGTACAAATATGAAGTTTGTTATCAAAGGATTTGAGAAAGGGCTTAAACCTTTTGAGAGAAGTGCAAAGACAAGATGAGGTGAAGTTTTCTACTAAGAAAGTAAGTTTAGGCATAGAGAAGGGATCTAAGGGGAGGCGTATATTTCCAACTAAAAGCAAAAGTGTCAAAGGATTGAACAGTGTCTAAAAGGGGATTAAAATGTAAAAGTAGAGTATTTCTATAAAGGGATTTGGGAGATATTTTAGTTAGAATTTTGTTAGTGTATAGAACAGGAAAATATTTCAGTTTCTTTTGAATAGGAGACAACTGTAAATGCAGTAAACCATTGTTGAGAAGAGTGGAAGTGCGTACCTCGGGTGAACGAGAAGGGCCAATTTGCAAAAATGAAAGAGCCGAAGTAGATTAGTGCTTATCCCAATTGATGGAGTAGTGTAGATCATCATCATCAAGAGCTTTAACTTTGGGAACTAAAGTAGTGGAGGAGGTCGGCAGGGATTTTTTAACTAGGGAGGCTTGCGAAAGATTAATCCCAGGAGCAAGAGGGGAAGTCCTCTGAAGTTTGGGTGTACACTTGGGAGGGGAACTATGTCTGCATTTGAATGAGGGGTTGGTTTTTGAAGACGAGGGAAGGGAGAGAATGCTGAGAGCAAGAGAAGGTCCAGGAAGGTTTGGGAAGGAGGAGGGGAGGGTAAAGTTAATGGAGGGTGCAAGGGATTTGGCTGTTTCAATAAGTATGACTCGAAAATGGTAAAAGGTGATAAGGGGAAAAATGACTTCTTTTGGTAACTGAGAGGTCCAATTGAGAAAGGCGAAGAACTTAGCTTGAAGGGAGCCGAGAGGAAAGAAGATGTCTAAGTGATTAAGCATGTACCATAAAACATGGTCGAGCCACAAGATGGAGGACTTCCAGGAGAGATTGGTCTTCTTGATAAGGCAGGTACATTTAATGTGAGGACGAAACACATTCCAGCAATTTTTAACATACTAATTCTCATCTTTGTTTGAGAAGCCAAAGTCTTTTCAGTTGGAGCCTTTGGAGCGGAAAAAGATCTCCTAAGTGTGACCACACGTGGAGTGATCAACGGTTTTAAGAAAGAAGGGGATGTTGAGGAAGTAATTAGAATTCAAATGTTGCTGGCCATGGTAGGCATCATTTTTGCATTGTTCGACCTCTTTGGAAGAGAGGTTGCAAAGGAAGGCTAGAGATTGGATGGCGAAAGGGGCAAGGAAGCTAAGATTGTCGAGGCACCATATTTTGTGGTCAAGCAAAGGGGCTTTCATTTTGATGTGTCTGGAGGGGAGTAAAGGAACACATGAGGCAAAATTCTTCAGCTCTTTTCCTTCTAGGGGTTGAGGAGGTCAGGAGTGAGACTGGGATAGAGTCTAAAAAGGAGCTTTGTCCTCAGGGAAGAGGAGGTCAAGGTTGATGAAGGAATGAAAGGTACTGCTAGGAGGAGCAAGGCCGATGGGGATGTGGAGTCGGAAAGCACCATTGAGAATGAGTATGTCGTTGGCGAGGCCGAGGATAATGGAGTGATACTCATTAAGAGCAGTGGTATCACTGAGATCAATTGCGAAAAGATTATCACAACTCTTTGAATTCTTGCTAGAGCGCCGTCAATTTCAGAGCGGGAGAATTTAAGAAGTTTGACCCAATCATTGAAGGAGAGGGTTTTGATGAGCAGAGGGGAGTTTTTTGACAAAGCATTAAGGTCATGAGTCTTGATAAATGAAAAGAACTCAAACACTTGAAAGCATGAAAGTATTGCCTGAGAAGCGAGAGGAGAGCGAGAGAGGGAGTGGGTTGTCAAGAGTCTTTTCCTGGAGCAAGACATCACTACTACACACGGATCCTATTGCGACGTTTACGTACTGATGCTTAGTGCCCGCTTAGCATTAATCGTCGGTATGAAAAGCGGGTTTCCTAAATCGTCGCTATATAGCGACTGTTGCTAAAAGTTGCTATATAGCGACTTTTATAAAAGTCGCTATATAGCGACACTGATATACAAATTTATAGCGACGCTTTTCCAGAGAGTTGTTTTTTTTTTATAAGCCTTAAAAGTTAGTTTTTTCCAATGATAAATTTTTTTAAATTTTCATACATGTTTGAGCTCATAGAGAATAAAAAATGAGAGCATGTACATCAAGCCTTTGAAGCTCATATATTCATGTCCAAGTTTGAGATGAGAAAAATCAAATAAGAGCATTTACATCGACTGTTTCATCTTGAGCCAAGTCTAAGGCACCAAACAAGTCTATCTCTAACTCTATACCGAGTTGATCTCCTATATCATCATCGTACTCTAGCATCGTACGTTCACCTAAAAGTATTTGATCATCTTCTTCAATAAAGCTTAAGTGTGGTGATTCTTGATGATTGTTGTCTTCTTCCTCAATATCGTGATCTCCATCCTCCTCCCATGCGATGTCATTATGCACATCTTGCTCTTGGCTCATATGGTGATCTACATCTTCTTCGCTAGATTCATCAATTGGATCCGGCATTGGTAGTGGCATCTCCATATCCACATCTCGATCTTCAAAAATTTGCTTACTTCGTGGTGCAACTTGGATCACGTACCACCATCTTGGATCAGAATGATCCGGATGAAAAACCACCTATATTGAAGATGGGTGCTAAATGTCGTCAATTATATATATGAAATTATGCTCAAGTACATGTATCAATGGACTTTAAAAATGAAAGCTTCGACTAATTAAATCATTAGTATGCACCTGCTCACAGTGCTCGGGAAGAACAAAAGTATCACTTTCATCGGTCCAATGTTTGGTGGAGTCTATTGCAAAGAGACCGCTACTATCTTTTCTCACTATCGCATGGGGACCGTTGTAAGTAGTTCTAAACCATTTTACATCAAGAATGAAAATAGTAAATCGTCTAAAATCAATTTCATAGATGTCGCGTATGGTTCCACAATAATCCAACTGTGAGGAGAGAAGATTGGTATCTGAAGCACTTGCTTGGATATCTTGTGTGAAGTTAGCCATGACTCCACAATCATACGTGACTCTCTTTCAATCGATGCGTTCCACGTGAAAATGTCGTCCATATGACCATAATGCACTGTACTTTTTGTACTGTAAAAGAGCATCATTAAAACAATGAAGATGCATATATTGCCACAAATAATTGCTTAATTATGTCAAGAGGTAAGAAACTTACATGCACCATACATCCAGATGATAACTCTCGCTCGCACTCGTTTATTGTCTCTCCATCACGTTCAGCTTTACGTAGAGCCAGTTGTAGCCAATCAAGTGACATGTGAGTAGGGAGAAGAGCCAGATCCCGTGGATATGGTTGTGATCGCCTGTACATTACTCTGAATCTCGTCCTTGCATTTATTCTTTCTGCTTTGGCCACTTCATATCTCTCAATCCACTTCTGCATCTCAGGGCTATTGAGGATACAACACTTATTGAATTTCTCCATTTGCTCTTCGCTCATCTTTCTTTCAATCCCTTTTCCTTGGGGAACCTCGCCAATGATGCGATCATCATCCTTGTTGTGCCAAGCTTGCGGCATATCAGGATCCGTGGATGCAAGAAACTCTGTGATATATACTAATGACTCTTGCACAAGCCATCCCTCTACCATGCTTGCTTCTAGTCTTGCTCTTTGTCTTACAAACCCCTTTAAAGTTTTCATAAACCGCTCGAGAAAAAACATCCATCGACTATGAACGGTACTTGCTATAGCCACCTCATCAACTATGTGCACAAGCAAGTGGACTTGAGTTGTCATAATGCTTGAGGGAAAGTGCTTCTCAAGCAAGCATACGGCTTCGATGGATTCCACCCTGGCCTTCTCGATGCTCGATATAGAGATGTCTTTTTGAGATATCCACCTATTTCACATGTCCATCCATATGTAAGATATTTGAGATATCCACCGATTTCACATGTCCATGAAGAAAATACATAATGCGATTTGATAGTAAGCATACCTCACAATACCACAGATCTTGAATATAGCATTTCTAACATCTTCTTGTAAGCACCCTTTTATTGTAATTGGGAGGATGAACTATCAAAGCAACAATGAAGTCATGTTAACAATATAACATAATAATAATTACGCTAACACATCACGATTATCAGTACACTAATTCTACTTAGAATACCTGTAAGACCTTGTGCCAATCATGGGACTTGAGCCCACTAAGCTTATTATCCTTTGAAAATGCTCCTTTCAAGCAACGCATGTACCCTGTCGGTGTTTGAAAAGAGGCAATGTCCGCCTTGACCGCTGCCTCCTCCCTCGTAGAGAGGATCCACGTTGCTTTCGGGAGGACAACTTTTCCCGAAGCATGCACTTGGGGCCACAAACGAGACATCCTATTCATAGCACGCAAGTCTTCTTGCACTCCTCTCGAGTCCTTAGAACCAACCAAGTGTGCCCAAATAGTAGCCCCCACATTCTTGAAGATATGCATGGGATCCAAGAGATGATTGATTTGTAACTGACCCTAATAAGGAAACTCGTGAAAGATCGATAGTCTCTTCATACCAGGAGGAGGTTCCTCTCCATTCGCCCTCCAAGCTTGAATCCAGTCACTTGCCTTCAAATATGATGGTGGTGGATCAAGCTGACCTCCACGTCCGAGATGGTCAAGCATAAGGTATCGAGCATGATCTTCATAAACATTTTTCCTCATATGATTGGAGTAGCGTGCAAGCGATTTCAGAGCCGGTCCACAAATAGGACAAGCATGGTACCCACTTGTAACAAGTCCTGCACGCGTGCATGAATGTGTTAGTACAAGACATGCGTGTAAAAGAGAGTCAAAAAACCATAATCCCTCATTGTATATGTAAAGACACAACCACATACCTGCGCACTCTCCATATCCTGGGTAGTCATGCATGGTCCACATCAAGATACCCCTGACCAAAATATCATTGGTATGTCTAGGAGCTCCTCTCCATAATATCTGTAACTCCTCTATCAAAGGTGCCATGTACACGTCCATGTTTTTTGCCTTGTGCTTTCCTGGCACAAGTAGTGCAAGCATGAGGTGTCCCTTTTTTATTGTTAGCCATGGTGGGATATTGTAATTCACCACGACTATGGGCCATGTCGACCAAGATGTCGAGTGTAACCCGAAAGGATTCACGCCGTCCATGGCTAGCCCAAGATGTAAGTTGCGTGGCTCCCTCGCAAAGTCCGGCCACTGATTATCTATGTGCTTCCAAGCTACACAATCTGCAGGAATCCTCAATGTGACATCAGTGGACCGATGAGATGCATGCCATGTCATCAACTCCGCTATGGATTTGCATCGGAACATGTGTTGTATTCTTGCAATGATGGGAAAGTGTCTCAAGACCTTTACCGGTATCCGCTCACCCTGCAAGTCATCTCTATATCGTTGTTCCCCACACTTTGGACAACTAGCCAAATCTCCATGCTCACGACGAAAGAGAATACTTTGGTGCAGGCAACATCTTCTGGAGTAACCTATGACAAAGACACTATCCAAATGATGATTCTCAAAACAAATAATATCCAAATAATGAGTCAAATTAATGCAAGGGCTAACCTCATTAAGGCCGAGACACTTGTATCCGACCACCCATACTGTACTTGTAGATTCAAGATTGAGAGACAAGCACGTAGTTTAGACATCCTAGCACCCTCGTACAATTGTGTTGATTGCAACTCTCGCATTTTGACCTCAGACTCTGACATCACGTGTACATGGGATGTAGTGCCCCTAAAAATTGAATCCATCATGTCGACCATACCCTCGTCATCATCCAGGAGAATATAGTCTTGCTGAAAGTGAGAAGGTATATGTGTACCCTCGTCACCCTCCTCATCCTGTTTTAAGATTTCGTGTAAATATAAGATCTTCTTTTTCTTGGTATACAATAAGATTGTGAACTTAAATATCTTTGGCGCATGATAATACGACGTTGATGTCGTACTTCTTGCTTGCAATGAGTGCAATGACAGTATAACCTCTTCGTAAGCCACTTCGTGCTCCCAAGCATTGGCGCATCATCGGACGAGCTTCCACTTGTTCCTTCCATCTACACTTATAAAATCACAACATAAGCATGAAGAAGAGATATTAACACTTATAAAATAGCATGTTTGAGCTTCTTTTGATGTTACAACAAAAAGTGACTGTAAGCGTCGCTATATAGTGAGGCTTTTAATCAAAAACGTCGCTATATAGCGTCGCTATATAGCGACACTGTGGGTTAAAACCCGAAACTCTAATCGTGCGGCGTTTTCTTCATCCTATTCCCTAATCTCTCAAGTAAGCAAGCCAATATCTCCTCCCACCTATTTTCAACGTCCTCCCACCTATTTCAAGCAACCTCCCACTCTATTTTCCACTCCTCACCCTTCTCCTAGCTCTTGTTTTCCCTCTCTACCCTTTTCCCTCTTTGGTTTCTTGAAAGGAAGTTCTTCAAGAGGTGAGTTTGTTTCAACAATGTAGGTTGTTTGTTTGTTAGCTTTAGTTTTGTGAGTGTTTCTTCTTGTATTGCTAAACCTGTAAACTAGTTTTCATGCTTGTTTTGAAAGGATTGAAACAAAAAACGAGATTTTAAGAAAGAAAGAAGACTCACCTCTTTTTTCTGTATCTCTTCCTTCTCTTTCTCCTTGTCTCCTCAATCTCCTCCCTTTAAGAAGTTGCTTTTGTAATCTCCTCCTTCCACTAACATCTTATTTGAAAAAATGGGTTGTTTTCTCTCTTTTGTAGGGCCAGTCCACTACATCGAGCAGGACATACTATTTCAGGTAAGTGCTTTCTCTTTTTTCCATTTATTATTTTTGTTATTTGCATTGGTGATGGGCGTAGGAACCCTCTCTTCCCCTCAAACTCTTTCCTTCTTCCCCCTTCTCTTATTCTCTTTTTTCCCCCTTCTCTTTTTTCCCTCTTCTCTTATTCTCTCTTTCCCCCTTCTCTATTTCCCCCTTCTCTCTTTTCCCTTCTCTCTTTCCTTTCCCTCTTATTCTCTATTTCCGCATAGCATGAGAGCATGAGCATATGCAGAAATAGAGAATGAGAGAAGCTTCTCTCTTTCTCTATTTCCGCATAAGCTCATGCATAAGCTTATGCTTATGCTTATGCTTCTCTCATTCCCCCTTCTCTATTTCCCCCTTCTCTCATTCTCTATTTTCGCATAAGCTCATGCATGAGCATGAGCTTATGCTTAAGTTTCCCCCTTCTCTCATTCTCTATTTCCGCATAAGCTCATGCATAAGCATAAGCATGAGCATAAGCATATGCTCGTGCTTATGCTTATGCATGAGCTTATGCATGAGCTTAAGCTTAAGCATAAGCATAAGCTCATGCTTATGCTTCTCTCATTCTCTATTTCCGCATAAGCTCATTCTCTATTTCCGCATAAGCTCATGCTTATGCTTCTCTATTTCCCCCTTCTCTCATTCTCTATTTCTGCATAAGCTCATGCTTATGCTTCTCTCTTTCCCTCTTCTCTATTTCCCCTTCTCTCATTCTCTATTTCCCCCTTCTCTCATTCTCTATTTCCGCAATAGCTCATGCTTATGCTCCTCTCATTCTCTATTTCCACATAAGCTCATTCTCTATTTCCGCATAAGCTCATGCTTATGCGTCTCTCTTTCCCCCTTCTTTATTTCCCCCTTCTTTATTTCCCCTTTCTCTCATTCTCTATTTCCGCATAAGCTTATGCTTATGCATGAGCTTATGCGGAAATAGAGAATGAGAGAAGCATAAGCTCATGCTTATGCTTCTCTCATTCTCTATTTCTGCATAAGCGCATGCTTATGCTTCTCTCTTTCCCCCTTCTCTCATTCTCTATTTTCACATAAGCTCATCCTTATGCTTCTTTCTTTCCCTCTTCTCTATTTCCCCCTTCTCATGCTTATGCTTCTCTCTTTCCCCCTTCTCATTCTCTATTTTCACATAAGCTCTCATAAACATAAGCATGAGCTTATGCTTATGCTTATGCATGAGCTTATGCGGAAATAGAGAATGAGAGAAGCATAAGCATAAGCATAAGCTCATGCTTATGCTCATGCATGAGCATGAGCTTATGCTCATGCTTATGCTTCTCTCTTTCCCCCTTCTCTCTTTTCCCCTTCTCTCATTCTCTATTTCTGCATAAGCTCATGCTTATGCTTCTCTCTTTCCCTCTTCTCTATTTCCCCCTTCTCATGCTTATGCTTCTCTCTTTCCCCCTTCTCATTCTCTATTTCCGCATAAGCTCTAGCATAAGCATAAGCATAAGATCATGCTTATGCTTATGAGAGCTTATGCGGAAATAGAGAATGAGAGAAGCATAAGCATAAGCTCATACTTATGCTCATGCATGAGCATGAGCTTTTTCTCTTTCCCCCTTCTCTATTTCCCCCTTCTCTCATTCTCTATTTCCGCATAAGCTCATGCTTATGCTTCTCTCTTTCCCTCTTCTCTCTTTCCCCCTTCTCTCATTCTCTATTTCCACAAAAGCTTATGCTTATGCATGAGCTTATGCGGAAATAGAGAATGAGAGAAGAGCTTATGCTTCTCTCATTCTCTATTTCCGCATAAGCTCATTCTCTATTTCTGCATAAGCTCATGCTTATGCTTCTCTCTTTCCCCCTTCTCTATTTCCCCCTCCCCCTTCTCTCATTCTCTATTTCCGCATGAGCTAATAGAGAAGGGGGAAAGAGAGAAGCATAAGCATGAGCTTACGCAGAAATAGAGAATGAGCTTATGCGGAAATAGAGAATGAGAGAAGCATAAGCTCTTCTCTCATTCTCTATTTCCGCATAAGCTCATGCTTATGCTTCTCTCTTTCCCCCTTCTCTATTTCCCCCTTCTCTATTTCCCCCTTCTCTCATTCTCTATTTCCGCATAAGCTCATTCTCTATTTCCACATAAGCTCATGCTTATGCTTCTCTCTTTCCCCCTTCTCTATTTTCCCCTTCTCTCATTCTCTATTTCCGAATGAGAGAAGGGGATAAGCATGAGCTTATGCAGAAATAGAGAATGAGAGAAGGGGGAAATAGAGAAGGGGGAAAGAGAGAAGCATAAGCATGAGCTTATGCGGAAATAGAGAATGAGCTTATGTGAAAATAGAGAATGAGAGAAGGGGGAAATAGAGAAGGGGGAAAGAGAGAAGCATAAGCATGAGCTTATGTGGAAATAGAGAATGAGCTTATGCGGAAATAGAGAATGAGAGAAGCATAAGCATGAAGAGAAGGGGGAAAGAGAGAAGCATAAGCATGAGCTTATGCGGAAATAGAGAATGAGCTTATGCTTCTCTCATTCTCTATTTCCGCATAAGCTCATGCTTATGCTTCTCTCTTTCCCCTTTCTCTATTTCATGCTTATGCTTCTCTCATTCTCTATTTCCCCATAAGCTCATTCTCTATTTCCGCATAAGCTCATGCTTATGCTTCTCTCTTTCCCCCTTCTCTATTTCCCCCTCCTCTCATTCTCTATTTCCGCATAAGCTCATGCTTATCCCCTTCTCTCATTCTCTATTTCCGCATAAGCTCATTCTCTATTTCCGCATAAGCTCATGCTTATGCTTCTCTCTTTCCCCCTTCTCTATTTCCCCCTTCTCTCATTCTCTATTTCCGCATAAGCTTATGCGGAAATAGAGAATGAGAGAAGCATAAGCTCATGCTTATGCTTCTCTCATTCTCTATTTCCACATAAGCTCATTCTCACTACAAGGCATAGGCCATTTTCCGACGGAAATACCGACGCTTTTTACATTAAAAATTTTTTTTTTCACGGGCGCAAAGGTCGCTATAAAAGTCGTTAAAATCGTCGGAAAAGGAGCGTCGCTATAAACCGTCGCTATATAGCGACGCTGTTAATCGTCGCTATATAGCGACGATGTAAACGTCGCTATATAGCGACGATAAAAACGTCGCTATATAGCGACTCTGTTAATCGTCGCTATATAGCGACACTGGTAAACGTCGCTATATAGCGACGATTAACAGAAGGTTAAAAAAATGGTTAGTGGGGCTAAACAGGGCCAAAAGGAAGCCCTGTTTAGCCCCACTAACCATTTTTTTTTTTTTGTAATTACAAAAGAAATTTTTTTATAACAAAATTTCCCTTGCTTGCAGGGTGATACAAAATTGTTCTTGTGAACGATGAGGAAGAAATGCATATACATATACAACTGTGTTTGAAACAAAATTACCCTGTGAAAGGGTGATACAAAATGGCTCTAACGAGCGGATATGAAAAATGCTACTACCACTACTAATCCGAATCCGAATCCGAATCGTCTTGTTGGGCTGTTCCCTGGTCCTCGGCACCTGCATCTTCTCCCTCGTCCCCGACACCTGCGTCTTCTCCTTCGTCATCGGCACCTGCGTCCGATCCTTGCCCCTGTTGATCGCTCGTCTCTGATGATGGGACGCTTGAGCTTTGACCCTGAGACTGAACCATATAAATCGAAAATTAGATTGGAACTTAAATTAAAAAGTGAGATTACAAGCAGGAGTAAACTTATACCGTGCGAGCAGCCACCTCAGCCCAATCGACTGTCGCTCCCATTGCCTCTTGCTCAATGAACCACGGCTTGGTTCCTATCCGAAATGCGCGTCGCGTCTCTGCATCCGTAGGAAGACGACCCATCGCAGCTTGCTGTGGATCCAATTTACGAGAGTTAGAGTTAGCTAAAGTGCATGTAATATGTAAGTAAAACAAATAGAACAATACATTAAATGGAAAGAAGTAAACTTACCACGGTTGCCTCGAACGCATACCGTCCACCTGCACCAAAGTGCGAAGTACCTACGACATCCAGCCGTCTCTTCGCAGCCCTCCTCTGACCCTCGAACATTTCAGGATGGTCCCTATTCTGCTTCTTCAAGAACTTCCAATCAGCTTTGTCTGCCCAGCTGGGTTTAGACAACCCCTTTGTAATGGAAGTACGCATGGTTGATCTGCGATGCTTTAGGACCAAACCCATGCGCTCGAGCATATAACTGTTATTAAACTCCACATTTGGCGGATTAGGAAATCTGAGTTTTAACTCATCGATCACCGCCTGTTTCTTTTGGCCATCTTGATACCGCCAATCGATATTTATTCCGCTCTTGAAGTGATGACTCATCAACCGCCTCATGGCGGCCATCACTGCTTTGCCCTTTTTGTCTTCTATTATCTCTCCGGCAGATGTGATTTGATAGGAGAGATCCCCTGATGAGTAAGGGGGACTGACGGTAGCAGAGTCTGAAGGAGTGGAAGCTGCGCGACCGCTTCCGGATCGAGGAGTAGCTGTGGGAGTAGGAGAGGGAAAGGGACCTGACTGATACTGTGTCTCCGGACCAAGTGGAGACCTAAAGGAGCGTGAGTGTGCTGACTCGTCTACATCTCCCGAGTCAGCACAACATGAGCCGCCCATCCTACTCTTCCTTCCCTTGCGGGAGGCATGCGCAGGTGATGATCCCGCGGTCGAAGGGGCGCGAGGGGATGGCTGGGCTGTACGTCCACCCGTCGGTGTAGGGGAAGGAATTGCGGAGGTCCTCTGAGAGAGCAGAGAGAAGAATCTCGCTGCCTCCTCATCGCTCATCTGCGCTACAAACTCGTCGGGAGTCCCAACAAAGCCATGCGCGGCTAGCAAAGGAGTCCCCTGAGGGGTAGTCGCAGTGCTACGTGGAAGAGGGGTCGGACCAGGGGTAGTCACAGTGCTAGGACCGAGAGGAGTCGGAACAGGGGTAGTCCTCGGGGTAGTCGCCTGAGAGGAATCAAAGTCCTCTGGAGCATATAGATCGTGAGCTCTCCTCCTGCGAGGCTGTCCGTACTCGTCCGATGAGCGACGTGATCCCATGTCTAACATAGACACAAACACGAAAACAGAAAACAAATAAACAAACATGAGCATTCTCATAGGCATAGGCATAGGCAAGAAGAAAGAAGAGGGAAAGGAAAGAAGAGGGAAAGGAAAGAGGGAAAGGAAAGAGGGAAAGATAAGAGGGAAAGAAGATGTAAAGGAAAGAAAAGAATGAGAACGAGGAAATAGAGAATGAGAGAAAGGGAAAGAGAAGGAGAAGGAGCTTATGCTCATGCGGAAATAGAGAAGGAGCTTATGCGGAATGAGAGAAGGAGCTTATGCGGAATAAGAGAAGGAGCTCATGCGGAAACTTGCGAAAACTTGCATGCGGAATAAGAGAAGGAGCTTATGCAGAAAAAGAGAATGAGAGAAGCATATGCTTCTCTCATTCTCTTTTTCCGCATAAGCTCTTGCGGAAACTTACGCATAAGCTCATGCTCATGAATGAGCATAAGCATGAGCTTATGCTTAAGCATGAGCTTATGCTTATGCTTGCGGATGAATGAGCATATGCTTATGCTTATGCTTGCGGATGAATGAGCATAAGCATGAGCTTATGCTTATGCTTATGCATAAGCATAAGCATAAGCATAAGCATAAGCTCATGCTTATGCTCATGCGGAAATAGAGAAGGAGCTTAAGCGGAATGAGAGAAGGAGCTTATGCGGAAAAAGAGAATGAGAGAAGCATATGCTTCTTTCATTCTCTATTTCCGTATAAGCTCTTGCAGAAACTTACGCATAAGCTCATGCGAAGAATGAGCATAAGCATGAGCTTATGCTTATGCTTATGCATAAGCATAAGCATAAGCATAAGCATAAGCTCATGCTTATGCTCATGCGAAAATAGAGAATGAGCTTAAGCGGAATGAGAGAAGGAGCGTATGCGGAAAAAGAGAATGAGAGAAGCATATGCTTCTCTCATTCTCTATTTCCGTATAAGCTCTTGCGGAAACTTACGCATAAGCTCATGCGAAGAATGAGCATAAGCATGAGCTTATGCTTATGCTTATGCATAAGCATAAGCATAAGCTCATGCTTATGCTCATGCGGAAATAGAGAATGAGCTTATGCGGAATGAGAGAAGGAGCTTATGCGGAATAAGAGAAGGAGCTCATGCGGAAACTTGCGAAAACTTTCATGCGAAATAAGAGAAGGAGCTTATGCGGAAAAAGAGAATGAGAGAAGCATATGCTTCTCTCATTCTCTATTTCCGCATAAGCTCTTGCGGAAACTTACGCATAAGCTCATGCGAAGAATGAGCATAAGCATGAGCTTATGCTTATGCTTATGCATAAGCATAAGCATAAGCTCATGCTTATGCTCATGCGGAAATAGAGAATGAGCTTATGCGGAATGAGAGAAGGAGCTTATGCGGAATAAGAGAAGGAGCTCATGCGGAAACTTGCGAAAACTTGCATGCGAAATAAGAGAAGGAGCTTATGCGGAAAAAGAGAATGAGAGAAGCATATGCTTCTCTCATTCTCTATTTCCGCATAAGCTCTTGCGGAAACTTACGCATAAGCTCATGCGAAGAATGAGCATAAGCATGAGCTTATGCTTATGCTTATGCATAAGCATAAGCATAAGCTCATGCTTATGCTCATGCGGAAATAGAAAATGAGCTTATGCGGAATGAGAGAAGGAGCTTATGCGGAATAAGAGAAGGAGCTCATGCGGAAACTTGCGAAAACTTGCATGCGGAATAAGAGAAGGAGCTTATGCGGAAAAAGAGAATGAGAGAAGCATATGCTTCTCTCATTCTCTTTTTCCGCATAAGCTCTTGCGGAAACTTACGCATAAGCTCATGCTCATGAATGAGCATAAGCATGAGCTTATGCTTAAGCATGAGCTTATGCTTATGCTTAAGCATGAGCATAAGCATAAGCATAAGCTCATGCTTATGCTCATGCGGAAAAAGAGAGGGAGCTTATGCGGAAAAAGAATGAGAACGAGGAAATAGAGAATGAGAGAAAGGGAAAGAGAAGGAGAAGGAGCTTATGCTCATGCGGAAATAGAGAAGGAGCTTATGCGGAATGAGAGAAGGAGCTTATGCGGAATAAGAGAAGGAGCTCATGCGGAAACTTGCGGAAACTTGCATGCGGAATAAGAGAAGGAGCTTATGCGGAAAAAGAAAATGAGAGAAGCATATGCTTCTCTCATTCTCTATTTCCGCATAAGCTCTTGCGGAAACTTACGCATAAGCTCATGCTCATGAATGAGCATAAGCATGAAGAATGAGCATAAGCATGAGCTTATGCTTATGCTTATGCTTATGCTTATGCCGCATAAGCTCCTTCTCTCATTCCGCATAAGCTCCTTCTCTATTTCCGCATGAGCATACGCATGAGCTTATGCTTATGCTTATGCACTCATGCGGAAATGAGAGAAGGAGCTTATGCGGAATGAGAGAAGGAGCTTATGCGGAAAAAAGAGAATGAGAGAAGTGTATGCTTCTCTCATTCTCTATTTCCGCATAAGCTCTTGCGGAAACTTACGCATAAGCTCATGCTCATGAATGAGCATAAGCATGAGCTTATGCTCATGCGGAAATAGAGGAGGAGCTTATGCGGAATGAGAGAAGCATAAGCATAAGAGAATAAGAGGGATGCGGAAATAGAGAATAAGGGGGAAAGGAAAGAGAGAAGGGAAAAGAGAGAGGGGGAAAGAGAGAATAAGAGAAGAGGGAAAAAAGAGAAGGGGGAAAATGAGAAAAAGAGAAGGGGGAGGAGAGGGTTCCTACGCCCATCACTGCAGCTAGCGCTTAAGGCGCTAGCTGCAGGCAAATGCAAATAACAAAAAGCTTAAATGGAAAGAAGAGAAAGCACTTACCTGTAAAAGTATGTCCCGCTCGGTGTAGTGGACTGGGCCCACGAAAGAGAGACTATGTCCCGCTCGGTGTAGTGGACTGGCACTACAAAAGAGAGAAAACAATCCATTTTTTCAAATAAGATGTTAGTGGAAAGAGGAGATCACAAAAGCAAATTCTTGAAAGGAGACAAGGAAAGAGAAGATTGAGGAGACAAGGAAAGGAGGAGATTGAGGAGAAGAGAAGGAAGAGAAGGAAGAGAAATACAGAAATAAGAGGTGAGTTTCTTTCTTTCTTTCTTGAAATTTTCTTTCTTTCTTGAAATTTCGTTTTTTGTTTGAATCCTTTCTAATCAAGCATGAAAACTAGTTTAAAACTTTAGCAATACAAGTAGAAACACTCACAAAACCAAAGCTAACAAACAAACAACCTACATTGTTGAAAAAAACTCACCTTTTGAAGAACTTTCTTTCTGGAAACCAAAGAGGGAAAAAGGAGAGAGAGGGTGCACAAGAGGTAGGAGGAGGGTGAGGAGTGGGAAATAGGGTAGGAGGTTGCTTGGAATAGATGGGAGGTCAGTGAAAATAGGTGGGAGGAGATTTTGGAGAGCTTAGTTTAGAGATTAGGAAAGCTTTGAGCAAAACGCCGCGGGTTTCGGCGTTTCGGGTTTTAACCCACAGCGTCGCTATATAGCGACGCTTATTCGTCGCTATATAGCGACGTTTTTAATTGAAAACGTCGCTATATAGCGACGCTTTCAATTAAAATCGTCGCTATATAGCGACGGAACAGAGCGTCGCTATATAGCGACGCTTACTGTTTGTTTTTTTAATGAGGCCTCTTGTGACTCAAACATGCTATGCCTATAATTGTCAATATCTCCTCTTACTACACAGCCTTACTATATAGGATTTTTTGTTTCAATCCTTACTATATAGCGATGTCATTCTTTTTATATAGCCTCAAGAGAAGCTCAAATTAAACATGCTATGCTCATAATTGTGTACATCTCCTCTTCATGCTTATGTTATGGTTTTATAAGTGTAGATGGAAGGGACGAGTGGAAGCTCATCCGATGATGCGCCAACGCCCGGGAGCACGAAGTGGCTTACGGAGAGGTTATATTGTCATTGCACTCATTGCAAGCGAGAAGTACGACATCAACGTCGTATTATCATGCGCCACTTGCGGATGTATGGGGAGGAGCCGGAACCAGTACCCCCCGTTGGTGTTGCACATGTTGATGGATCATCGGTAAGTCAAAGCTATTTAAGTTCGCAATCTTATTGTATACCCGGAATTAGAAGATCTTCTATTTACATGAATGAGCTTATGACAGGATGACGAGGGTGACGAGGGTACACATATACCTTCTCACTTTCAACAAGACTATAGTCTCCCAGATGACGACGAGGGTATGGTCGACATGATGGATTCCATTTTTAGGGGCACTACATCCCACGTACACGTGATGTCAGAGTCTGAGGTGAAAATGCGAGAGTTGCAATCAACACAATTGTACGAGGGTGCCAGGATGTCTAAACTACGTGCTTGTCTCTCAATCTTGAATCTACAAGTACAGTATGGATGGTCGGATACAAGTGTCTCGGCCTTAATGAGGTTAGCCCTTGCATTAATTTGATTGACTCATTATTTGGATATTGTTTGTTTTGAGAATCATCATTTGGATAGTGTCTTTGTCATAGGTTGCTCCAAAAGATGTTGCCTGCACCAAATACCATGCCCGCATCAAGAGATGAAGCGAAAAAGATGCTAACAATGGTGGGTATGGATTATGATACCATCCATGCTTGCCGTAATGATTGTATTCTCTTTCGTCGTGAGCATGGAGATTTGGCTAGTTGTCCAAAGTGTGGGGAACAACGATATAGAGATGACTTGCAGGGTGAGAGGATACCGGTAAAGGTCTTAAGACACTTTCCCATCATTGCAAGAATACAACACATGTTTCGATGCAAATCCATAGCGGAGTTGATGACATGGCATGCATCTCATCGGTCCACTGATCACACATTGAGGATTCCCGCAGATTGTGCGGCTTGGAAGCACATAGATAATCAGTGGCCGGACTTTGCGAGAGAGCCACGCAACTTACATCTTGGGCTAGCCATGGACGGCGTGAATCCTTTCGGGTTACGCTCGACATCTTGGTCGACATGGCCCATAGTCGTGGTGAATTACAATATCCCACCATGGCTAACAATAAAAAAGGGACACCTCATGCTTGCACTACTTGTGCCAGGAAAGTACAAGGCAAGAAACATGGACGTGTACATGGCACCTTTGATAGAGGAGTTACAGATATTATGGAGAGGAGTGCAGGTCTTTGATATTTCCAGAGCTCCTAGGCATACCAATGATATTTCCGTCAGGGGTATCTTGATGTGGACCATGCATGACTACCCAGGATATGGAGAGTGCGCAGGTACGTGGTTATGTCTTTACATGTACAATGAGGGATTATGCTTTTTTTACTCTCTTTTGCACGCATGTCTTGTACTAACATATTCATGCACGCGTGCAGGGCTTGTTACAAGTGGGTACCATGCTTGTCCTGTTTGTGGACCCGCTCTGAAATCGCTTGCACGCTACTCCAAACACATGAGGAAAAATGTTTATGAAGGTCATGCTCGATACCTTCCGCTCGACCATCTCGCACGTGGAGGTCAGCTTGATCCACCACCATCATATTTGAAAGCAAGTGATTGGATTCAAGCTTGGAGGGAGAATGGAGAGGAACCTCCTCCTGGTATGAAGAGGCTATCGATCTTTCACGAGCTTCCTTATTGGGGTCAGTTACAAATCAATCATCTCTTGGATCCCATGCATATCTTTAAGAATGTGGGGGCTACCATTTGGGCACACTTGGTTGGTTCCAAGGACTCGAGAGGAGTGCGAGAAGACTTGCGTGCTATGAATAGGATGTCTCGTTTGTGGCCCCAAGTGCATGCTTCAGGAAAAGTTGTCCTCCCGAAAGCAACGTGGATCCTCTCTACGAGGGAGGAGGCAGCGATCAAGGCAGACATTGCCTCTTTTCAAACACCGACAGGGTACATGCGTTGCTTGAAAGGAGCATTTTCAAAGGACAATAAGCTTAGTGGCCTCAAGTCCCATGATTGGCACAAGGTCTTACAGGTATTCTAAGTAGAATTAGTGTACCGATAATAGTACAAGGGATTAGCGTAATTATTATTATGTTATATTGTTGACATGATTTCATTGTTGCTTTGATAGTTCATCCTTCCAATTACAATAAAAGGGTGCTTACAAGAAGATGTTAGAAATGCTATATTCAAGATCTGTGGTATTGTGAGGTATGCTTACTATCAATTCGCATTATGTATTTTCTTCATGTCCATGTGAAATAGGTGGATATCTCAAATATCTTACATATGCATGGACATGTGAAATAGGTGGATATCTCAAAAAGAGATCTCTATATCGAGCATCGAGAAGGCTAGGGTGGAATCCATCGAAGCCGTATGCTTGCTTGAGAAGCACTTTCCCTCAAGCATTATGACAACTCAAGTCCACTTGCTTGTGCACATAGTTGATGAGGTGGCTATAGCAGGTACCGTTCATAATCGATGGATGTTTTTTCTCGAGCGGTTTATGAAAACTCTAAAGGGGTTTGTAAGACAAAGAGCAAGACCAGAAGCAAGCATGGCAGAGGGATGGCTTGTGCAAGAGTCATTAGTATATATCACAGAGTTTCTTGCATCCACGGATCCTGATATGCCGCAAGCTTGGCACAACAAGGATGATGATCGCATCATTGGCGAGGTCCCCCAAGGAAAAGGGATTGAAAGAAAGATGAGCGAAGAGCAAATGGAGAAATTCAATAAGTTTTGTATCCTCAATAGCCCTGAGATGCAGAAGTGGATTGAGAGATATGAAGTGGCCAAAGCAGAAAGAATAAATGCAAGGACGAGATTCAGAGTAATGTACAGGCGATCACAACCATATCCACGAGATCTGGCTCTTCTCCCTACTCACATGTCACTTGATTGGCTACAACTGGCTATACGTAAAGCCGAACGTGATGGAGAGACAATAAACGAGCGCGAGCGGGAGTTATCATCTGGATGTATGGTGCATGTAAGTTTCTTATCTCTTGATGTAATTAAGTAATTATTTGTGGCAATATATGCTATAAAATAGGTGCATCTTCATTGTTTTAATGATGCTCTTTTACAGTACAAAAAGTACAGTGCATTATGGTCATATGGACGACATTTTCGCATAGAACGCATCGATTCAAAGAGAGTCACGTATGATTGTGGAGTCATGGCTAACTTCACACAAGATAGCCGAGCAAGTGCTTCGGATACCAATCTTCTCTCCTCACAGTTGGATTATTGTGGAACCATACGCGACATCTATGAAATTGATTTCAGACGATTTACTATTTTCATTCTTGATGTAAAATGGTTTAGAACTACTTACAACGGTCCCCATGCAACTGTGAGAAAAGATGGTAGCGGTCTCTTTGCAATAGACTCCACCAAACATTGGACCGATGAAAGTGATACTTTTGTTCTTCCCGAGCACTGTGAGCAGGTGCATACTAATGATTCAATTAGTCGAAGCTTTCATTTTTTAAGTCCATTGATATATATATAATTGACGACATTTGGCACGTGATTTTTCATCTTCAATATAGGTGGTTTTTCATCCGGATCGTTCTGATCCAAGATGGTGGTACATGATCCAAGTTGCACCACGAAGAAAGCAGATTTTTGAAGATCGAGATGTGGATATGGAGATGCCACTACCAAATCCGGATCCAATTGATGAATCTAGCGAAGAAGATGTAGATCACCATATGAGGCAAGAGGAAGATGCGCATAATGACATCGCACGGGAGGAGGATGGAGATCACGATATTGACGAGGAAGACAACAATCGTCAAGATCGATCACCACACTTAAGCTTAATTGAAGAAGATGATCAAATACTTTTAGGTGAACGTACGATGCTAGAGTACGATGATGATATAGGAGATCAACTCGGTATAGAGTTGGAGATAGACTTGCTTGGCGCCTTAGACTTGGCTCAAGATGAAACAGTTGATGTAAATGCTCTTATTTAATTTGATTTTTCTCATCTCCAACTTGGACATGAATATATGAGCTTCAAAGGCTTGATGTACATGCTCTCATTTTTTATTTCTCTATGAGCTCAAACATGTATGAAAATTTAAAAAAAAATTTCATTGGAAGAAAATAAATTTTAAGGCTTAAAAAAAAAAAAAAACCTCTCTGGAAAACGTCGCTATAATATAGTCTCAGTGTCGCTATATAGCGACTTTTAAAAGTCGTTATATAGCGACTTTCGTAAAAGTCGCTATATAACGACTTTTAAAAGTCGCTATATAGCGACCATTACTAACGTCGCTATATAGCGACTCTTATTAAGAGTCGCTATATAGCGACGATTTACGACACCCGATTTTTATACCGACGATTAACGCTAGGCGGGCGCTAATCGTCGGTACGTAAACGTCGCAATAGGATGCGTGTGTAGTAGTGTCTCTATTTCTGCATAAGCTCATGCTTATGCTTCTCTCTTTCCCCCTTCTCTATTTCCCCCTTCTCTCATTCTCTATTTCCGCATAAGCATAAGCATGAGCTTATTCTCTCTAACTCTTATTCTCTATTTCCCTCTTCTTCCTCTTCTCTTTCCTTTCCCTCTTCTTTCCTTTCCCTCTTCTTTCCCTATTTCCTTTCCCTCTTCTTTTCTTTCCATCTTCTTTCTTCTTGCCTATGCCTATGCCTATGCCTATGCTTATGTTTGTTTTTTTGTTTTTTGTTTTCGTGTTTGTGTCTATGTTAGACATGGGATCATGTCGCTCATCTGATGAGTACGGGCATCCTCGCAGAAGAAGAGCTCATGATCTTTATGCTCCATAGGACTTTGATTCCTCTCAGGCGACTACCCCGAGGACTACCCCTGGTCCGATTCCTCTTCCACGTAGCACTATGACTACCCCTCGGGAAACTCCTTTGCTAGCCGCGCATGGCTTTGTCGGGAGTCTCGATGAGTTTGTAGCGCAGATGAGCGATGAGGAGGCAGCGAGATTCTTCTCTCTGCTATCTCAGAGGACCTCAGCAATTCCCTCCCCTACACCGACGGGTGGATGTACTGCCTAGCCGTCCCCTCGTGCCCCTTCGACCACGGGGTCATCACCTGCGCATGCCTCTCGCAAGGGAAGGAAGAGTAGGATGGGCGGCTCATGTTGTGCTGACTCGGGAGATGTAGACGAGTCAGCACACTCACGCTCCTTTAGGTCTCCACTTGGTCCGGAGACACAGTATCAGCCAGGTCCCTTTCCCTCTCCTACTCCCACTGCTACTCCTCGCTCCGAAAGCGCTCGCATAGCTTCCACTCCTTCTGACTCTGCTACCGTCAGTCCTCCTTACTCATCAGGGGATCTCTCCTATCAAATCACAGCTGTCGGAGAGATAATAGAAGATAGAAAGGGCAAAGCAGTGATGGCCGCCATGAGGAGGTTGATGAGTCATCACTTCAAGAGCGACATAAATACCGATTGGCGGTATCAAGATGCCTAAAAGAAGTAGGCGGTCATCGATGAGTTAAAACAAAGACACCCTAATCTGCCAAATGTGGAGTTTAATGACGATTATATGCGAGAGCGCATGGGTTTGGTCTTGAAGCATCGTAGATCAACCTTGCGTACTTCCATCACAAAGGGGTTGGCTAAACCCAGCTGGGCAGACAAAGCTGATTGGAAGTACTTCAAGAAGCAACATAGGGACCATCCTGAATGGTTCGAGGGTCAGAGGAGGGCTGCGAAGAGACGGTTGGACGTCGTAGGTACTTCACACTTTGGTGCAGGCAGACGGTATGCGTTCAACGCAACCGTGGTAAGTCTACTTCTTCTCATTTAATGTATTGTTCTATTTGTTTTACTACATATTACATGCACTTTAGCTAACTCTAACTCTCGTAAATTGGATCCACAGCAAGCTACGATGGGTCGTCTTCCTACAGATGTAGAGACGCGACACGCATTTCGGATAGGAACAAAGCTGTGGTTCATTGAGCAAGAGGCAATGGGAGCGACGGTCGATTAGGCTGAGGTGGCTGCTCGCACGGTATAAGTTTACTCCTACTTGTAATCTCACTTTTTAATTTAAGTTCCAATCTAGTTTTCGATTTATATGGTTCACTCTTAGGGTCAAAGCTCAAGCGTCCCATCATCGAAGGCGAGTGATCAACACGGCCAAGGATCAGGCGCAGGTGACGAGGACGAGGGAGAAGGCGTAGGTGACGAGGACCAAGAAACAGGCCAACAAGACGAGGATGATTCAGATTCGGATGAGTAGTAGTGGTAGTAGCATTTTGTATATCCGCTCGTTTGAGCAATTTTGTATCGCCCTTTTGAAAGGGTAATTTTGTTACAAACAATGTTGTATATGCCCGACATGTATATGCTTTTGTTGCTCATCATTTCACAAGAGCGATTTTGTATCACCCTTTTCGCAAGGGAAATTTTGTTATAAAAAAACTTTGTTTTGTAATTACAAAAAAAAAAAAGGATTAGTGGGGCTAAACAGGGCCAAAAGGAAGCCCTGTTTAGCCCCACTAACCCTTTTTTTAAAGTTCTGTTTATCGTCGCTATATAGTGACGTTTATCAGTGTCGCTATATAGTGACGATCAACAGTGTCGCTATATAGCGACGCTTTATAACGACGGTCCTTTTCCGACGCTTTTAGCGACACTTATAGCGACGTTTGCGTCCATGAAAAAAAAAAATTTAATGTAAAAAGCGTCGGTATTTTCGTCGAAAAATGGCCTATGCCTTGTAGTGCATCCCAAGAATGTTTCTGTAAAGGAGGGGAAAAGAGAAAAAACCAAGTTAGAAAAAAGAGTCAAAAGGCCAAAAGGCAGCCTTGATGACTTAAAAGAACTATGTGCAACCGACAAGAGTTGAAGGGGAAAGTGTGTGTGTGTGTGTGTAGTAGACATTAACAACACCCCTTTCATAGTGAAAAGTAGACAAATTTGGAGTGAAAAAAGAGAAATGTTTTGATAGAAGTGTTTTGCAATAAATAAACACAAAAAAGGAATAGACATCATTAAAGGAAGAACAATTTTTCCCCAAAAGAGATAAAGCGAGTAGTAATGCTTTGAAAAGTCGTTGGCAGCAACACTTTTATTGAATAGGGGAATATGCCTACTTGCCACCATCCAACAAGGAAAATGATAAGAATCATGATTTAACTTGGTTGGGTAGACAGGTGTCATAGACACCCCTCCCTTGTTATCGGGATCACAATAAAAATAAATGCTCACATGACAGACTTAAAAGCTAAATTTTAAATTTATGCTTTAAAGTGGGAAGAAGAAGGTAAAAGTCATAATGAGGAAGTGGGTTAACAATATAGAGAAGAGTGTAAGAGTTTGAGAAAAATACAACTAAAATGTTTTTGAGAGGACAAATTAGATACATGACTTCTTTGTTGCTTTGATAGTTCATCCTCCCAATTACAATAAAAGGGTGCTTATAAGAAGATGTTAGAAATGCTATATTCAAGATCAATGGTATTATGAGGTATGCTTACTATCAAATCGCATTGATTGCATTTTCTTCAATTTAAGCTGAATAATCTATAGACTGATTATGAATATATCTTACATGGGCATGTGAAATAGGTGGATATCTCAAAAAGAGATCTCCATATCAAGCATCGAGAAGGCTAGGGTGGAATCCATTGAAGCCATATGCTTGCTTGATAAGCACTTTCCCTCGAGCATTATGACAACTCAAGTGTACTTGCTTGTGCACATAGTTGATGAGGTGGCCATTGTAGGTACCATTCATAGTTGGTGGATGTTTTTTCTCGAGTGGTTTATGAAAACTTTGAAGGGATTTGTAAGACAAAGAGCAAGACCAAAAGCAAGCATGGTAGAGGGATGGCTTGTACAAGAGTCATTAGTATATATCACAGAGTTTCTTACATCCACGGATCCCAATATGCCACAAGATTGGCATAACAAGAAAAATGATTGCATCATTGGCGAGGTTCTCCAAGGAAAAGGGATTGAAAGAAAGATGAGCGAAGAGCAAATGGAAAAATTCAATAAGTTTTATATCCTCAATAGCAAGGAGATGCAAAAGTGAATTGAGAGATATGAAGCGGCCAAAGCAGAAAGAATAAATACAAGGACGAGATTCAGAGTAATGTATAGGTGATCGAAACCATATCCATGGGATCTCGCCCTTCTCCCCACTCACATGTCACTTGATTGGCTACAACTAGCTCTACGTAAAGCCGATCGCGATGGAGAGACAATAAATGAGCGTGAGCAAGAGTTATCATCTGGATGTATGATGCATGCAAGTTTCTTACCTCTTGACATAATTAAGTAATTATTTGTGCAATATATGCTATAAAATAGATGCATCTTCATTGTTTTAATGATGCTCTTCTACAGTACAAAAAGTATAGTTCATTATGGTCATATGGACGACATTTTCGCGTGGAATGCATCGATTCAAAGAGAGTCACATATGATTGTGGAGTCATGGCCAACTTCACAGAAGATAGTCGAGCAAGTGCTTGGGATACTAATCTTCTCTCCTCACGGTTGGATTATTGTGGAATTATAAGTGAAATCTATGAAATTGATTTCAGACGATTTAGTATTTTCATTCTTGCTGTAAAATGGTTTAGAACTATTTACAACGGTCCCCATACGACAGTGAGAAAAGACAGTAGCGGTTTCTTTGCATTAGACTCCATCAAACTTTGGATCGATGAAAGTGATACTTTTGTTCTTCCCGAGCACTGTGAGCAGGTGCATATTAATGATTTAATTAATCGAAGCTTTCGTTTTTAAAGATCCATTGATACATGTACTTAATTATAATTTCATATATATAATTGATGGCATTTGGCACCCATCTTCAATATAGGTGGTTTTTCATCCGGATCGTTTTGATCCAAGATGGTGGTATGTGATCCAAGTTGCGCAATGAAGTAAGTAAATTTTTGAAGATAGAGATGTGGATATGGAGATGCCACACTACCAATGTTGGATCCAATTGATCCAGATGGATCTAGCGAAGAAGATGAAGATCACAATATGAGCCAAGAGGAAGATGCACATAATGACATCGTACGGGAGGAAGATGGAGATCACGATATTGAGGAAGAAGATGACGATCATCAAGAATCGCCACGTACACTTTACTGAAGAAGATAATAAAGTACTCTTAGGTGAACATACGATGCTAGAGTATGGTGATGATATAGGAGATCAACTCGGTATAGAGTTAGAGATAGACTTGTTTGGCGCGTTAGATTGGGCTCAGGATGAAGCTGTTGATGTAAATGCTCTTCATTGATTTTTTTCATCTCAAACTTGGACATGAATATATGAGCTTTAAAGGCTTGATGTACATGCTCTTATACTTTTATTCTCTCAAAGGATTAAACATGTATGAAAATGAAAAAAAAATATCATTGGGAAAAACTATCTTTTAAGGTCGGTATAGGAAAAAAAACTCTCTGTAAAACGTCACTATAGAAAACGGTCTCAGTGTCACTATATAACGATCATTACCAATCTGATAAGGATCGCTATATAATGACTTTAGGCAAGCATCGCTATATAGTGATCCTTAACGAAGCCCGCTTTCAATACCGACAATTAGCGCTCCGTGCAGTCTAAACGTCGGTACTTAAGCATCACAATAGGGTCTGTGTGTAGTAGTGGAATGCCCTGTTAGTTTGTATTATAGACATGGAATAGTGTCCTCACTAAGTACTAAGGATATTCCTTAGATTGCATGCTTTTTACAAGCTTATCTATCTTTGGTAGGATAGTGAGAACCAAGAATCTGAATAGTCATACTAACTTCCTCTAACATTAGAAACCAGAACTTCACTAGGATTTGTCTTTTTAAAAGCCCATCCATCCCTCGTCCTTGCAGTTTGTACCTTGGAACAGCCATGGTATCTCTTTTCGAAATACCATCATAAAATAATTTTATGAGAATGAGATTTCGACATACCAAATGAATGCGGAAGGCTGCAAGTTCTGTGGAGTTGGTTTGCATACTTGTGTTGCTTTCGAAGCTATAAACCTGGAGTTAGGGCCTTAGCACATGGATGGGGCTAGCATGGGTTTAGGATGGGAATATTTTTGTCATCATGACTCCCATGCTACACCAAGTGGTCTAGGATGGATGGGGCTAGCATGGGTTTAGAATGGGAGTGCCACTTTTTTCCCCATCCTGGACCATGGCGACCCTGGCAGCCAGAATGGGTTTCCCTTTTTTAGGGATTCAAAAACATGGAAGGATGACATGTGTCCTTGTCCCCACAAGGTCCCCACGTCTTAAACACATGAAATGATGCCATGTGTCCTCTTCCTCCTAAACCCATACCTAGTTTTTTTTTGTTAGGACATGGTGGGATGGGAATAGGATAGAAATATGCATGGGAACACTTGGGACCACCTTTTCCCATTCCCATCCTATTTCTTCCCATGTGCTAAGCCCCTAAGGTTGGTTTCTTTAATCATGTTTTCATATGAGCAGCTTCTGCCCATTCCGTGATCGGCTTCAAAACAAGAAGGGATGAAGCCAGGGCGATTGAATGTTTTCAGATGAGCACCAAGGTGGTACGACAGCTATGTGAATCTTAATTTTGCTGTATGCTGCTCTATGTTGTGGCATCGGCGCAGCAGTTCACGATGCTTTTAACTTTGATCCACTGCACAGAAGTGATTTTTCGGATCACTTTGTAGTTTGTTTTGGTCACACACAAGATTCCAAGCTGTCCGACGGACGTGTCACGTTGAAGCTGCTGGCTGGAGCATGAAATATTGATCGTAGATTACAATTCGTGACCGATGCTCAGACCGAGTTAGCAAATTATTGACAGAAAGCGGCCATGACCATTGGATGCAGGGGGGCCGATCGCCGATGCTCAGACTGAGTTAGCAAATTAATAACGAGACAAAGCGGCTACGACGATTGGATGCAGCAGGGCCATTTGATTAGGATTATATTGGCCAACTGCCATCTTCCCACGCCCCCGTGTCTTTCATCTCACACTCTCGAGTCTCTACCTCGTGCATGCACGATCGAGGAAGATTTGGTTGCGACAATCACTACAACTCCATTTTACTCCGTAGCGGCTCATAAACGTTAACCAACCCGAGCGACTCTTCCAACGCAAGCAAAGTTTCCTCTACCACGACGCAAAAGCTCATCCAGCCATTCCTCATCCGCGAGCCTGCGTCTCGTGTGTTTACTTGCAGGCATAGCTGCAACGGCAAGTGACCGATTAAGGTGGAGCATAGTTGCATGTTGTAGAACTAAATCTTTGATGAATAGACGTTAGACGACAATGCGTAGCCATAGGAATGAATGCAACATGGCAGTATTATTGAGCGCAATGCGGAAAGATACTATGGACGATTGTCAATTTAGAGTTAACGCGTTGAGCTTTATCTCCAAATGACATATAGCAGATAAATGGAGGAAAAAAAGAAAGGGGAAACAAGGAACTGACAGCTCTCATCTCCGACATTATAGACATGGAGGACAAGTGAAAGTTGTGATAGAATTTCTTGTGTTTGCATCAATTGAATGCAAAGAAATTAGAGTGGGTGATCTCTACTTCATACTTCCTTTGCGTTTCAGTTATTTATTCTCAATTCTTCACTGAGGACCGAGGCCATCTTGCATTTTGAATTGAAATGGCAATTCAAAATTCACCAAACTTCATGCTGTGCAGAGCTTGGATGCTCTTCAAGTTGGCCGGAAGCTTTCAATATAGGCATATTAATTCACATATCAAATTTTCAATCATCATGGACTTGCAGCCTGCAAGCAAGATGTTATACTTCAAAATTTAGCAAGGTTTATACTCATCTTAATTTGACTTTAACGACGTTAATTGGCAAAGTTTTTATAAGCTTGAAAGAAAAGAAGCAAGTACCCATTTCATCACGTTGGATCCTGCATTGCAATTACTTGTGCATGTACAATCTAGCAGACTGGTTATTACAAAGCTCCAATGCATCGCCGCAAACATGAAGAAAGTGGAGCTCCTTGAGAGCTCCTTAGTATCAATACTAAACTCACACTGTGCAAACCGACTGAGATTTCTCGGTGCATGCAGCACTGCTTCTTGAATTGTGATTCTCTGAGGGGAGCGATTAAGGATTTACGGTGCATACATGTATATATTATATATATCTAACCAAAAAAGTGATTACCCACTACATCTTATGTTGGACGAATAATTTACGGAGATTATAGAAAGTGAGTATCAATAGTACTGAACTTGAGATTTCCTCACAATTCAAGACGCAGTACTACATGCACCGGGACGATGAAAGATTTACCTTGCATACATATGTTGTAAATGCTGCATACATGTATATATATCTAACCAAAAAAGTCCATTGCCCGACTTGATCTTCTGTTGGACGAATAATTTATGGAGACAGATTGTGAAGACTGTCACGATTGCTAGCAATTGCGCCATGCATGCATATTGTTTTCTGCAAGCAATTGTAATTAAGAATTCGTATTTGTCAGAACAGTAAATGCTATGTTTCACTTGCGTGGCTTTGCCACGGTCCAGTCATCGGCAGGCGTTCGTAAACGCGCTTTAATACATACAGACGCTATATCGGTGCTGAGAGAGGAGAGAACTGATGCTAAAGCTGATACCGGCTAGAGTATAATGCAATCAAAGTTCAAGTGTAGGCAACTCGTTATTACAAGGAGGTTAATTTGCAGTCGAATCGACTCTCTCCATGTATTGATAAGTAGGTTCCAATTCGGATTGCAAAACTCACCATTGAAATGGCGGAGCAATCACATGCACTTACAAATTCCAAAACAGACTGCCAAACTCCAGTGGCACCCAACCGCCGTGTGATGCTTCAGTCTCGAAATGGCGACGTCTCTCTTGCTTTCAGAAGAAAAAGTGGTTTGTTGTGAGATCGCGCTCCTGGTTCGTTAAAGATCGGCAGTCAGCCAGTCCGATGAATTACGATTAAGAAGCGCACAGCACGTCCTGTAGGCTTTTATATCGGCGTGGAAATCCTTTCGACGCAGCCCCTTGAGAGTGTCGATTGCCTTGGACGTTGAAACACTTCCAAGAACGCCGAGTGTCGGTGGTACCCTTTGGATCCATAGCGCTACCGAGGCGCCTTTTCTTCAACGCTGGCTGTTCATCACTCGCTTTCCGTTGATCGCATTTTTGCTGATCACTCCCTCGCTGATTCCACCCAATATTGGCGTTGGACGCTACATCAACCTTTGCCCTTCTGACCTTCGATTTCAGCTCCTTTCTAGATTTCTCATCCTCCTCAAAGAGGCACCATTCACAGACCCGCTTTGCTTCCGGCAAGGGCTTCGGATACGACCTGCTGCAATATCTGCAATACGGCACGAGTAGTGAGATGATATAGAGAGCTCCAGAAACTAGTATCATTTGCAACTCGCATCGTTCGGATGGCAAAAGGAAAGGTTGCGTGTAGGCTAAAGAGGCTGAGGGAATACAGGCGAAGCGAAACTCAACCTGTGCTGAAAACGTTTGAAACAGCTTTGGCACTGGAACAGTTCCTCCTGAAACCCAACGTCGCCACACATGCTGCACTCTACGCCCAGATGCTGATCTGCAAGAGATGCTTGTTTGCCGCGCATGCTATCTTCGCAGCGCACAAATCCGTCGTCTTGGTGCGAACTAATTGTCATATTGGTCTGATCGTGGATCTGTCGAGAGATTGAATAGCACACCTCGAAATCTTTTAAAGAAGGCGCTGCACTGCTGGGTGTTCGGCGCCCCTGTGTCTTTAGCTGCGCTGCGCAGGTTTTGTTCCCTGGAGGTGCTGCCAAAGTCGCTTCGGCAGTGGTCCTGAAAAGAGTTTTTAACAATGGGCTGGCCACTGGCGAGAAAGCCCACACGCACACGCAGTGAGCAGTCCCAAAAGCTACAAAAGAGGGTGAGGCGCGGGGGCCCGAGGGAGCAACACGTATGGAGCCCGCGCTGAATCCATCGGCGGCACCTGGACGAGACGTCGGGGTGCAATATTCTGCTGATAATGGAGCCTTGATTGCGCAACGCGGTCTGGCGAGAGCCTCGAGACCCAGTATTTACTTGAAAACACCTACAAAATATTTCAACGAGTACGTCTAAAGACTTTCGGATCCGGAAACGAGGTTGAGAAGCAAGGAAGACGCCACGAAAATGGGACGAAAGGCTTGCGTAGGGGCGTGTTTTGCAGATGTAGCGTCGGCCACTTGGATGATGAGGAGGATTGATGCAAAAAGCAGGAGGAGCAGCTACAGGTAGCTATCGATCGGCTGCGTGCAACTTCAAGCATTTTGCATCTCAGGGATTAAATTCTAAGTAAGTGAAGCGTATGGAACAATTTGTTGCATTGTCATCTCCATCTTGACCTTGGAAAGAGAATATGATCATATAATATATAGCCAGCGCACGGATCTTCGATCTGATCAGGGAGCATAGACGTTAGACGTTTGAAAGAGAAACCTGCCATGATGCATCTAGCCAGAGTGGATGAATCCACATATTGCCAACGATTGATTCTCGCCGACCAAACAAAGAAACTCCTGTGGATCTTATCCGGTTTCTTTTCTCGCCCATGATGTGCATTCAGTGCTATTCACCGCAAAATATGCGGTGAAAAATTCCCATCGTGCACACATCTATCCGGATCATCCGACAGCACAACTGCAATTGAATCAGCCAGCTGCTGCCGGGTAGTTCCCCATCTTGCGCATCGACCACAACGACATCGAACTGCCTGGCAAGCTCCTGCTGCTTGCTTGCCCATCCATTGACAGCCCAAAAACTGCAGGGTGAATTTTGCTGCAAAATTGCCCATCCATTGATAACCCAATTTCCAAAAACTGCAACGCACAACAGTGTGTATATATTTGTCAGCTTGCACATTCATCCATAGCTCATCAATCCACCACCCACACCGTCCTGCAGATCCGTCCTTGCTGGGTATATAAAGTTCCATCTTGCACATTCATGCATCCATCCACAGCAAAACCCAGTTCCAATCTTGCACATCGTAAGCGGCGGCATGCAACTGCTCGGCAAGTTGGTTCTAAATCTTTCCGCGTCCAGAACTGCACCAATGGACCAGCTCACCTTCTGAGAAACTCCATAAGACCGAAAAGAGGAATGTAGTCTCCTGCTTGTCTCTACTAGCATCAAACAATAAGAAGAAAGCTCAATCACAACAAAGAATTCAGGCACTGCCCAATTTGATTATCTTTTGAAAAGCCTATGAAAGAAAGTTTTCTCCAATTTTCAAGGAAGATATCTTTTTTCTCTACTGAGGAGATGTTTGGGGGAGGAAGATTGGAGAGATGTGAGGCGTTGGATTTAATCCAATCAATCTCGATCATCTAAATCACTTTCACTAGCCCGGCGCATGGCTACCGTTTCATTTCTCCCCAAACCTCAATTTAGCTGCGAGAATCTTTTTGTTCGGAAGACAATGCACAAGGAACTTTTGACCAATCTCTATATAGCAAAAAAAAGGATTCCCTAGATTATTTACTAGAAAGAAATACACATATCTAGTAAAAGTCCAGACCAGAGAAAGTGAGAGTGTCTCTCTATAGTTTACCTAGATAATATTTCACTATACTAGGAAACAAATTTCTTTACATAGGGATTTCTTAAGAGAATGTTGCTATATGGAGAAATTTTCATTATTTGGTGAAAACAATCACTAAACAATCACTATATACAGAGTCCTTATGAGAAGTTTACTATATAGATACAATTTCACTATATAGAAGCAAAATTTTCTCTATGTAGAGAATTGCCCCCCATAGAATTCACCATATAGGAAAAAAATTCTCTATATAACGAAACAATAGAATGAAATTATTTTAGATAGATATTTAGCCAAATTTTTGACTATGTAAATAAGATTCACTATGTAGTAAAGTCATTCATTGCTTTCAAATGCAATTTCACACAATTAATACAATTTTTATATTTATTGATACAATTGTTTTGTTGTAATACAATTTCACTATGTACTAACAACTAGAAAGAAGAGCAAGAAAAAAAATGTTTGTATTGCATTCCAAATTAAGTGAATCATAATAAAAATTAGTAATGCTATTCAACTCCTAGATGAATGTCATTTAGAGATAATCCTTGTTGTTCAATCTTCTTTACAACTACTTTCTGTTTCTCCAATAGCCAAGATACTAGATCTTCTCTCATAAGTTTCAAATCATACTCCATATTTTTCCTAACATTATTGCCTATATCTCTTCTCAAAGTATTAAAGTTTGTTTTGAGAAGCTTATAGGCATCAAGCTCACTACGAGTACCAAAGTACTTCATCAAAATTGTCTCTTAATCCTCTTGATTAAATTCATGTACCTGACATGCAAAATTACATGAAGGTAGAAGTTACTTAGATTGATATAATTAATTATTTGAATGAAAATTGTTAGAACATATAAAAAGCGTACTTGCACTTTGCTGGAGGATACTTCGTCACAACTCACCTAAATTTGGAATCACGCTCAAAGTCTATTGACAAAACAATTTCATATTGAATATTTAATTCATAAGCACAAGTTAAGCGTTCTATGTTAACAAAGAAAGATAGGTGTTTCCATACTATATATCCTTGATTTCTTCACTCTACTAGAAGCAACATTTGATGAACTATTTTTGCAACATCATCCAACATTTCTACAAACCCAGCAACATGCTCCAATGTGGATGAATTTGGTCCAAATATTTCCTCCTTGCACTATATATCCTTGATTTCTTCACTCTAGTAGAAGCAACATTTGATGAACTATTTCTGCAACAGCATCCAACATTTCTACAAACCTAGCAACATGCTCCAATGTAGATGAATTTGATCCAAATATCTCCTCCTTGTGAACTCTCCACGAAAGTAGCAGAGCTCTCACAACTTCCATGTTCTCCTTTGACCATCCATTGTCAGGACTGAAGTTTCTACCAAGGGAATTGCAGACCATGCGAAGACGTCGGAGTGCTCCTGAGGCTACATTTGCTTGGAGACTGTGCATTATATGACTGACTCTCATAAACATTCTGCCAGGGGAATTGTAGATTGTGCCAAGATGCCGGAGTGCTCCTTAGGCTAGACTCTTGGAGACTATGCATTGTATGACTAACTCTCGTACGCATTCTGCCAGGGGAATAGCTGACCATGCTAAGATGTTGGAGTGCTCCTGAGGCTAGATTGCTTGGAGACTATGCATTGTATGATTAACTCTCGTAAACATTCTACCAGGAGAATTGCAGACCGTGCTAAGATGTTGGAGTGCTCTTGAGGCTAGATTGCTTGGAGACTATGCATTATATGACTAACTCTCGTAAACATTCTACCAGGGGAATTGTAGACCGTGCCAAGATGCCGGAGTGCTCTTGAGCCTAGGAGGAGCCTAGATTATTTGGAGACTATGCATTATATGGCTAACTCTCATAAACATTCTGCCAAGGGAATTGACTCTTCTTTAAAGAGCTTTTGGATTCCAAATTTCAAATAACGTTGAATCAACTTCTGAATCTTGTTCTAGCTTTTAAGCATCAATTATGTCAGAATTTTCATTTTACTGACGCACCTCAACCCACAAATCACCCACCACAAAGTGATGATGAAGAGGAAACCCCCAACATTTACACATCTAGTATTGAAGATGTGGATTATCAAGTCCCACTCATAGATGTGGATTATAAAAGGCAAAGGATCCCCGCAGTTCTGGTAGATGGAGGATCAGGAGTGAACATCCTCTCTAAGGATCTGTTTAAAAAATTTTGTTACAATGAACTCGCACCAGCACCATTTCAGGTTAGAATGGCTGACCAAACGAGGATACAACCTCTTGGAGTACTAAGAGGACAAGAAATTACTATTATGGGACTATCCTTCATAGTTACATTTGTAGTACTTAGGATGGAGGAAAGAGATTGTGCATATTCCATGTTATTGGGGAGACCATGGTTGTTATCCTACTATTTTCCCCATATTTGAAATTGATGTAATCAAAATTATTGATCAGTATACATGCTCAAATCAACAAACATAGCGATCCGACCACAATAGATCAAAACACGGTCGAAAAACAGTCGGAAGCAGATTCTATCAACCACAGTATCACAAATGACAATCATGCCCACCCAAATGACACACTACATGAAGACAATCGAAAATCAGCTGCACAAGCCATCCTTGAAGCTGAAGTTCAATTTGAGGAGCATATGCAAAAGAGGACAGGATGACTTGGAGGAGATGAACCTTGGAGACCCCCACAACCCCAAGACAGTTTTGGTAAGTACAAGTCTCCCTCCACCTTTCAAAATGGCTTTAAAAGACTTATTGACAGAGTATAAGCATCTTTGCTTGGCATTATATTGATATGAAGGGAGTAGACCCTAAGTTCTATCAACACAAAATCAACTTAAAGCAAGATGTCCCAGTGATACATGGAAGGCACAGAATGAATCCCAACTATGCAAAACAAGTTAAAGAGGAGATTGATAAGCTATTGAGAGTTGGTTTTATTTATCCTCTCACCCATGTTACATGGCTTTCACCTATTTTGATTATGCCCAAAAAGAATGAAAAACTCAGAATATGTGTGGACTACAGAAAGCTCAATGCCGCCATCATTACTGACTCTTTTCCTCTACCATTTTGTGATTCCTTACTAGATGTTGTAGCAAGTCATGAAATCTACAATTTTCTTGATGGTTTCAGTGGGTACAACCAAATAAGGATGGCACTTGAAGATAAAGACAAGATAGCATTTGTCACTAAATGGGGAGTATTTGCTTCTAATGTCATGACATTTGGTCTTAAGAATGCTCCTCCAACATTTCAAAAGTATATCTAGGAGGTATTTGCTGAATGTCTTACATCTTTCATGAAAGTCTTTCTTGATGATTTTTCAATATTTGTGGAGAAAGTGAAACACCCGCAACACTTGAGTTTATGCTTTGCCAAGTGTAGAATGGCTGGTCTAAGCGCATTTACTGTGAGTAGAGGAATTCTACTAGGGCACATTATCTCACATGATGGAATGGAAATAGATCCAAACAAAGTTTCAGCCATTCAACATGCCAAACCACCTAAAAACATTAAGCAACTTCAAAGATTTATAGGCCAAACTAAATGGCACTGCATATTTCTTAGATACCTTGCTGACATTTGCTATTTGCTCACAAATCTCACATGGGAAATAGAGCCATACATCTGGGGAGATGCACATCAATATGCTTTTAATATCTTGAAGAAAATGTTGATGATAGCACCTATCCTACAACCCCCTGACTGGACACTTCCATTTGAGGTTTTTGTTGATGCTTCTAATGCAACAATAGATGCAGTACTTATGCAGCAAAAAATACCAAAGTGGTTTAGATCAGTTTAATATGTCATCAAAATCTTAACTAAGCATGAGAGAAACTATGCAGTCACAGAAAGGGAAGCACTTGGAATGATCTATGCATTGAGCAAATTCAGACATTATTTATTGGGCAACAAGGTGCATTTTCAGGTGGATCATCAAGCTCTCATTTACTTAGTGAATAAACTACAACAATTAACAGGAAGATTGGCCAGATGGATGCCTTTGTTGTAGGAATTTGACTATAGCATTGTGCATAGGCCTGGAAAGTAACATGCCATTGCTGATTACTTGAGCAAGTTGCTATCAGGAGAAGCTCCAATAGGCATACTAGATGAACTTCCTGATGTGGGCATTTTTATGGTAAGATGTGAAGAACCACCAAATTGGTATGATAAAATGTTGTTCTTTCTTACTGATGTTTGATCCCTGAAACATTATCTAGGGATCAGATAAAGAAACTTGTTTTATAGAGCAAACCTTTCCTAGTCATTGCTGGTGTTTTGTATAAAAGAGGAATTGACCAGGTAATCAGAAGATGTGTCCAAGATCATGAGCAAAAGCTGTCCTAGCTGAAGCCCATGGAGGACCAGTAAGAGGACACTTTTCTAGAGACATTACAGGTAAGAAGATTTTGCAAGCTGGTATATGGTGGCCCCAAGTTTTAAAAGATGCTCATAATTGGGCCAAAGTATGTTTGCCATGTCAAAGATATGATAGACCACTTGACAGTGATAGGATGCCCCATCAACCAATTCTCCCCTTGGGACCTTTTCAAAAATGGGACTGGATTTTATTGGACCCATCAAACCTCCAGCAAAGTTTCCAGGTAATCAATATATTTTGGGGGCCACTGGCTATTGTACAAAATGGGTTGAAACTGTAGCACTCAAAACATGCAAGGCTAGCATATTTCCTTTATCACAATATTGTCACTAGGTTTGGTGTTCCTATTGAAATAGTGTCAGATAGAGAAACCCATTTCCTCAACAAAACAATCAGGAAGATGACTAAAATGCACATGATGCTGCATAAAAAGTCCATAGCCTATTATCCACAAGCCAATGGGTAGGCTGAGAGCTCTAACAAACTGATGAAAAAGGTCTACAGAAGAACAATTGCTGATCACCCTGAGGATTGGGATCAGCACTTGGATTCAATACTATGGGCACTTAGAACAACATAAAAGGTTGCAATTGGGTTAACACCTTTCAGGTGGTTATATGGTTGTGAAGCAGTAGTACCTATGGAATTTTTGGCAGGTAGCTTGAGAGTGGCAATAGATAATAGATTATCCCCAGAAGATTCCATCAATGCAAGATTCGAACAACTTTTGCAATTGGATGAGGATAGTTCACATACTACTGATATAATTCAGAAAAGGAGGGCAGCATGGATAAATAGAAACATCAAGTTCAAATTGTCCAAAAAAGGTGATTTAGTGTTAATGCTTAACACAAAGTTGGGGAAAATGCCAAGAAATTTCAAGCTCAAATATGATGGTCCCTTCAAGGTGCTTGAAGTTTTTGATCAAGGTACCTTCAAATTAGCTGACCTACATGGGAATGCATTTGACAAACCAATCAATGGTTTCAGGCTCAAACCTTATATTGGACCTGACCCCACTCAAGAAAAGATAAACACAATCTCTCTGAAACCTTACAAAGAGCTCAATCATGATGATATATATGTTTCAGATATTCAAATTGACAAATTTATCTTCATGAGCCTCCGACTGCAATCTGACAAACACAAATGAAACATTTTGTTTCATCTACATAAACATTCACGTATGCTCTAATCCTTACCAGTCCAATCCAATCAGTGATGTAGGTATGCCAAACTTAAACGAAGCACCCACAGTGGTGAGCCTGGCCCCACCGACCATCCGACTACCGTCCGACGATGGAAGATCCGACTCCGACTCTGACACATATATGACGTGCTCACAAGTGGATGAACATCTCCAACTCCAATCCACCCAACACGTGTGACATTACTCATCCCATCTGACCCCACTCTGACTCACATCCAACTCTGACATCCACTTTCGCTTTGCTTCACACAAAAGCGAACAATATGCCTCTGATCCAACTACTATTTTGTCATCTAACACAGCTCCAATGTAGTGAAGAGTCTCCGACAGCGCTCTGACCCTACTCCAACAACAAGGGAATCTGTCTCACGTGCGCTCAATTCTCCATACCAACAGGACAGCCAACGGATGTACACAATATGAATCGAACCCTTGTCGACAAGCCTATTCACTCGGATGAGGCTCACACCTCCACATTAGCCATTCTCCTCGACAAACTCCATCATCAAAATACATCCCGTAGTGCTAAACAAAAGCTGATAAGTAGTCCCTCACACACGCTAAAAACCACTGCTAGTTCGTTGGATGTGCCACTAATGAGCCGTCCATTGCAACACAAGATAAATAGAAGCCTTTCACGAGCCTCCTCTACATAGAGTCTACATATGGCACCCAAACATGGCCATCGCCTCACATTTCCTAGCACATCCGAAGAGCCCGAGCCCAACCTCCAACTCTTGAGCATAGCAGTGCTCCTTGATGCAGCCATGGCTCCTAAGCGATATCTCATCCCTGCTCAGAAAAGACCACACCAAATCCCAACCATGGAGAAGATTGTCGACATACCCAATCCGGAGGAAACAGAATCTGATGATGAATCACCACTTCCACCGCAGAAAAAGCAAATGCTCACAACAAGCTTCGCAAATTTTAAGGTATCATTGGACTTGTCAAAGCATCAAAAATGGCTGAAAAATATTGTCTTATTGCAGTACGCAAGCCTTCTTTGTATGTCATGGAAAGCTTCCCCACATGCTCTCGCACAATACGAAAGTTTCCAATGCATTGGAGGCATGCTCGCTAGAAATATCATGCTTTCCCTTGAGATCCAACCATGAATGAGGAGGTTGTCTACAAAAAAGATGTCGACTCCGACATGCAGAAGGAGTTTGGGCCCTCGAAGACACAAAAGAACTACTTTTTCATCAATAATGTGCAAGATTTGAGGAGACGACAACAATTTGTGTGGTATCTTGAATGGATGTAACTACTTGTCAAGACTAATACTATGAGCAGAGATTCCTATACTCCCTCAGTGTGGCTAAGAAGGGAACCAACATTTCATGGGCTCATCTACTACACTCTCGACTGATGAGTGAAATTGCCAAAAAAGACTTGAGCGCCTCCAATGCTCATTCAAAGATAGGGTCAGTCATTGCAGCATTATTCGAATTTGCTACCCAAATGGATGCAAAGGGCTCAGAGGAAGTCCAACAATACAGTGAAGACTGCAGAAAGGCAAAGTACGAGAAAAGGCTCTAAGAGGACAAAGCAAAGAGGGACATGATGCAAGCATTGAAAGATGCCGAATACTCAAAGGAGGAAGCCACTATGGTTGTCTACGTCCAATCCTTGGTCGAACAATTGTGGGATATGCCTCTTATAGGAGAAGAGTTGTTAGCCACACCAGTAGAGTCAAAATCTTCCAAGAAGATCAAGTTAAATCTTCGATCGAATTCTATGCTTCAAAAACCAAAAAACTAGAGCAAACCAAAAGATAACATTGCTAGCATACTCCTTACAATGCCTTCTAGGAGCTTTTTTGAACCGTTCTCCCCTATTCACAGCATGGTGGTATCAGAGCCTGGAATCTAGCAAGAAGATTTAGTAGTGTGTTTTCTGTTTGCGAGCAGATTGTGAGAGATGGCCCAGCCCGCAAGACTGCGAATCCCACCATTCGGCGAAAGCAAAAAGTTGGAAGGCTCTAACTATCCACTCTGGAAGTTCAAGATGAAGACCATCCTAAGTGCATATGAGCTTTGGGACACTGCTACTGGGGTGGACGTGAGGCCGGTTGCAAGATGTGGGGTGGACGTGAGGCTAGATCTAGCCAATGAAGGACAACAGATAGTACCAACTGCAGATGAGATTCTTGCGTGGACAAGAAGAAATGCAGATGCACTGTGTTCTATTGTCTGCGGTGTGAGTGATTCCGTCATGGCATTAATTCAACATATCACCACAGCGAAGGAGGCATGGACGGTCTTGAAAAATAAGTACGAGACCACAAATCAGACACGGATTTAGAATCTGGAGACTCAACTCGCGAACAAGAAATTGTTTGAGTCTGAACCGGCAGAGAAGTTCATCACCAAGGTGAAGAACCTGCGCAATTAGATGATTGCGATTGGCATCACCATCACTAGCGAGAATCTAGCACGAAGGTGTATACGGATTCTCCCACCAAAGTACGATGGTCTTGTTATGGCGCTAAATACGTAGAACAAAAATCCGCCCCTCAACTTTGAGGATTTCAGCGCGATGCTTCTGGAGGAGGAGATGCGTCAGAAGACGAGGATTGGAGAAGATTCGACTTTCTATGCTAGATCAAAGAAAGGTAAGGGTAAGGACTCTGGTAACCCATCTTCTTTTGATGATAAAAAGAGAAAGAAGAAGATCAAGTGCTTCTATTGCAACAAGGCAGGGCACAAGCAGAATGAGTGCCAAAAGAAAATTGCAGATGAGAAGAACGGAGTAAAGAAAGAGTCCAGCAACAGCACGTAGGCAGCACCAGTAGAGCTGTTCGTAGCAATTGAGGAGATTTGTACAGAGGCAGTTCATGTTCCTGCACATGAACCTTGGATCATTGATAGTGGTGCATCGCGCCACATGACCAGTCGGAAGGATTGGTATACCTCTCTACAACCGGTAGGGAATGACATCCTGGTAGCAGTCAGCAATGATGCAAAATGTCCAGCAAAAGGAAAAGGTATGATTGCTCTCAAGTCAGATGGAGTTGTAAAACAATTGTCCGATGTTCTTTATGTGCCAGATATCAAGAGGAACTTGTTGTCCATTTTTGTGATCACGGATTGGGACCTCAAAGTTCAATTTGATAAGAATGGTGCACAGATCTTGGATCTTCAAGGGAAGGTCGTTGGTAAATGTACACGGTGCAACAACATTTACGAACTCTCAGCTTTCAGTGCTCGAGTGGATGTGAAGAACACTAAGTTGTGGCATGAGAGGTTTGGTCATCTAAACCTTAGTTCTTTGAAGGAGATGTATAAAAGTGGAATGATTGCAGACCTAGCAGAAATTTCCGATCTGCCCGATGTATGTGAAGCTTGCATGATGGGCAAGCAGCATCGGCATCCTTTTCCTAAAGAGGCCAGCAGGGCAAAGGCTCCTCTAGAGCTCATTCACACGGACCTCTGCGGAAAGATGGAGACAGAAGCTTTGGGTGGTTCCTACTACTTCATGACACTGATCGATGACTACAGTAGAAGGATATGGATATACTTCCTGAAGATCAAAGACGAGGCTTTTAGTAGGTTCAAGGAATGGCATGTAATGGTCGAGAAAGAAACGGGGAGGAAGGTGAAGAAGTTGAGATCAGACAGAGATGGAGAGTTCACATCAACTGAATTCAAAAGTTACTACAAAAGTCATGGAATCAAGAGGCAGAAACCCCCGCCACATACATCATAGCAAAATGGAGTAGCAGAACGCAAGATGCACGTCATCTGCGAAATGGGCTGCAGTATGATGAAAGGGAAAGATTTGCCAAAGACTTTCTGGGCTGAAGCATGTAACATTGCAGTTTACATCCTGAATCGTAGCTACACAAAGGTTGTGAATGGGATGACTCCACTGCAAGCCTTTTCTGGTAAGAAACCTTCAGCTACACATTTCAGAGTTTTTGGATTTTGGATGTGACTGTTTTGTGCATGTCCCTGATGCCACTAGGACCAAATGGGAACCGAAGAGCCGGAAGTGTAGTTTTTTGGGCTACAGTGAAGAGGCGAAAGTTGGAGGAGGATGCTTCCTTCCCAGACAACCAAGACCAGGGTATCCATCCAGTACTACCACTAGTAGCAGACCGAACTCCCCCAACGGTGCTTGGGAGGATTCAAGACAAAGAAGATGAAGAAGAGCCTGCAAAACCACAACAGCAACGGCCATTCCCAAAGTGGGTAAAGCAGCTTTTGGATGGCAGAGAACCTCCAGCCATTGAGGAGGAACCATCCGAACACCACCGGTCCAAGAGATTAGAGGAGCAGAGAAGGGCGCGGGAACACTTGGTCAACTATGGTTTGATGACAAAAGTGATCCGTGCTGATGAACCCAAGTGTCTTGAAGAGGCACAGGGCAATGATAGGTGGATGGAGGCTATGCAGTCAGAGTATGGCTCCATAATGAAGAACAACACTTGGGACCTTGTGGATTGACAACCAAAACGCAAGGTAATCGGAACCAAGTGGGTGTACAAGACCAAGTACAAGTCCGATGGCACATTGGATAAGTATAAGGCTCGGCTCATGGCAAAAGGATTTGCACAGATACATGGTTTTGATTATCAAGATACTTTTGCACCCACAACTCGACTAACCATAATTCGTAGTGTTTTGGCTTTCGCTGCCCAGGGGACTTGCAGGCATCCCCAAAATAGAAGCTGAAGAGTCTGACTACAGAAGGAGTATAGGCCAACATGGAGCCAAAACATGCACTTAGAGTTTTCGAACTATGTTGATGAACAAAGGACGATTTAGCTGTAGCTAAGGTAGCAAGTACAGGAATCAACAGAGGACAAGAAGGCTGGGCATGAATACATGCTAAAGCAAGCTGACATGTAGAGAAAGCTACAAGCCACACAGTTGGAGCTTGAGGAAGTCAAGAGGGAGTATGCACAGTATAGAACTATGCAAGAGAAATAAGTCTCCAAACTCACTGCCTAGGTGAGAATCCAAAAAGAATTCCTACCTACTGTCATGACTTCGTTGGAAGAAATGAAGGCAGAGTTTTTCCTATAGTTGGATCAAATGGGTACAGCCCATTCTGACTTGAACATTGAGAATCTGTTACTCAACAAATGGATAAATGCCTTAGAAGGGGTTGATAAAAAACTCAGGGAAACGGTAGAGGAGGTTGATGGCATTTTCTTAAGCTCCTCTAATCTCATAGATATGAAGACACAGCTAGCCAAGACATCTCAAGACCTATGGTCCAATCATAAGAAATGCTTGTTTGTTATTGCACAGTGACCTTATGAGGCATTTGCATCTGATGCTTACGCCTCTATGAGATCATGGTAGAGGAATTCGAAACCCTCAACGCTATAGCACAGAGTGCCAAAAAGAATCAGGTGCCACTAGATGCTGAGACAGAAATTTTAGAGTTGACAATAGATCCTGGGAGGCCAGATGAAATAGAGCAAGGCCACTCCACACAGTTGTCTACAAAGCATGCGACTTTCAAGGGTAAAAAATATCAGAATATAGAATTCATAGCTACTCCCAACCAGGCCTTAGCTACTCCCAACCAGGCCTTAGCCCCTACTGCAAATTTTGAAGAGGTAGAGACAAAAATTGAGGAGGAACCCGAGCTGAATGACACCTATAGGGAAGACACAAAGAAAGCAGACCCAAATGCTGCCAAGGCAGCAATAATATATCTAAACTCAACCCACACCATCAAGGTCCACCTAATGGACTATTTCCAGTAAGGGTTCGAGTCTTCCACTTTTTTGCAAAAAATTTTACCACCGGGAGTGTAGGTGTTGACCTCTCCCCCCACATGGACTTCACCCAAGGCGGGTTAGTACACCCCTAGTAAAGGGAAGCTACATTAGTAAGTAGTGGATAATTTTGTAGCTATAGGGACAGTTATAACTATACCTAATAGCTAGTAGTAGTGGCCTTATCCACCACATCATGTTTTGAGCTATTTCTGTTTCTGACTGTTACCCAAGTGAAGTCGGATAATGTTATAAGCTGATCTTCATCTCTTGTATCAAGGTTGTTGTTGTGATATTCTAGAACAACATTTCTACTATATACACAGTTATCTCAGTTCTTTGTATGTTTTGAGTTACGTTTTTATCTTCTCGACATTATTCAGACTTACGTCTGTGACCCTGGCACTTCCATTGCTAGGTGTGGATATGTGTAGGTGTTTTCCAGTCTTTTGGAGACACCACTAACAAAGCTCTTCTATCGTAGGGTATGTGGGTTCTTGTGTCATCAAGGGCACAGTGCCATATCAGTTAATTTGCGTGCCAGTTGTACCACATGGGCAAGGATAGCATCGGGTGCAGATGTGTGTGCGAGCATGAACACATTGATGTGCTCAAAGGAGCCCACTTTGGGATAGCAAGTGGGCATTTTTCCATCGATGTTATGATACGTAAGGTGCTACAGGTTGGCCTTTGGTGGCCAACTCTCTTCGGAGATGCACCTAAATTTGTCATGTGGTGCAATCCATGCCAATGTGTGCAAATCCCACATAAAGCGGACATGATGCCTCTAATGAGAATAGTGACCGATAAGCCCCTTGAGAAATGAGGCATAGATTTTATTGGACTGATGAGCCCAATAGCTAAAGGAACAGGGGCCAGATACATTATCTTGGCCACAGATTATTTCACCAAATGGGTGGAAGGAAGATCCACAAGGAAAGCCGATGCCAGATCCATCACTAAGTTCTTATATGAGCAAGTCATCACATGGTTTGGGTGTCCATTAGAACTGGTCAGGGACCGAGGAACTCATTTCCTCAATGAAACTATAGCGATCATGACTAGTGAATTCATGATTATACATAGAAATTCCATGCCATATCATCCCAAGGCAAACGGCCTGGCTAAGAGCTCGAACAAAACATGCTGCAAGATTATAACTTGCACGGCCTCTTGGTGAAGTTGGTAGGTCCTTTAATATTCCTTTTAAATTTGATAAAGAGTTTTTGGCTAGTCCCACCTTTTGTGAAGGGGTTAAGGAGACATGAAGAAATACTATGGTGGGAAGTGATGATACCCATTTTCGATGGGATACTACCATTTGTGTGGTGGTTCTTTTTGCCAAAGAGTGGGAAAAGCATATCATGATTATCAAAGCACCAAACTCTTTGCCTTGTCCATGTCCCTATTAACCTCCTTTGTCCTACTACTCAGCCTGCTCTTGCTGTTGCCCCTTCCCCTGCTCGACCTATTTTTGTTCCTCGTCTTGTGCACTTGGCCACGGCACTCTCTCGGACATTAGTTTGTGATGGAGCATACATAGGTGGGGGACAAGCTTGCAATGGGTTTGCACCCTATTGATGACTCTGAGTTGGTTCTCGAAAGCATTTTTCAAAAATTGTGAACCAGTCAACAAGGAGCTAGTCCTCCATTACCTTAATGAGACTTGGCCTATATACTAGCAGGGCACATATCCCATGCTTTCCTTAAGGTCAATGAACTCTTAAAAAAATTGACATGTTGTCTTCAACCCTTCATCCATTGATCTATCGATGAGATAACCCTATGAATATGGGTAAATTCTCGCCTCAAAGAATGTGTCACAGCATTTAGCATCCGCCATCTTCTTAGGGTCAAACCTCTTGCTTCATCTGAAATGCCCTTTGTAGAACCTCTAAAGTAATCCTAACATATATGTCATTGATGAAAGGCTATGATTGTTCTCATCATATGAATCTAGAATCTATTCGACCAGCTTCTCATCGTGTATGTAGATTCCAGTCTGCGGCCTGTAATACCTATGTTGTGGCCAGTGCTAGCTTGAGGGTTTTGAATGGATTTTTGACATTCCTCGGTCCACTCAAAGACTACTAACATCTTGTACAATGGCCAGGCTATGTCTGCGAGATGTCTGCATAGAATAGAATGAACCTTCAATAGTAGCCCGTGTGGCCGGTACACCATTGCATGCCCTTGGCATTTGTGGAGGGTGGTAATTCTAGGATGAGCTTGATCTTGTTTTAGTCCATAGAGATACCATTCTTGGACACTACCTGGGCGAGATTCATGCTGCGTTTGACCCAAAATTGGCACTTAAGGGGATTCAAGGATATATAATACATCCAACACCTTTCTAAGACCGATTTCAGGTATCTCAAGTGATCAGAGGTCACACGTATGTCATCCACAAAGACTTCCATGAAGTCCCTTAGGTAGTCCTTGCAGATGGTGATCATCAACCATTGGAAGGTGGCGGGCACATAGGTAAGCCCAAATATCATTACTCTGGCTACATACACACCCCATTCAGTTGTGAAGGCCATTTTGTGTTGATCATGTGGAGCGATGGACAGCTAATTGTGAGGTAGTGGGCCAAACTCCAGAGCATTAGTGGACATATGGGCAGAGCTTTAGCGGGTATAGGTAGGGGAGAGGCAATGATTTAGTGAGCTGTGAGAGATGGGATGGGTACCATTTTATAGGGGAGGATAGGATGGTCGAGGAGTTGGGGGAAGTGAGACGTCAAGGGGGAAGTGAGGGAGGCATAGAGCCCGCACTACGAGGGGATAAAACGAGGACTTTTAAAAGGGTTGCGTAGTGAGGTAAAGTAAGAAGGGGGTACTAGGGGTATTAGTGTTTTAAAAGGGATTTTTAAGTTAAGGAAAAAAGGGGGGAGGGGCGCGGGGGTTGTTTAGGAAAAATAGGGAATAGGTAGGGAGTGCAAAAGTAGGGAATTCTTTGAAGCAATTAAATTAGGAAGAAAATAAAAGGGGGGGTGGGTTTATTGGAGTACTATAAAGTTAATAGTAAAAAAGGAAAATCATAAATTAAAGGATTAAGAAGGAAAATTTTAAGGAAAGATAAGGCAAAATTAGAGAAGGGGAAAAAGAAAGGGGGGGGGCGCCGGGACTAGGGAATATAGGAGAAAGGAAAAATTAGGAAACTATGGAAAAAAGGAAAAATAGGGAATTTTGAAAAACAGGTTTAGGGAGATTAGGGAAATGGGGAATTATGGACATATACAAAACTAGGAAAAAAGGGGGCTTAGAGAAGTAGAAAGGAAAAACCAAGCAAATAGGAAAAAATAGTAGGATAGGAAAAAAGTTAATAGGAATTTAGGAATTTAGGGAAAATTAAGGGGTTGGGGAGTGTAAATGAGAGAGAAAGACAAGGAGTGTAAATGTAAGGGGGGGGGAAGAAAAAAGGTAAAGTAACTATAAGGTAAGAAGTGAATAGGAAGTGTGTGTGTACCCGCCTTTGCCCCAGTAGAGTACATCACACAAGGTGAGACTGTGATGACCTACTATGCGAAAAGGGAAAGAAGTGTGTGTAAATTAAGTTTAAGATGTGGAAAAGAGCTTGAGGCAATTTAGTTGTGAATAATTTTGGTGATTCTGTGGGGAAGGAAGCCGTTTTCCTTGCAAATGTCAATAAGTAAAGATAAATGAAAAAAGCCATCAAATTCGTTAGAAAAAGAGTAAAGGATAGGAGAATGAAGGTTAGGCAGACTTTGTAAGATGATGAAAAAGGTCGGTTGCTATGGCAGCAATAAGGGAGATGGTGGGAAAATTGAGGAGTTTTTTCTTCCACACAAATGTGGAAGAAAAATCTCCAAGAAAAGGGGGGGAAAGGGAGATGTGAGTGCTTAAAAAGGTGTAAGAGAGTCTAATGATATTTTGGTTGGTGTTGATAAAGGAGGAGGTTAAGCTGCATTTGAGGGAGATGATGTGAAGAGGGTAGATGGTAAGGGGGTCATCCTTCATTAAGAGGTCTAGAGGGGTCGAGGAAAATGGTGATGACGGGATTATTGATGAAGAGGATGTCGTCGACATACCTAAAGGTAAGAAGAAAGAGAGAGAGATAGTTGGAAAGGCCAAGACGTGCTAACTTCTTTATGAACTTGAACTCGAAAGAAGTGACATATAGGTGGCACCAAAGAGGTGAACAAGAGAAGCCCATAGGGATGTCTTTAGATTGGGTCCAGCAGAGAGAGCCAGCTTGGATAACACATGAATGAAGAAGAAGGTGTTTGTAGCTTAGAAATGTATCAAACCTAAAGAGAGTTTTTAACATTAGCCCTTTTTGTGAGGTACATAATCATAATTACACTAACGCATCACGATTATCAGTACACTAATCCTACAGCTTAGAATACCTATAAGACCTTGTGCCAATCATGGGACTTGAGCCCACTCAGCTTATTGTCCTTTGAAAATGCTCCTTTCAAGCAATGCATGTACCCTGTGGATGTTTGAAAAGAGGCAATGTCTGCCTTCACCGTTGCCTCCTCTCTCGTAGAGAGGATCCATGTTGCCTTTGGGAGTTTTCCTGAAGCATGCACTTGGGGCCACAAATGAGACATCTTATTCATAGCACGCAAGTCTTCTCGCACTCCTCTTGAGTCTTTGGAACCAACCAAGTGTGCCCAAATAGTAGCCCCCACATTCTTGAAGATATGCATGGGATCCAAGAGACAATTGATTTGTAATTGACCCCAATAAGGAATCTCGTGAAAGATTGATAGCCTCTTCATACCCAAGTTGACCTCCACATGCGAGATGGTCCAGCGGAAGGTATCGAGCATGATCTTCATAAACATTCTTCCTCATATGTTTGGAGTATCGTGCAAGCGTTGGTCCACAAATAGGACAAGCATGGAACCCACTTAAAACAAGTCTTGCACGCGTGCATGAATGTGTTAGTATAAGACATGCATGCAAAAGAGAGTCATAAAAGCATAATCCTATATTATACATGTAAAGACATAACCACATATATGCACACTCTCCATATCCTGGGTAGTCATGCATGGTCCACATCAAGATACCCCTGAGCAAAATATCATTAGTATGTCTAGGAGCTCTGGAAATATCAAAGACCCACTCCTCTCCATAAGATCTGTAACTCCTCTATCAAAGGTGCCATGTACACATCCATATTTTTGGCCTTGTACTTCCGTGGCACAAGTAATGCAAGCATGAGGTGTCCCTTCTTTATTGTTAGCCATGGTGGGATATTGTAATTCACCAAGACTATGGGCCATATCGACCAAGATGTCGAGTGTAACCTAAAAGGATTCACGCCATCCATGGCGAGCCCAAGATGTAAGTTGCATGGCTTCCTCGCAAAGTCTGGCCACTAATTATCTATGTGCTTCTACACAATCTGTGGGAATCCTCAATGTGTCATCAGTGGACTGATGAGATGCATGCCATGTCATCAACTCCACTATGGATTTGCATCGGAACTGTATTCTTGCAATGATGGGAAAGTGTCTCAAGACCTTTACTGGTATACCTTTACTGGTATCTGCTCACTGTACAAGTCATCTCTATATTATTGTTCCCCACACTTCAGATAATTAGCCAAATCTCCATGCTCATGATGAAAGAGAATACAATGATTACAACAAGCATGGATGGTATCATAATCCATACCCACCGTTGTTAGCATCTTCTTCACTTCATCTCTTGATGCAGGCATGGTATTTGGTGCAGGCAACATCTTCTGGAGTAACCTATTACAATTCAAACATACATATTCGATACACTAATCCTACATCTTAGAATACTTGTAAGACATTGAGCAAGCTTAGAATCCTACAACCTGACATTGAGCAAACATTTACAAACTCCTGCATTCTTTGAATTAGAGTGACAAAAGTCTATATCTGTTTACTCAATAGTAGGCTATTGAAGCTTCATGTGGGAGAAACGAGAGAAAAAGAAGAAATGAGAGGAGATAAGAAAGAAAAAGAGAGGAGATAAGAGAGAAAAAGAGAGAAAGTGAAAAGAGAAAAAGTGGGGATGAAAGAGAGAAAAAAAGAGAAAGAGAGGAGTTGGAAAATAGAGGGAAAGAGAGGAGAAAAAAGAGAGAAAAAGAGAGGAGATAAGAGAGAAAAGAGACAAAAAAGAGAGGATAAAAGAGAGTCACAATTCAAACAGCGTTGAATAATGATGATTCTCAAACATATATGATGATTCTCAAAACAAACAATATCCAAATAATCAGTCAAATTAATGCAGGAGCTAACCTCATTAAGGCCGAGACACTTGTATCCAACCACCCATACTTTGCTTGCAAATTCAAGATTGAGAGACAAGCTCGTAGTTTAAACATCTTAGCACCCTCATACAAGTGTGTTGATTGCAACTCTCGCATTTTGACCTTAGACTCTGACATCATGTGTACATGTGATGTAGTGCCCCTAAAAATAGAATTCATCATGTCCACCATACCCTCGTCATCATTTAGGAGACTATAGTCTTGCTCAAAGTATGAAGGTATATGCGCACCCTCACCACCCTTCTCATCTTGTTTCAAGATTTCATGTAAATCTAAGATCTTGTCTCAAGGTTTTGTGTCATAATGGTATCCAATATTAACCGTCCACTCAAATAGCATTAACTTACCGATGATCCATCACCACGTGCAACACCAACAGTGGGTACTATTTCGGGCTCTCCCATACATCTGCAAGTGGCGCATGATAATACGACATTGATATCACACTTTTCGCTTGCAATGAGTGCAATGATAATACAACCTCTCCTAAGCCACTTTGTGCTCCCGGGCATTGGCGCATCATCTAACGAGCTTCCACTCATCCCTTCCATCTGCACACTTACAAAATCACAACATGAGCTGCAAGGAAATCTATTAAGATTTAAAAAATAGCCACCCATGAGCTTCTTTTCTCTCTTTTAACAATAAGTGCCCTAAACTGTCGCTATGTAGCGACGCTTTGTCCTATTCCGTCACTATATAGCAATGCTTTGCCCTGTTCCATCGCTATATAGCGATGATTTTTGGATATAAACGTCGATATAGTGACTGACCAACGTTGCTATATAGCAACGCTAGGGGCTTAAACTCGAAACCCCGCACGATGCTATCTCTGACATCTCTATTGCAGGAAAAGCAAAAATCTCTCCTCCCACCTTATATTCGACGACCTCGCTTTTCTCCTCTCTATTCTCCACTCCTCACCCCTACCTAGCCCCTCTCCTAACACTTGTGCTCCCTCTCCACCCTTGTCCCTCTTTGCTTGTGTGAAAAGAAGTTTTTCAAGAAGGTGAGTCTCTTTAAGCAATGTAGGTTAATTTTTTGTGAGATTTTGTTTTGTGAGTGTTGAAGCATGTTTCTCCTTGTATTGCTAAGGCTATGTGCTAGTTTTCATGCTTGATTTTTAGAGGTAGACCAAAAATGAGATTTGGTGAAAGAAATAAGACTCACCTCTTCTTTTTTTTGTATTTAAGTTTCCTTCTCTTTCTCCTCATTTGTAGGCTTATGCTTTCTCCTTGTTTATAGGCTTATGCTTGTCTCCTCAATCCAATCCCTTTGAGAAGTTGTTTCTCTAAACTCCTCCTTCCTCTTACTAGTTATTTGAAAAATGGTATGTTTCCTCTCTTTTGTAGGGCCAGTCCACAAAACACTGAGCGGGACTATTCTAGGTAAAAAAGTGCTTCCTCTTTTTTTCTTTTTTTGTTTTTGTTATTTACATTGGCCTGCAGCTAGCGCTTAGGCAGTGATGGGCGTAGGAATGCTCTCTTCCCCTCTCTTCTCTTATTCCCTCTTCTTTCCCTCTTTTCCTCTCTTCCTTCTCTTATTTTTCCCTCTTCTTTTTCCCCTCTTTCAATCTCTTTTCCTCTCTTCTTTTTCCCCCTCTTTCAATCTCTTTTTCCCTCCTTTCCTTCTCTTCTTTTTCCCCTCTTTCAATCTTTTTTCCCCTCTTTCAATCTCTTTTTCCCTCCTTTCCTTCTCTTCTTTTTCCCCTCTTCTAATCTCTTTTCCCCTCTTCCTTCTCTTATGTTTATGCTCTTTTCCCCTCTTCTTTTTCCCCTCTTTCAATCTCTTATCCCCTCTTCCTTCTCTTCTTTTTCCCCTCTTCCTTCTCTTCTTTTTCCCCTCTTTCTTCTCTTATGTTTATGCTCTTTTCCCCTCTTCTTTTTCCCCTCTTTTAATCTCTTTTCCTCTTTTCCTCTCTCTTTCCCCCCCTCTTTCCCCTCTTTCAATCTCTTTTCATAAGCATATGTATTTGCATATGCTTATGCTTATGCATGAGCATATGCTCATATGCTCATGCATAAGCACAAGCTTATGCTTTCTCTCTTTTTCTTTTATGCTCATATGCTCATGCATAAGCATAATCATACGCTTTATTTCCTTTTCTCTTATGCTTATGCTCTTTTCCCCTCTTTCTTCTCTTATGCTTATGCATGAGCATATGTCTCCTCCTTCTCCTTCTTCTCTTTTCCTCTTTTTCTCTCGATCTCTTTCCCCCCCTCTTTCTCCTCTTTCAATCTCTTTTCATAAGCATATGTATTTGCCTATGCTTAAGCTTTCTCTCTTTTTCTTTTATGCTCATATGCTCATGCATAAGCATAAGCATATGCTTTCTTTCCTTTTTTCTTATGCTTATGCTCTTTTTCCCTCTTCCTTCTCTTATGCTTATGCTTATGCATGAGCATATGTCTCCTTCTCCTTCTCCTCTTTTCCTTTTTTCCTCTCTCTTTCCCCCCCTCTTTTCCCTCTTTCAATCTCTTTTCATAAGCATATGTATTTGCCTATGCTTAAGCTTTCTTTCTTTTTCTTTTATGCTCATATGCTCATGCATAAGCATAAGCATATGCTTTCTTTCCTTTTATCTTATGCTTATGCTCTTTTTCCCTCTTCCTTCTCTTATGCTTATGCTTATGCATGAGTATATGTCTTCTTCTCCTTCTCCTTTTCTTTTCTTTTTCCCTCTCTTTTTCTCTTCTTTTCATAAGCATATGCCTATGTGCCTATGCTTATGCTTATGCTTATGCATGTCCTTCTCCTTCTCCTTCTCCTTTCCTTCTCTTCTTTTTTCCTCTGTTTTTCTCTTATTTTCATAAGCATATGCCTATGCTTATGCCTATGCTTATGCTTATGCTTATGCTTATGCATGAGCATATGCTCATATGCTTATGCATAAGCATAAACATATGCTTTCTCAATGTATTCTCTTATGCATTTTTATCCTCACTTTTTTCTCTTATGCATAGTTGGTTCTTTTCCCCTCTTTCAATCTCTTTTTCCCTTTTCTTTCTCTTCTTTTTCCCTCTTCCTTCTCTTATGCTTCTCCTTCTCTTATGCTTTTGCTTCTTATGCTTTCCCTCATATGCTTTCTGCTTCTTACCCGCTCTTGTTTTTTGTTTTTTGTTTTCGTGTTTGTGTCTATTTTAGACATGGGATCACGTCGCATGTCCGATGAGTACGGAAACCCTTGTAGGAGAAGACATCATGATCTCTATTCTCCAGAGGACTTTGACTCCTATCAGGCAACACCTCAGGGACCTATCCCTATGACTACCCCTAGTCCGACTCCTCTTAGACGTAGCACTGTGACTACCCCTCGAGAAACTCGTTTGCTAGTAGCCCATGGCTTTGTCGGGAGTCCCGATGAGTTTGTGGCACATATGACTAATGAGAAGGCAACGAGATTCTTCTCTCTGCTATCCCAGAGGATGTCAACAATTTCCTCTCCTACACTGACTACTGGACCTATTGCCTAGCCGTCCCCTCTAGCCCCTTTGACTGAGGGGTCATCACCTAGGCGTGCCCATCGTAAGGGAAGGAAGAGTAGGAGGGGTCGCTTATGTTGTACTAACTCAGGAGGTGTTGACGAGTCAGCACACTCACATCCCTATAGGTCTCCACTTGGTCCCAAGGCCTAGTACCAGTCAGGTCCCTTGCCCTCTCCTACTCCCACTACTACTCCTCGCTCCAGAAGCACTCGCACAAACACCACTCACTCTAACTCTGCCACTATCATGAGTCCTCCTTACCCGGTCGAGGACTTGTCCTATCAAATCACGACTGCTAGAGAGATAATAGAAGATAAAAAGGGCACAATAGTGATAGCCACCATGAGGTGGTTGATGAGCCACCACTTCAGGAGCGGCATAGCTACTAACTGGCAGTATCAAGTTGACCAAAAGAAGCAGGCGTTCATCAATGAACTGAAAGCAAAATACCCTAACCCCCCAAATTGGGAGTTTAATGAGAATTACATGCGAGAGCGCATGGGTTTGGTCTTGAAGCATCGTAGGTCAACCTTGTGTACTTCCATCGCAAAGGGGAGGGCTAAACCCAGCTAGGCAGACAAAGCCAATTGGAACTTTTTCAAGAAGCAGAACAAGGACCATCCCAAAATGTTTGAGGGTTAGAGGAGGGTTGCGAGGAGATAGCTGACGCCGTAAGTACTATACACTTTGGTGCAGGCGGATGGTTGACGTTCGAGGCAATCGTGGTAAGTCTACTTCTTAGCATTTAATGTATTGTTTGATTTGTTTTACTACATATTGCATGCACTTTATCTAACTCTCATAAATTGGGCCCACAACAAGCTGCGATGGGTCACCTTCCTATAGACACAGAGATGAGATGCACGTTTTGTGTAGGAACAAAGCCATGGTTTATTGAGTAGGAGGCAATGGGAGTGATGGTCGATTGGGCTGAGGTGGCTGCTCGCATGGTATAAGTCTACTCCTACCTGTAATCTCACTTTTTAAATTGTTTTATTCCTTAAGTTCCAATCTAATTTTCAATTAATATGGTTTTACTCTTAGAATCAAAGCTCGAGCATCCCATCAGCGGAGGTGAGCAGTGGTGAGAGCCAAGGATCAGGTGCAACTCACGAGGGCTAAGGATCAGGCCTGCAAGATGAGGACGCCGACAATGATAACAATTCAGATGAGCAGTAGTAGTAGTAGTAGTTTGCATATACTTTGCCATGTATATTCTTTTGTATATCGGCTCGTTTGAGTGACTTGGTATCGTCCTTTTCGAAAGGGCAATTTTGTAACAAACAATGTTGTATATCATTGACATGTATATGCTTCTGTCACTCGATCAGTTCATTTGAGTGATTTTGTATCACCCTTTCCACAAGGGGAATTTCGTAATAAAAAACGTTTTTTTGTAATTACTAAATAAAAAACATTAGTGGGGCAAAACAGGGCTTGCTGTGGCCCTGTTTAGCCCCACTAATGTTGGCACTATTTAGCCCCACTAATGTTTTTTTAAAGCTTCTATTAATTGTTGGTATATAGCGGTGTTTACCAGTGTCGCTATATAGCGACGTTTACTAGTGTCGCTATATAGCAACATTTATTAGTATTGCTATATAGCGATGCTTATATAGCGACTGTTCTTTTTCGACGCTTATAACGATGTAAATAATGAACTTTGTGCTCGTCCCAAAAAAAAATTAGTGTAAAAAACATCGGTATTTTTGTCGAAAAAGGGCCTATGCCTTGTAGTGTTCCGACGCTTGGGATTTCGTAGCCCTATTTCTATGGATTGGCAAATAATAGCAGCCTTTCTACAAAATCGCCTACTCAATCGGTTGAAACTCATCACCCATTAACATCATGGAAGAGGGCAAGGTTAAGTGTGAAGGTAGGAACGAGAGTTTTTTAGGGACTTTGGAGCCAATGTGCTCCTTCGAATTTGTTGCAAAAGCTTGGAATTTGCCTAAAACATAGGGAACATAGAGGAGGCTAAGACATTCTCACTAGAGTCTCTCTCAATGCTCACCCTTTTTTTCCATCCCGTTGTGGGAATGTCCTCTAATGTGCAACCCGTGGCTTGCCACGGTGTACTTTGTCACACTATACATACGATACAAAGCTCTATTTAGTAAGATATGAACTCTTTAGAGGGCATTCCCACGGAAGGGAATTGTAAGCCCTAAGTTTGCGAAATGGCAAATAATAGGAATTTGGAGAGGTTTTCACCTTAGTCATCAGTTGTAAGGAAGCACCCACTAGCATCGGAAATATGGGCGAAGTTAAGCGTGTAAATAGGAGGAGTGGTTTTTGGAGCCACTCCCGTGCTTTCTTTTTGGTGCAATAGTTTACGAAGCAAGAAGATTGCAACGATAAATCAAGAACATTGCAACAACTCCATTTAACGTAGAGCTGTTTCCATGAGCACTTGGCGAGCATTCATCCTACTTTGAGGCTCCGTCATGGGAATGTGCTCTTATCACATAGAGGACAAGAAGGGCTCCTTTCATACCATTCCAGGATGCAACTTAGATGCAAGTAATGTTTGCAAGCATCATCCTAGGATTTTTGTCCTACATGGAGGGGTTAGTACAAAGAAACAACCTCCTAATAAACTACATAAACAATATAATTTGAGACCGATACTTACAAATTGGGCCTCCCATGATTCAACACCCCCTGCTCCAAAATGCATGCTCCATATTGCTCCATTTGGATCCTTCGTGCGTCCATGTCCTGCAGACTAGGTTCCTCCCTCGCTGACTTCATTGCTTTCTTCCACTCACGCTTGTGAGCGATGTGGGGCAGGCCCCTTGGTGGTTAACCTCCCTCGAGCCTGGCAAGCTCCGCTAGTGCCTGCCTCTTAAACGAAGATCTTTTATTGCCAAGTACCGTAACAATCTTTGACTTGGCCCATTTATCTATGAACGGAACATTGGGGGGGTTAGGATACCTAGAGCGAACAGCAGCGAGGGTCTCATCAGCCAACCTCTTTGGATGGTCTTTGTAGTGGATAAAGCAATCTCTGTAATTGTTAACAATTACAGAGCGCATGAAGGCCATGATGTCCTTTCCCCGTGCATCCATCAAGATGCCTCCTGTTTGAGTGATGTCATAGAAGATCGTACCATCACCTGGAGGCACATCTAAATCATCTGAATCATCCTCGTCCCCACCACCACCCCTCCCAAAGCACTGTGCCATGCATCCCCCATCACTCTCCCTGCTACTACGCCTGCTATCGTGTTGTGTCGAGTTAGTACGTTGGCCACTCGTAGCTGGAGACTGCAGGGACTACATGGATCACTCGTAGCTGGAGAACCGAGTCTTGACTGCACAGGAGTACGCTGATGGCTTTGCAAGACAGAATGACCTCCTGACGGCATGGGGGAAGGGGCATAAGATGGCATGGGAAAAGGGGCTCGGCTGTGTAGCCGGCTCAGCTATGTTGACTCCACTGGGGTAATCTCAGCTAGTGTGGGGTTGGGGTGGTTTGGAGTCTATAGTGCCGACTCATGGGGGGTGTTTAGAGTACCCATCATGTAGCCGTATAACTCCCCAGGACTGGGAGTTATATAACTCCCGAAGATCAGGTGAGTTGGAAGAGCTTCCTGGCCACATGATGAACTAGAAAAAAGAAAAAAAGAAGATCACTGATGAGCTGAGAAGAGAAAAAGAAGAGAAAAAGAGAGAAAAAGAGAGAAGGAAAGAGAGTAGAATATAGGAAAAGAGAGAAGAAAAGAGAGGCAAATATAGGAAAAGAGAGAAGAAAAGAGAGGCAAATCGTTTTCTTAGAAGTGGAAGTGGAAAGGAAAAGGGAAGAGGAAAGAGAAAGGAAAGTAAAGGGAAGGGAAGAGAAGGGAAGGGAAGGGAAGAGAAGTGAAGGGATGGGTCTAAAACTATCGGAGCACGTCTATAGATGCGTCTGAGAAGCGTGTCTATTTTTGCGTATAACAACGCATCTATAGACGCGGCTATTTGTTTCTGAAAATAGCATAGACGCGTCTATAGACATGCTTGTAGACGTGGTTTTAGACGTGCTCTCAAACGCATCTATAGACATGCTCCGATAGATAGACTATTCTAAAAATGCAAAAAGGACATGCGCTCGACACAAAAGCGCAACATTAATACCAAAAACATTCGTTTCTTGGATACGACAAAGGACGAATCCAAAGAGAGCAATTTTCAAAGAAGATCAACCGTAAAGAGACTTACCTTGGATAGAGGTATGGAAGCTTCTTGTCCTTCTTCAAAGTTGCTTCTCTTCCTTGTTCACCCTTTGCTTCTCTTTCTTCTCTTCCTTGTTCACCCTCTTCTCTTGTGTGCTTGGAGATGATTATGTAAGCTTGGAAGTAAGTGTGGGTGCTTGGAGATAAGTATGGGTGTGCGGAACTGTGGATCTTAAGGTAAGAAAGCTGTGCAAAGCTTAAGGTATGTGAAGAAAAGCAAAGCAAGTGTGCTAAAAGTAGATTTAAAAACCCCATCTATAAGCGCATCTAATGGCGTGTCTATACACGCATCTAAATACACAAAGCAGACGCAGTTTTAGACGTGCCTATAGATGCAGTTTTAAACGTGCCTATAGACCGCACCACAAAATCGACAGACGTGGTTTTAGACGCGGTATTAAATGTGCTACAGAGTTTTAAGATTAAATATTTGATACAAGAGTAAATTTTTTGGATTGTTTATTTGTAGGATGTCTTCATCTTCAACAAGTAGCTCGAGTAAGGATGAATCCCTCCGTATCCACCATCGTGAAATGTGGTTGGAGCAAAAAATCAAATGTATGTATCATCGATGTCAAGGAAACATGTATCATGCACACAGGATTACACTCAATTACATCTCAAAGTATGAAGAATGGGATGTGACCGTAAACATGGTAAGTGTTAAAAAAATAAGGTTGATTGAGATACCTATGGGTGTTCATATGTTAGAGTTATGATCCCATTTTAATTTGATACAGGATGTAGTGCCACACCTGCATATGTTGCCCTATGCTCGTCGTGAGGAGGCGAAACGTCGATGATATGAGGTGGGATCTTCAAGAGGGACTGTTACGGATGCATGAAGTGATGGTGATAGTAGCCCTCCGCCATTACCTCATGAAGCCATGGAGAAGGAGGTGTTTGATGACATGGTGCAGGATTTATATGTCCATCAATCCGAAGGGAGGGATGATAGCATGCAGTAGGACAATCTTTTTACCGCAGCATCAACTCCACTATTTGAGGGGTGCACATTCTTTGTTCTACGTGCCTCCCTTGAGTTACTAAACTTGCAAACCATCTATGGATGGAGCAATGCAATTTTGAATGCATTACTCAAGGAAGCTTTAAAGTCTATTTTGCAAACATGGTGAATTATGCTAGTGGGTCAATTACTCGAATGCTTTTCCTCATTTGTGGTCTTCACGTGTAGGCTATTGTGTAAAATGCTTCCAAGGGAGAATAAATTACCGACCTCAAGAGATATGGCAAGGTAACATGTAACCTCTCTTGGAGGATTAGATTGAGGATTAGATTACAAGCGCATCCATGCATGCATCAACGATTGCGTTTTGTTTCGTGGACTACATAAGGATGCAAGAGAGTGTCCTACTTGTGGAGAGGCAAGATATAGAGCAGATCTCAAAACTTTGGACATGCCTCGTAAGGTTCTGTGACATTTTCCCATAATCCCTCGCATCCAAAATATGTTCAAGTGCAAATCCATTGCAGAACTCATGTCATGGCATTCCTCCCATCAATCAACTGATGGCAAGTGGAGAACTCCTGCAGACACTCCTGCGTGGAAGCATATTGAAGACACATGGCCAAGCTTCAAGGAAGAACCTAGGAGCTTGAGACTTGGATTGGGTATGGACGGTGTGAACCCATTTGGTCTCAACAGCACCTCTTATAGTGTATGGCCAGTGATATTGGTGAATTATAATCTTCCACCATCTATGGCGATTAAGAAAGGACATGTTATGTTATCCCTTCTAATTCCAAAGAAACATAAAGTCAAAAATCCTGATGTTTATTTGGAGCCTTTGATTGACGAGCTAGAGATACTTTGGAGAGGTATCGAGGTGCATGATGTGAGTGCCTAGGCCTCCCTCATCATGAGACTTCAAGTGCAAAGCAATCTTGATGTGGACGATGCATGACTTCCCAGGCTATGGCGAGTGTTCAAGTAAGCATTGCACTTCTAATTATGAGTAGGCAAAGGATGTGGTACCCTAAACGCACCTTCACCTCTTAATTACATCTATTAATCAGGTCTCACTACATCGGGTTACCATGCATGTCCTGTTTGTGGTCCTTTGCTTATTGGCTCACGGGTAAATGCATTGAATAAGGTCATCTATGAGAATCACCATCGATTTCTCCCACCTGATCATCCTAGATATGTTGCCCCTTGGAATGAATTCCTCCCACAATCACTCACTGCGGGAGATTGGATGAGAATTTGGGATGGTTCCATGACGACTCCACCACTTGGCATGAGCTGGTAAGGGTTTGTAACTATTGTGTGCTATATTGACTAGAAATAAAGATTGCCCGCTAACACCAACTTTTGTTTAGATACTCCATCTTTTATCGTTTACCATATTGGTCCCACCTCAAGTTCAATCACCTACTTGATCCCATGCATATCTTCAAGAATGTGGCATCTACCATTTGGGAGGATTTGAATGGGACACGAGATTCCGTAGGCATAAGGGAGGATCTACGTACCACAGGGAGGATGCATAAAGCTTGGCCACGAGAGACCAAATGGGCGTGTTTTTTTACCTCATGCACTGTGGAAGTTATCAAAGCTAGAGATGGCGGCGGTGAAGCGTGCTATTACTACAATTCATACTCCCACTAGATGCTTGAGGTGTTTGAAGGGGGCCTTTACAAAGAGCAAGAAAAGAGGTGTAGAGAAATTATATGGCTTGAAATCTCATGATTGGCACAAGATGCTCCAAGTAAGTATTTTATGTGCATAATATCTTTTTCCTTTCAAATTTGTGAGTGAATGATAAGCAACTAATCAGCCACCTCCTGGTGTGTTCAGCTCATACTACCTACTAGCATTTCTCGTAGTGCATTGAAGGACGTGAAGGATTGTATTTACAAGATGGGCGAGCTTGTGAGGTACTTTACATGATACAAAATATGATGTGTATCAATGCTCCATGCAAGGTGTTCATATTGCTAATATGGTGTACTTTTTCATTTCTAAATATGTGAGCTCAAGGGACATAGATCCCACCACGCTTGAGAATGCTCGAGTTATGTTAGTGGAGGTGGTTTGTTTAGTGGAGGAGAAATTTCCACGTTCTATTCTCACAAGCCAACTACATCTCATAGTGCATTTGGTGGATAAGATTGCTACATGCGGTACTATACGTGCATGATGGTTGTTCTTCCTCGAGTGCGTCATGAAGACCTTGAAGGGCTTCGTGAGACAAAATGCAAGACCCGAAGGTAGCATGACTAAGGGTTGGTTGGTACAAGAGTCACTTGTATATATTTCTGAGTTTCTTGTTGATGTGGATAGATCTCTCCCACGACTATGGAGAGATGATGAAGACCTAAGGATGACCTCTATTGTGCCTCAAGGGAAAGGACACAACAAAGTAATAGACACGGAGTTACTTATCAGCCTCTATTGCCTGATTAATAGTGATGTGATGAAAAGATGGGTGACAAGATACGAGGATGCAAAGGCAAGAAGACAAGAAGAAAGGGCCCTCTTTCGTACACACCACGGATCTCGTGTGCTATATCCTCAGTATCTAAGAGCACTTCCAAAGGATATTCATGTGGATTGGCTACTTGACGAAATGGAGAAAGCAAAGAAAGACGAGGGGATGCATATTACAATGGAAGAATGGGAAAATGCTAGGGGATGCATGAGCAAGGTCGGTATATAGAATTTTATGCATAAGTTAGGAGCTTTCAATAATTTAGATTGCTTATTTAATTGATTTTTTCTTGGTGTAGTGCACTATGTTCAATGCTATATGGTGTGAGGGCAAGCATTTTCGAACACAACGGATTGATGATAAGAGAAACACACAAGATTGCAGCGTCATTGCTAGCTTTGAGGGAGCCAATGGAGCCATGGATGATTATTGTGTCATAATCCAAGATATTATTAAGCTTGAGTTTCGACGCTTCTTTGTGTATGTTTTGGATGTAAAGTGGTTTAAGGATGTGGTGGAAAGAGGCCCTAATGTAGCAATCAAATGCCATGCAAGTGGCTTTGTAACTATTGACTCCACAAAGTTTTGGCAAAGTAGGAAGGACACACTAGTACTACCGTAACAATGTGAACAGGTACTGTGCACACATATAAAAATACTCGCTTTTAAATATTTGATACCTTCGATGCAAGGAAAATAACATGATTGTATTTGTGTTTGAATTAGGCTGTCTATCAACCAATGGTGGATAATAATAGATGGTGGCATGCCATACCTATTATGCCACGTTCCAAAGTGATGTATAGCACATTTACTAACATGGAGCGTATGGAGGATGATCATGGCCATGGAGGTGATGATGACCATGATACAAGAAAGGAGGATGATCATGAGATAGGAGATACAGATATGGAGGCCATTACCCGTGAGGACAAGCCTACCATTGGTGATGCTGATTTCAATGAGCACATGAGTAGCATAAGTAGTAGTGGGTTGAATGTATTTGTAGATCTAAACACTTGTTTGGATTTTGAAGTAGATAGTTTGGCAAGGGTTGATCTATTGAGGATGAGATTGAACTGTAGCCCATCATTGATATTGGCAAAACTATTTTACATATTGTCTCATTCTCCTCACCTCACTTAATTCTTGTATATGTGGGCTTGCAAAAAAGCATTGATGTTTTTGTTAAAATTATGTGCTTTGGTAATCATGGGCAATGTTTGGAAAGCAGTGATGTATACCAAAATCTCACTTTCTGTATTCTTTGTTTTGCATCTAAATACGCGTCTAATTCTCAGTTTAGATGCCCTAATACATGCGCAAATAGACGCACTGACAAACACAGTGTTAGATGAGCCCGTATTTTCTCAGTGTAGACATGCTAATAGACGTGTCAATACACATGCAAATAGACGAGCCGTTAGATGCACTATTAGACGCGCCCGTAATTTCTCTATTCAAGCAATGCTTATAGATGCACCCATTATTTTGCGCGTCTATCAAGCGCGTCTATAGTTACTTTGTGTTGTTGTGTAATCCGCATCCTTGTCATTTGACTGATATCAACTGATATCGATGTTGTAGCATCGGTATCTACCATGACTAATATTGACGCTGCAACATCGGTATTTACCGACACTTATACCAACATTGAGACAACTCAGTTACCAACGCCCACACTAACAATGATACCGAAGTTCTTTGCAATGTGCAGACCGAGAACACTTTGATACTTTTGACTTGTTTTTTTAAAAAAAATATTTGTATTTAGCGTTAGAAAGTGGCCCATGTCTTCTTGTAGTAGTAGTAGTAGTAGTAGTAGTGTTGTATGTAAATAATTTAGTATCCCATCATATAAATGAATCATATATTTATTTCCAAGTAATATTACCCATAATTGAAATAAGAATTTAATTTAGAAAAGATACATATAGTCCAAACATTATATTGATCCTTTGCTGAAGTAAAAAAGAATTTTTATATTTTTGATGAAATTCAAAGGAGGTAATAATGCATCTACAAGGGGTAGCCAGCCAACCAACCAAACAATAACCAAAGTTAGAACTTTGTAGATTATTGAGTGGGTGACAAGTATCCAAGCATCCTTCTCCCGCTTGTTATTGCTGTCACGAATAATACTCATCAAAAACAACAAGTACCCAAGCTAATATTAGCCAAAAGCGGGTTAGAACATATACAAACGAAAGGATTCAAAAATAATTTAACCTCCTAGCCTTCCATGTAGGAGGCATGACAAGTGTAAGGGAAAAAAAGTAAGGGAAAAAAAGCCTACCATATAGGAGACACGGTAAATCAAAGGTTAGTGTACTAAATTCCTAGCCTGCCATAAAGGAGGCATAAAAGATTAGTTGCTACACCATCCATAGAGGAGATACAATACTTGTTAGAAACATTTAGAGAAAATAATTAACAAGCATTCCATTAGGAAGCAAATTAAACATTGAAATATTGGCAACATAGTCCCATTATTTCAGGGGGACATGTCATGAAGTAGCTTTAAATGTTAAATCGTTGCAATTCAAAAGTTAATACTAAATTGTGTGCCTGAAACACGAAAATAGTTAAAGTAAGAGTTACAAGGGTGCCAAGTAAAGTAGCATAGCCTTATGTCTATTTATTGATTATTCAAGGGAAATCTCAACTACAATTACACCATTATTTTAATTGTGTCTTGGCCTTTCTAGCGAGGTAGGGTCTAGTTCTAATAATTCCACCACATCTCTCAAGTTCCTTTCGGGCCTCCTCCATTTTTTGGTTGATGAAGGCAATTTTGGCAAGGTCCCGGTTAGTGGGCATTCTAGCAGTCTTCTTATATGTTGGGAAGTTTGGTCCCAACTTTATCTGAACATAATCATAAAGGGTCATATAGATAATGTGTTAAAAAAAGGAAAGGACAATTAATCTATATCACACTATAAGACAACCTTAATTAACTACATAAAATTCATACCTTAAGAAAAAGCAACTAGTATTAGAAGAGCGGAATAGAAAGGACTAAACAGTAAAATTAAATTAAGCTTATTAATTTCTTTTAAAGAAGAGGTTTAAGTCGTACGGGATGCAGTCGGGGAAGAGGAAAACTATACTATCTAAAGCTAACACACAGCCGGGACCAAGCGGCTCAAAGCAAGTGACTGTTGTAAATCAACCAGAGACCAAGAACTGAGGAAACACTACTACGGTCCGTTGTCCTGAGACCATCACAAGAGGCAAGGGAAGAGCAAAACTTCACATCGCATCGTTAGCAGAACTTCAGATCGCAACTACTACTGCGTATTCAGTAGGAGACCATGACGTCTTCAAAGTACACGACCTATTATGCACCACCAACTTCAAGCAAAGGGTACGTAAACTATACGACAACAGTAGCAGGATTAATCAAGGTAACTAGATCTAAGATGGAAATCAAGACAATCTATCCCATGATCTTGCTGCGCAACAAATCGACGACCTGAACCGAAGCCCACCATCGACTAGTACCTACGTGTGATCACGTAGATAGGAAATACGTACAAGACCTCCGTAAAGGATATCTAAGGGTTAGTAGGAAAGGGAGAGGTAGCAGACGGACTGGGAAAAGGGAGACCAATTGTATACAAAACACACACACCGGCTTCAATACAGTTACGTAAGACAGAGCATGCAGACAACAAACGATCACGTAGCTTAGACTACACTGTACTTCGTAAGGCATTGCACAGATAGCCACGGAGCAAGCTTGGACCCAGGCCAAAGCAGCAGGCCGCTAGCCTTCCCAAGTACACATGACACAGGAGCTAAACACACTCACAGAGCCGGGTGCAGAGCAGCAGTGCAGAGCAACAGCTACTAGGCAATCTGAATCGAGGGACTCATACGTAAAGTGGCACAACAACAAAACAAGCTATATCCCGAAGCAACAACAGACGACGCCATAACCAAATAAGCGGAAAAAATAGCAAAGGTAACCTACGACTAACCAAAACACTTCTCGACGAAACAAATTAGTTCGTAAGGGAGTATATAAGGTGATTTGTCAATAATTGTGTGCCCATGAACCAGAATTCACTATAGGATCTAATCACTCTTGTTTCTCAGTTGTCCTTTGATAAGCCACAAGAGACTCATATCTTCCCTTATCTCATCAATACAAGTAGAAATCACCTTATGGAAATAGTCATGATATTACGTTCCAGCAAATTGTGTAAAGGGCAAACAAGAATAGCATTATCCTAAAGCTGGTATGCGTGCACAGGACGCAGTGTTCAATCATCTATCAAGGTTCTCATTTAAAACCTGTTCAATCATCTATCGAGGTTCTCATTTAAAACCTTGCTCGGCAAGCCTTGATCATTGGATTTCAACTCCTAATACCTCATCTTGTAGCCTCATCTTGTAGTCCAAAGAGTGGAAGCTTCTTCTAGGAACTTATTTTGGGCATCCTATGTGGGATTTTTGTCAAGACAGTGACATTGTAAAAATAATCTATGGAATGCCATCAAGACGATGTATTGCCAACGCTAGCTCTGAAAGGGAGAAATTGGTATCTGCATCCCAAATCTCACTGCTTGAACTAACCCTCGATAAGAAAGCAGCATCATGGTGTTCTTCATGATGGTCTGTCCCTAGTACATTGCAAACTGTTTTGATTCTTAAGTAATGCTTTCATTTGCAAGCCACAGACGATGTATTGCCAACGCCAGCTCTGAAAGGGAGAAATTGGTATCTGCATCCCAAATCCCACTACTTGAACTATTCCTTGGTAAGAAGGCATCATCATGGTGTTCTTCATGATGGTCTGTCGCTAGTACATTGCAAACTGTCTTGATTGCTAACTAATGCTTTCATTTGCAAGAATTACCTGATGGCCATCAGATACTCCTTTTGATGGGCCTAATATCAATTCAAGTGTGCAATATCGATGTTGTTTCATTCAGATCAGAGTTATGATGAAGGAACTTTTAGAAGTGTGACAATCTTCACATAATTTGTTTGCCTTATAGAAGGAAGAGAAACAGAAGAGGCTATCTCCATTGGCTTAAGCAAAAGTAAGTTCAATTTGATTTTGAAGATGATCACCCACCTGCTGCATATATTCCATATGCTTTCCTTCAAAGAGTTTCTCTGAGATGTAGACTAGGGTGTGAAGCTCCCAACGTAGTGGTTGTTATTAAATCATTTGATAACTGAGCTGCACGACATTGAGCTGTATCTAGATGGGATAGTGTTATACGGGCACCAGATATCTAGAGGCAAAAAACTGAACACCACACCTGATGAACTCTTAATATATAGTTGCGGATTCATTTCAATAAGAAGCAAATTGGGACACCACTACGGTTTTATAAAAGCTGCTGGCCTCGAAGATGATAGTGTTGATGTGAGTTCTAGTGCAATTTCATATAAGAATAGTTCTAAAACTACGGTGTCTATTGTTAGCACGGTATTGTGAGCACGGCAGGCTCTCTGGCATCTTCTAGGCTGAAGACCTTGCTCTCTGTCTGTGCATTCCCGCTTTTTCAACGGTCGGCCATCCAAAAGATAGGAGGTCTTTCGTTTGCCAACACGCTCGTAAAAATTGTAGAAAGTACTGGCATCATGCATGTCTGCGGTGTCTACCTTCTAGCTATCTACAACTCTCCTAGAAATTCTTCTCTGTGCAACCCTCTCTATTAGGGACTGTTCACGATCTTTCTATTTGATACAAAGCTCTCAGCAGTGTCTTGCTGTTGTCAATGCGTTCTACAAGACAGTTTGGACGCCTTTGAAGTACTTGTGGCACGGATTTCTTTGTGGCGCTATTGCTACAGGAGCCTCTCTTCAAAACCTCCCACGAAGGAGCTAGATTTTCTTCCCTAGAGCATAGCCTTTCTCTGATACCACTCTGACAAAAACTATTTACTAAAACCATACAAACCCACAACAAGAAAACACGGAAGAAAGATGAGAGACGATGCTACATGGGGTCCAATCTGCCCCCTCTAGATAGTGGCTATTACTTCTCATCTAGAGCATTTATATTTGCATATTCAAGGAAAAGAGCCAATTATGGTACATCTTAAAGTATCCTTTTCCCAAAATTAGGGTATAACTTTTACAAAGCCACTTTGGGCTCACTTTATCCACCATGAGTCACGTCCCCTACCTTTTATAAAGCCACTTTGGGCTTGCTTTATGCAAAAATGGTTTATACCTTTTATCACAAATATTGCCCAAGGTTTTCACAATATGGATGAAATACAAAGTTGGTCCATGGCCATATACTATGCACACCATGCCTACACCATGCGACACCTCAATTTATACCCTCGTTCTAATTCTAATCCTCGGCACTAGTTCCATCAACTATACTCAAGCCCTTGGGGAGGTTACTCAAGAATATGTAAGCATAGCACGTAGGTTCAATGGGAGGGCTTTTAAAAACCTTACTTTTAGACATTTTTTACATACAGAAGGATACCACTTAAAGGGGGTATTTACAGAATGAATAGTAAAAGGGTGTGTTTTACTCATGAAAAATTCACAAATAAGGGGTTTTAAAATTAGGCCTTGAACGCACATGATATAGAGGGTTTAGATATATTGACCCCCCCTCAAGCTACCAATTACATTAGTTGTTAACAATCAATTGAATGGATCACCGAATCCATCAATCTCGATATAATTGCACTCAAAATACAATAAGCAATCATTTTATTTTATTTATTTCTAAGTTTGAGGTGTCATTCAAGAGGCTATGCCACGTGTCCCCTCCTCAGCCTATTTGAGCATGCCCAATGGCTCCTCCTTGTGCATCCCTTCCTTCGCTTACTCACCCCCTCCCATGAAGTGGACAAGCTCTCCTTTTTTCTCGAAGTCCACCACAGGTTTGAGGTGGCATTTCTAGCCTCAACCTTGGAGCTTTATTGGCTCTGCTTGATGAGTAGGCTTTTGACCCACTCAGGGTATTTTGGTTTTGAAGTCTTTCATGACAATTCACTAGCCTATAGTGATAAGATGTTGAAAGAAGAGCTTGCCATATCCAATTACACCCCAAATGTTTCTGATGAATACATGGAGCATCATGTATCTAAGCTCAACAGTTTGGTGGGATCTATAACACATGAATTACAACATCTCATCTACTCGAGGAAGTCAAGGTCATGATTGAGATATAGTAGTGGAAAAGGGAAAAGACTTTTCCATAGAGGTGGTCCAAGGAGGATCAACGGCAAGCACATATACACATTCTTTTCCCTATGTTTTACTTAAATAAATTTTCCTTTGATTCTTGCCTATATAATAATGCATATAGAAACAAGAGGATTGATAATGTATGTTTTTTGTGAAAAACTAAGTAAGCATAAGAAAAAGAAAGAAAATGATCACACAACCACTCATAAGGTTCAACAAGGATTGATAATGTATGTTTTTTGTGAAAAACTAAGTAAGCATAAGAAAAAGAAAGAAAATGATCACACAACCACTCATAAGGTTCAACAAGGACTACAATAGTATGAACTCCAAGGCTAATAACTCTAGAGTTCTGGAAATCAATCAATTCAAAATCAATTTGAGATTATAAATCAATGAAATCTTTCTTATGCTTAAGATTATATGTGAGATCATTCTATATACATTCAATATGATTAAATCTATAGTGTGTTGTATGTGTGATCGTTAAAGTTATACTTCTAGGAAGAAAAGGTTCTTATATACGAAAGTAATAGGATTGAATGTACTCATAGTTTATTTGGGTATTGCTTAGTACATATAGTGCTTGGGGCACCAACTCCCTTTAGGAAGAATGCCTATCAAAATCTTGAGTATGAGATGAATTTAGCAATATGTCATGAGTAGTTCAGTTAATCAAATTAGCATGGTTGTGTTCTACACCAAAAGAGCTTCAAATATGTTAGGTAACATATGAAAAAGTTACACTAATTTCAAAGGACATGGGTTCTCATATTTTAGTGTATTTTTTATTTTCCCCCCCCCCCTCCAAATGACCCCCCTCGGGGCCTCACATATTATGAAAAATATGTACAAATATTAAAATCTTGCATTATTTTCAAGGTATATAACTTATATTTTATGGGAGAGGGGACATGAGGTTTTCATATTTTTCCCTTGCATATTTGAAAATTTTAAAGGAAACCCATGCATATTGTATATAGACCTTGTCCCCCCCATACCCTAGATTTTGGATGAGGGTAGTAACATAATACATATTAAGTTGATGCCCCAGGATAAAGTGTGCTTTGTTAAATTCGAATGAGATTAGGAGATCAATGTAGAAAAGAAAAATACACATGACTGATTTAAATCAAATGATAATATTCTTACTAAGCAAGAGGGGGAAGCATGAATCTTAGTTGATAATGTAACCTTGACAAGCTTCTGTATAAATATTATTGATAAAAACTCAAGAATATCTTAAAGGCTAGTTGTCCTAGATAATGTCTTGTATGTATTTTCTAGTTGTAGAAGAAATAATTACCAAGTTAAATAAAAAAATTAAAGTGTGATTAGACAATGTGGTACTATTAGCCGAAAAAGAAATCAGGACTAGAGGCTAGAGGCTAAGCATGGCGACGCTCGAGGGCCATAGAGGAAAGGAGAACGTGAGGGCAAAATGTTATCATGGGAGGGGCAAAGGAATTAGAAGGGGAGGGAATGAAGAGGGAGACTATGACACAAGGGGAAAGGGAGAGGGGAAAGAGAAGCGTGTACATGATGGGAGGAGGAATGTAAAGATGGAGACATCAAGGGAAGAGGGCCATGCTTTATTTGAAAGGAAGGGAAGGGGGAAATCAAAGTACTAGCTAGGTGGCTTTACAAGAATGAGCGTGTCTCATCAAGGAATAGCCCCCTCCTTTTATGGCATTAGAGGCCAATAGACCCCTTTCGTCGACGAAAGGGGTCTATTGGCCTTTAATTTTCACTCACCCACAATTGCTAAAACCATCACCCACAACCGCTATCTTATCCTTGTCCACTCTCTCTACTTGAATCTGCCATCTGCTCCCTATATCCTTCTCGAATCCCAGCTCCACAATGTACGTCTGCTTAGCTACCGCTACCGGATCCTCACAATCTCATGATTCATCCATCAACAATCCTCCCCCCCCTCCTCCTCCCTCTAGTCCCTTCAATGATGTCCTTGATCTCCTCCTCCAACAACATCATAATCTCCCCTTCGACCTCTTGGACTCCATCACTCTCTTCCTCCTCTGTCGCTTTGATTCCCTCTCCCTTGACGATTCCCTTGAGTCTCGCATCTCCCACATCTTCTCCGCTGCTAAATAGAAGCTTTCGCCCAGAGCGACCCCCCCAAAGAGGAGCCCCGAGCTACCAAGTGAGCTCTCGATAGCCCTCCTTCCATGGAAGAGGCATTGAAGCAAAAGAAGCCTAATGTCACTCCGGAACCTATGGAGAGTGCTGGCATTGCATCACCCATGCCTAAGGAAGAAGTGAAGGAAGAAAAAACTTCAGAAGCAAAAACGAGTGCTTGCATTACGTCAACGGAGCCAGAAGAGTCCAACGAAGATGATGATGCTTCTAAAGGCATAAGTGAGTGGATTCCTATTGTCATAAAAGTAGCAGAAAAGAAGATAACTTATTTGTATCAACTATGATTTTTTTTTCCACGTTTTTAGCATGATCAATTCTATTGAGGCTTAGTTTGTGTTTTCAGATTTCACGATCTCACGATCGCACGTCTTACAAGCCTCATTCTGTTGAGATGATCTGCTTGTGGTTCTGTACGATTACTGTCGAGGATCTCAAATCAACGTACATCATTGTGTAGTTCTCACACTACTACTATCTTATATCCAGATTCCTCACGATTAACTCTTATGATTCTATTGCTTTGCCTCGAGGCTTTTTGCTCCTAGCTCCTACTTATCACTCCGCCCTACCCCCTCTGCAGTTTCCCCACACAACCAGCAATCAATTCTTTGTCTCCGCTGGGCAATACCTCCATTGATGCTTTCGTTGCCTCCATCAAAGCCTCCACTAGGCCACGCGATATCAGGTGTTCATGTACTTCATATGTTATAGCATTGTGAGCTGCTTATTGCAAGAAAGTATAAACTCTATCTCATTCCATTTACTCTGTAACCTCTTTGAACATGAAATTGTAGTGAGCGTAATACGTTTGCAAGGGATTCGAAGACACTATATTAATTTGAGGAGTCAAGTTGAGGCTAGGGACGACCTTCTTGGATCAATTAAAAGACAATATTCGATTCCTCTGCTGCCTGGAATCATAAAGGTTACTATCCTTTATTAAAATTTCAGTCTTGAGTTGCTTTATTTGTCAATCCTTCTCTGGCAAATATGATGTAGCAAGCAATTTTGTTTGTTCCCTCCAGCGTGGAGTACTATTCAATATCTATGGATGTTCTTTTGTCAATCGTCTGAGAATGTTTGTATCTTCATTCACTCTTTCCCGTAGCTTTTCCCATTCTTGCATCGCCATTGAAGGATCTTGACCATAGCACGTAGCTTCATCCCCCCCCCCCTTGGATCACTCCTTTCCCCTTCCTTCCTTGCTTACATTTCGGGGTTGGATGGAGGAGAAGAGGGGCTCTTGTTCGAGGCTGGTTGAGGGGAGTTTCGTTGGAAGGGAGGAGGAGGAAAGTGAAAAAGAAGCAGGGGCTAGAGATTTCGACAAAAGAAGAGAGAAGGCGGAGATCTTGAAACAGAGGAGCCAAAGATTTCTAGGGAGGAGGAGAGGATGTAGAAGTCAATGGTAGAGAAGAAGCCAGATATTTCGGTTCGATAGAATAGTGGAGAGTCCCTTCCACTGCCTCCTCCCACGTCTCTTGCCTTTCTATCTCCGTCCTTGTTTCCTCCTGATTTTATCTTCTTTGCCCTCTCTCAAGTCTCCAATCTTCAACTTCTTGCCCATCACCTTCTACTCCCTATGCAGGCCTTCTGAGTCTCCACATCTACTAGCAACATGGGTTTTGCATAGTTCTCTAGCACCTCTTTCTCCTCACTCCTTTGGAAATGATGATTTAGTGAGAGAGCTATCGTCCTCATTCTAGGAGATTATCGGTTCTGTCTCAGTGTTGCATCTTGGTGAGAAAAGGAGCTAGGACAGACCTTGGAAGTTGATATATTATGAAGCAGAGACATATTTTGTACAAGAGTAAGAGGAGGGGATTGATTCATTGCTTTTAACTAGATATTGTATGCTTTTGTGGTTAATAACTTGTTCTTGTATGCTTAATAACTTTTCCTTGTACGCTTTTGTTGTCCAGCTAGTCTCCTCAAGCCCCATCATCTCGTCAAGTGCAGCTTCAATTAGCAGCATCACGATCAAGCTTCAAGTATTTTCTATTTTGAAGACTCTTGGGCTTTCATTGTATGCTATTGAAGTAATGCCGGGATTTAATTGACCTTGTAAGTCTATTCTATGCCATGCGAGGACTTCTTTTCCCTTGATTTTTTTAAATGCATTTTTGTCACATTGGCAGGATGGTAAAACTAAAAACTTTTGAGAGGAGGGGGAGAGGTGGAAGAGGAGGGGGAGAGGTGGAAGAGGAGAACGAGGAAGCAGGAGAGGTGGAAGGACAAGTAGCAAGATAAGTTTGCAAGTGGAATCTACACCAAATTTAGAGATTCAAAAAGAGGTTGAAATTGGAGCTGAAGAGGATAAGGAGATGGAAGACTTTGAAGACACTACTATAATTGTGGAGGAATCTTCTAAGAAGAGAAAGAAAGAGGATAAACAAGTGGATGAGGAGTTTGAGCAAGAGTTTCCTACTACACTTGATATTGGCAAGGGGAAGGATGTTATTGAATCTCTTGCAATCAATCCTAAAAAGATTGCTCCCTTGATCCCATTATGTCGTTGTGTTGTAAACACAAGAGTAAGAGGCCTACGAACTGATATGGATAGCCTAAAGCAAGCTCTAGAGGCTGAAAAATATATTCAACAGAAGGGAAGGTTTATTTTATCTACAACACTTCCGGATGGTGTTTCACAAGAGGTGACAGATGAACTTGAACAATCATGGGATTCTTGTTGGAGGGATGCAAATGCAGAGTTTGAGGCACGGATTGTTGATGATTCTGATTGGTCATTTTTATCTTGAAAAATATTTTTTGTGTGGGAGGAGAATCACCGTACTGTTGCATGGATGTAAATTAAAGAGAAATTCAAGACATCAAAGGCATGGCATATTCGAGTTTTAGCAAGTTATATTACTCCAGAGAAAGAAACAAAAATGAAGCTAATAGCTGCTCTTCAAAGGTTCAATCTGTAAGTGCGAGTTAGAAGAGGTCCTTGCTTAAATGTGTTACCTTTTTTCGAGCTTTTAAGCGTTTTGTGAACAATTCTTAATATGTTTGAAGCTATGTATTTTTTATTTTTCAGCCTCAATGAAACAACAATTATTAAAGCAAATCTCAAGGATTATTTGTACAACACAAAGACAATGTGTTTGTGTGATGAGAATGAGTACTTATCACTTTTTTCTGAGGAAGAAAAAAAGACACTCGAAAAGCATAGGGCAAATGAAAGCAGTAAAGGATCAAGTACTTGGTATCCTTTGACATCTCTAATGCTAGGGAGAATGGTATTTGTAATAAGGTTCATACCATTGGTCATGGATGTCTTTTGAATTAGAACTAACTAATTCATTTCTTTGGAATATATTTTAGCCACTATACAAGCAAGATTATGAGGCAAAGCTAAAGGAACTTCAGCCAAATTTGAGTGTTTCTGATATGGAGAAAGCAATTAAAAGTATTCTAAAGGATGTGAATCTCAAGTATGGTCAAAAAATGATCAAGGTATGGTTTAGTTAATTATTCTTAACATAAAGTTGACTTTTTTAAGTGTTCAAGTGTTTTTTGAGATTGAGAAAGAACTCATAATATTAAAAAAGGATGTGAATATGATGTTTGTTTAGAAAATGATCAAGGTATGGGATATGCATGTATAATATCTCCATTGCAAAAGTCTAGTTGGAGACATAACTAGCAACCCTCAGAATCTTAGGGTTAGATTCAAATTTGAGAACAAGTTATGGAATGCCAAAAGCTGATAAAGAATTCATAAAGTGGATGGCAAAAGAGGCATGGATGGATCAGTTGCTTTGTGAATCTGAGAGGTTACTCTCTCAAGTCTTGGTTGCTAGTCAACAAGCTAGCTTTGTGCTTCCTGAAGATCCTACATTGAGAGAGTATTTTGGGGAAATACAAGCAATGAACAGACTTGAACTTTATGAAGACCTAAAGGATTCAATGACTGTTACTACAGCTGCAATAGGACAAATGGAGATGACGAGGGCATCTCGAGGATTGGTATTTAGGTAAGCAATACATGTTTTTTCCTTTTCAATTAAAAATCCATCCTTAAGTATTTCACTTTTGTACTAAGACTCTTATTGTATGCAAATTCTTGCAATCCTTAAAAGCTGTTAGTAAGATTGAAAAATTTTTGCCCATATGTTGAGTATGGATAAAAATTCAGGACTTAAAATTCTGTATGTACTCTCCAAACATGATAGAAAAAGAAGGGAAGCAAGTGCTCTCTGAGTGGGAGAGAAAGAACTGCCCATGGTGGCTTGATATGGAAAAAGGATGTTGCATCGAGGAGGAGGTAGAGCTGTATACATAGCATAAAAAGGGAGAGATGGGTTCATCAAGCTCAAATTCAGTCCACAAGGATGATGCAATCATTGAGGTTCAAAAAACACTTGAGAAGATGACTAAAAAGGATAAGGATTCAAGTATGGAACTAAAGAAGGGTGGTAGGCCACCAAAAAATCCAGGTACTAATAATGGTAAGTTCTCTTGATTTTTTTTCAAGCTGTTATTTGTTTGTGTAACATATGTTGTTATCACTTTGCATCTTTACATATGTGGTGTAGATACAGATGTGCAGGTACTGTAGTCTACACCCATTTTGAAAGGATGTAAATGGAAAGATAGGTCTATCCACTTTTTGTACATTCCATTGACTTCTCTAACTTTGAATTAGAGTGGCACATGTGATGCTTCACATTGCAAGGTTTGGCGCTATGATTATGTTGAGTTTGGGAAGCAATTGTCTGTCTCAAGCTTCACACAAGCCTATATAGACATGAAGGAATACTTTGTGGGTCTTGGAGGTGAAATAAAAACAAGAAATGGTAAGAGTGTTGCTTGGGCTATAGATTTTGTCATTCTTAATCTGCCTACATAGCTAGAAGCTCTTGGAGTAGAGGATTCCACATCTCCATCTTGGAATTTATTAGCAGAGGACCATGTATGCTACTTCTTGCTAGTAGTGGCTACAGTTGTTTGAGATTCTGGCTGGATCCTAGTTATGTATGCTCCTCATGTTCTTCATTTGGTTGAGCATTATGCTAGGGTCAATAGATTGGAGTTTGCATGTCGAATGTACATGCAATGCTTGGACGCATATTGCACAATCAAAGTTGGTGGTATTGATCATAAGGTGAGACAATTGTCTTACAATGACCTGTTGAAATAAATTATGCTCTTGTATAATGAAATGGCTGTGGGGGTTAAAGGTCACTGTGCCTTCACCCAGTTATGTACAATACTCAAACACATATATAAATGAATGAAAAAGAAGATTAGGGTGTGGTTCTGCACCCACCAAAACTTGTGTGGCTCTCTGTCTCTCTCTCTCCCTCTTCTGTTCTTGCTTCTGTTGAGAGCACTCTCAACTGGTATCACAGCCCGGGTGATCTAGCTAAGCGTGCATGAATGCTTGAAGCTCAGTAGCTCTGTGGAAGGAAGGAGAAGCTTTGTGGGAAGCTTTGTGGGTGACTTTACTTGCATCCGAGTGTGCAGAGACCTTGGAGGACCTTTGGAAAAGTCACTTTGGCTTTGTGAAGTGGTTTTGAGAGCCTGTTAAGAGCTTTCAAAGAAAAAGTCGTTTTTTGAGCTTTTTTCTGTTCCGTTCGATGACAGAGACTCCGTATTGACTTATAGAGGCAACGATTGCTTGCTTTTGGTGTCCACATTACTTCAGGAGCCTGGAAACACTTTCATTCTTGAATCTGGGATCATTTTAGTGGATTTCTGACTCACTGTGTCAGTTCCTGCGTTTTTTGCCCGGGTGTTGGAACTCAAGTTTGGAGCAACCATTTATAGATCTGTCAGTTTTGGTGGACTCAGGAGGTCCTAAAACTTCTATGTTGCTCATCATTTGCACTCCAGTGGAGTTTACAGATAGCTCTGTTTCCAAAAACGTTTTTCAGCCCGTGTGTTAGACCCAGTGATTGAGACCACGGTTTCCAAAACCGTCTGTCCCATTGTGTTCCGGATGCCCAAAAACCCCTACCTATCAGTTCTTGCGTGATTTGGTGGAGGATTTTCAGAGTTATAGATCTCTGTGTATTCGATTTCGTCTCTCTGTTATGCATTTTTCATTCTAAGTTTTGAAACCTTAGATTTATGCCACATGGCAGTGGATAAGTGTTGACTCCCATTTCTCACTCATCGGTTGGGATTTTGGAGTTCTGGCAGAAGAGAGATATTTGCAGATTTTCTTGCTGATTCCGATTATGCAATGGCGCCCATGTTTTGAGGCATCTTTGGTTCTATTTTCAGTAGCGCTCATTACTGTGGGACTATGATTTCTTGAGCATACCTTATGCAAATCACTCTGGTTGCAGTTTGAGCAGTGTGCGCTCATTCGTGGTATGCATTGGGTTGCAATGGATGATTTATAGGCCATTTGGATGCATTGCGGTCCTTGTTGGATGCACTGATAGGCCCAAATTGCCTTGTGGAATGCTATTTTTTATGGACGCTTTGCACATGGATGCTATTTTATGCTGAGGGACAGCTTTGAAACATTGCAGGTGATGCACTGATAGTGCTATGCTCTCTTGGATGAGACATTATTGATGCATATGCCAGTGGACAGTTTTATGTTTGAGTCATTTGGCACTTATTGGCATTTTCTTTTGGGTCAGATTTGCTCATATGGATGCATAGTATATGCACATGAGTAAGATGCATCTTTTGATGCTTTGAGCTTTGAGTTTTGGTGACATTTCACTCTATTGTGGCATACACATTTGGGTGCACCTGGTATTTGGTGTGATTCTCTCTTGCAGGCACTAGCATTTGGGATTTTGTTTCATTTGCATCATGGCATCCTCTTCCATGTCTGAAAAGGAGTTTTTCAGCATTAAAAAGTTTGATGGGACAAACTTTTCTTTGTGGAAAGAACAAATAAGGGATGTGCTTATTCAAAAGAAGCAGATTAAACCCTTGGCAGGTATTGAAGCTAAGCCTGCGGATATGTTTGAGGATGATTGGAATGAGTTGGATGCATTAGCAAAGTCTACTATTAGACTTCATCTTGCAAAGTCAGTTTATTTCACAGTAGTAAATGAGCAGACTACGGAAGATTTGTGGAAGAAACTGTGTGCCACTTATGAGAAGGAAACTGCCTCTAATAAAGTTTACCTCATGAAGAGGTTGTTTGAGCTACAGATGAAGGAAGGGGTCTCCATTGCTTCTCACTTGAATGAATTCAATATTATTTTCAGCCAGCTTCAGGCTCAGAAAATGAATTTTGATGCAGAGACTAAGGCAATATTTCTCTTATGTTCATTGCCATCCTCATGGGATACCTTCCGTACAGCTGTTAGTAACTCTGCACCTGGTGGAGTACTAAAATTTGATGATGTTGTGGGTAGCTTGTTGGCCGAGGAGATTAGACAGAAGTCTATGGATTGCAACAAGCAGGATGCAGCCTTAAATGTGCAAAGGGGCAGATCACAGTTCAGGGGGAAGTCCCAAGAAAGAGGGAAGTCTCGTAGCAAATCCAAGGCACGGAACATTAAGTGTTACCATTGTGGCAAGAAGGGCCATATGAAAAAGGATTGCTACAAGCTGAAAAGAGAGCAAAAGGATAAGAAAAAGAATGCAAATTGGGGTGCAAATCAAAAGGAAGAGAGTCCAAGGGAGGACAAAGGAAAAGTGAAGATCGAGGAGATCAATGCAGTCACACATGATAGTGACAATGACGTTCTCTTCATGTGTCTAGTTTACCTGCAGAGTTGCTTACCACTTCAGATGATGCATATTCCCAGGATTGGATTTTGGATTCTGGTGCTTCATTCCATGTTACTCCCCATAGGGAAGGGTTCTCCACTTATGACAGTGGAAAGACAGGTTGTGTGCATCTTGGAAATGACTGCATGTGACATAGTGGGAGCAGGTGACATAAAGTTTTCTTTTGCAAATGGGTCTGCATTTGTTTTGAAACATGTGAGACATGTGCCTAAGCTGACCAAGAGTCTTATTTCAGTGGGTCAGCTAGATGATGCTGGTTTTCACACCACTTTTGGCTTTCAAAGTTGGAAAATTCAGAAGGGCTCTATGCTTTTGGCTAGGGGTGCCAAGTGTGGGACTTTGCATCCCTTACATGTATCAGGGGTATTTGATCATGTTGTTGCAATAACCAAGCAACCAAGCACTTCTTTGTGGCATTGCAGGTTGGGGCACATGAGCCAGAATGGAATGAAACTCTTATGCCATTTGGGTTATGTACCGCATTTGAGTTTCTCTGATTTTGAATTTTGTGAGCATTGTCTCTATGGGAAGCAGACTAAATCAGCCCATAAAAGAAGGGGAAAGAAAGAGTTTGAAATGCTTGATTTGGTGCATTCAGACGTATGTGGTCCCATGCCTACACGGTCATTAGGCGGGGCTGAATACTATGTGACATTCATTGATGATGCAACTAGGAAAGTGTGGGCTTATGCTATAGCTCGGAAGAGTGATGTGTTCCAGGTATTTCAGAAATGGCTAGCCTTGGTTGAGAATCAGTCAGGTAGAACGCTTAAATGCCTACGGACTGACAATGGTGGAGAGTATCTCTCTCATGACTTTCAGCATTTCTGTGATACACGTGGGATTAAGAGGGAGCTCACTTCCCCTCGTACTCCAGAGCAAAATCCAGTTGCAGAAAAGATGAACCGTACCATTCAAGAAAGGTTGCAATGCATACTTTCCAATGCAAGTCTTTCTGGTGGTTTTTGGGCTGAGGCAATGAAGACTACAGTGCATGTGATCAATAGATCACCTAGTAAGAGTTTGGATGGTGGTATTCCTGAAGAGGCATGGAGTGGCAAGAAGCCCTCTTACTCTCATTTGCGTATATTTGGGTGTGAGGCATATGCACATGTGCCAAAAGAGCTTCGAAAGAAGCTAGATCCTAAGTCTAGGAAATGCATCTTTCTGGGTTATGGTGAAAGTGGAGAGATGGGCTATCGTCTCTGGGATCCAAAAGCAAAGAAGACCATACGCAGCCATGATGTGGTCTTCAATTAGAAGAAGATGCATAAGGCACCCATGAGGGATGTGGAAATGAGGAGAATCACTTTCCAGGATGTGAATCCACCTGCATATGTTGATAGACAGCAAGTTGTCCATGCACCAAATGTGCAAGAAATGGTACCACCAAGTACTCCCACAGGTATACAATCAAGGGTAGATGATGGATCATCTATTGGTGGAAATGATGAGCCAAATGTGGCTGATATGCAAGTGGGACAGCAAGCTGAAATGCCCTTGAGAAGATCATCTAGAGTGTGTAGACCGCTTGATAGGTTTGTTCCAGGGGTAGACTATGTGATGCTTACTGATTGCGGGGAGCCTTCTTGCTACAAAGAGGCTATGATGCATGAGGATCAACGCAAGGGGGAGTATGCTATGCAATCAGAGATGAGTTCACTTATGAAGAATAAGACTTGGGACTTGGTTTCTTTGCCACATGGAAAGAAAGCATTGCCATGTAAATGGGTCTACAAAATGAAGGTCACAGGTGATGATGTGCCTAGGTACAAGGCCCGTTTGGTTGCTAAAGGGTTCAAGCAAGAGAAGGGTGTGGACTTTGATGAGATATTCTCTCCGGTTGTGAAGATGACCACACTTAGATGCATGCTTGGACTAGTGGCAATAGAGGATATGAAGCTTATGCAGATGGATGTCAAGACAGCTTTCTTGCATGGGGATTTGCATGAGGAAATTTACATGGTTCAGCCGGAAGGCTTTGAAGAAAAGGGCAAAGAGCATTTAGTTTGCAAGCTGAAAAAGAGTCTCTATGGTCTTAAGTAAGCACCTAGAGAATGGTATCAGAAGTTTGATGCTTTCATTCGGTCCCAGGGTTTTAGAAGGAGTGAAATTGATCACTGCCTCTACACTAAAAGGGCTGAGGATAATAGCCTGATAATCCTGGCACTATATGTGGATGATATGCTATTGGCTAGCAAGAATACTTATGAGCTAGATGCATTAAAGGCCAAGTTGCATGAGGCCTTTGATATGAAGGATTTGGGACTTGCAGGTCATATTCTTGGTATGCGCATCACGCGTGATCGGAGTAGGAAACTCCTTTGGCTTTCACAAAAAGAGTATGTTACAAAAGTATTGCAGCGTTTCAATATGGAGGGGGGGAAGGCACTGAGTACTCCATTGCCTCCATATGTGAAACTGAGTCATACAGATAGTCCCAAATCAGAAGAGGAGAGGGCCATGATGGCTAAGGTTCCTTATGCATCAGCGGTTGGGAGTCTTATGTATGCTATGATAGCTACTAGACCAGACATTGCATTTGCAGTGGGAGTTGTTAGCAGGTATATGGCTAATCCAGGAAAGAGGCATTGGGAGGCAGTTAAGTGCATCATGAGGTACATGAAGGGTACCAAGGAGATGTGCATTTGCTTTGGTAAAGGAGACATGCGTGTACTTGGGTACACAGATTCAGACTATGCAGGGCATGTGGATAGTAGGAGATCCACTTCTGGTTATGTGTTCACCTTTGCAGGTGGTGCAGTGTCGTGGATGTCTCGTGCACAGAAGTGCATTGCTTTGTCTACCACAGAGGCTGAGCATGTTGCAGCCACAGAGGGTTGCAAGGAGGCTATATGGCTTGAGAGGCTAGTGGGAGATTTGGGGATTCATACAGGTGTACCGACATTGCATAGTGATTCCATGAGTGCTATTCAGCTAGCACGGAATCCGGTCTTTCATGCAAAGACCAAACACATTGAGGTCAGGTACCATTTCATTAGGGAGGTACTTGAGGACAAGCGCATAGAGCTTCTCAAGGTTCATACAGATGATAACCCTGTAGATATGCTGACGAAGAGTCTACCTATTCAGCGGTTTGAGTATTGTTGTGTATTGATGGGCATTGGATAGTATGCTCACTGGTTGTTCTCCCTTAAAGGCACATTGTCCTTTAAGTGGGAGGTTGTGGGGGTTAAAGGTCACTGTGCCTTCACCCCAGTTATGTACAATACTCAAACACATATATAAATGAATGAAAAAGAAGATTAGGGTGGTTCTGCACCCACCAAAACTTGTGTGGCTCTCTGTCTCTCTCTCTCCCTCTTCCATTCTTGCTTCCATTGAGAGCACTCTCAATGGCTTGTACTAAGCATAAGTTTTATTCTTTTCTTGTCTTTAGGTGGATGTTGTGGTTTTATGCCTTCTTCATTGGGCTAGTATGTCTTGTGTTTGTAATCCTAGAAATGCTTCCATGGTTGGTACCAAATTGGGCATTGCTTTTGGAAGTAGTTTGTTTCATCATTATAAACAAAACTACATCAACACCCGCACTTGCGGTAGAGACACCCTTTGCAAATCTCGCCTAATCTGCATGCAGCTATGTTCTGGCCAATGCCTCTGACTCCAACGCTCGCCAAATCTGCATACAACTCCATTGCGACCACTGCACCCGATAATCCTCTACCCTGAATCCCCCCCTAAAATTCAATCAATCCCTTTAACTCCTCCACGCCACATGGCTGGATGCCGTCGCAACAATGATGGGGATATCAACCTCGATGTAGAGGCTGACAATTTCTTTAATCGAAGAAATAATAACAATCAAAGATAGGCACCCCTTAGGAAAACTGGAACTTCCCAAATATAATGGTAGGGGAGATCCAGCCTGATTCCTCCAACATTTTGATGCCGCATGCCGAGTAGGTGGAGATCAATCCCCATGAAACCAAGGTGGCATGGTTTCCCATGGCCTTAACTAATGAAGCGTCTGAATGGTACCTAGATCTTCTAGTGGAAGAGCGCGCCACATGGTACCTACTTCAAACATAATTCAAATGATGCTTTCAAATGGAGAGACTACAAGATGATCCCGCTCTCCAACTAAGCAAGATCGAACAAGGCCGTCAAGAAGATGTACGCAGGACTATTGAATTGTTGAGTTGGATGCCCTAGAAATTGATCATTAAGCACGCGGAGTTGGAGTATCTCTTGCTCTTAAGCATTCCATTCTGCTTTGGAACATGAACACAATAGTGAGCTTGAACACTAAATCCCAAAGAGTGGGAGCTTCATTCCATTTGAGAGATATTTATACATGTTGGTCTCTTCACTTTTAGGGGGGACCTTTTGGGTCTCTACACAAAGTGGAGGGACCTCCGAAAGTGTGGTCTTTTAGTCTCTCTCTCTAGATTTAGTCTTTCTCTCTCTAGATTCTGATTTTCCAAGTATGATTGGATCTTTTCTAGAGAGGATTTTGGCTATCCTCATCCTTTAAGATTTATCATAATATCTTTCAGGATCAAGATATTTACCAGCGGAGCTTCGTCGCTACTCTACACACATAATGCTCTCATGGTTGTTGTCCTAGACTGCACTTCTGGCCCTTGTTGCCATAGGGTTAACAACTCCCTTGGACTGATTTGATTCCCCATCCTTGGGTTATGGTTGGGTCTTCAGACAATGTTGTGATGCAGTTGTCTTTACCCAATGAGTATGGTAAAGATGGCGGCAGTGATAGATGGAGAGAGCTTCTTGTCGATTTTTTCCTTGTAATCCATGAACACCATAGATTGCTTGTTCAGTTTTTAAGAAGCCAGTGTCAACCATTTTTTCAAACAAACACACATAACGCCCTTAAAGAGACATGGCCCTTTGAAAGAGGCAACTTGTTGTTTGAGCATCTATTAGTTGATTTGGATTGAAGCTGAGGTTGAGCAAATTGTCGTCAATGGTGAGGGACACCTCCAGGATGATTGCTAAGGCTTCACTGTATCTTCGACTTTCCTTGAGTGTTTTGTCATAACTTCTTTGCATAATTGATGCATGTCTGTCCAAGGCTCTGATGAGTGTTTCCTGGCTTTTTAGAGTTTCTATTGATTAACGGCCAATTGCGAGGAGCATCTGCATTATCTGGATCATGATGATTGGCATCCCACTGGTAGCAATAGAGCACCGCATCAAATGTGGGATGCATGCAAAAGGAAGATGGAGCCTGCATATATTCAAGGAGGTACTTTTCATTAAGCAGCTTTGGTCTACGCCAAGCAAGTTGTGGCTCCAATTTCATGCTGATGTTTGGAGTGACTTGTGCTTGGCAGATATTCATTGAAATTCCCGAGAGGTCCCATCCCAGGGGATTCACTCTTCATTAAAGGGGGACGTCACCTGTGTGCATGATCTTCAAGAAAACCCCCTATATAAGATCCATGTAGGATGATAAAACACCCCTATTTAAGCTTATAAGATACCACCAAAATTCTATTATGTCCCCCCCTTTCCTTAAATCTACGTTCTTTCTCAAGAATTTAGATTACACAATAAGAAATTTTAGACTACTTTCCTTGTCACTATTTAAAACCATACACAAAACCAAACTTGTTCGGACTAGTTACCCAAGGTAGCCTATACTATGTCCCCCCTCTTAAATATGGCATGGGCCCCCTAACTTAAATTCAATATTGGGAAAAAATAAAAAGGGCCCCCACCCCTAATGTATAAGCTTATTCCTCATTTCAGAAAACCCCCCTATTGTACACTCACGTGATATCATAAGTTCCCCCATGTGAATCCCCCGGGGGTCCCATCCTCCTCTTAACTATATGTTTGGATATTGCCTCCAGAAACTACCAATGGGATTACCAGGCATGGGAATCCTATCTGTATCTTGTTGCAAATCCCTTGTGGGGGTGTGCATATTGGATTATCCAATTCTTGAAGCTCATTGATGGAATCATTAATGGTGTCTTCCATAGAGAACTCAAGGGAGATTGGAGGGACATGAGGTCTTGGGGGAGAGGAAGATGTTATAGGGGAAAAGAGGTCGTCGAAGCAAGTATTTGAGAAGTTAGAAGTAGAGATGTTGGAGGAAAGTAGAGGGAGAGTAGGACAAATTGACTTAGCAACTTGATAATCCTCGAGGGATGGATTATCAAGTGTTGGAAAAAAGTTACATGCTTTGAGGCTATTTTGCAACTCATTGTTTGTGTCTAATGTGGCATGAGCTGATCCTCTTTAAGTAATAATCTTTCATTTAATTGCACCAATTCCTTTTTGATATCATCACAAGTGGCTTGCATATGGGAGAGGGATAACTCGACCTTTTCCTTTTGGTTCAAGGCCTTAGATAGCTGTAGGTGTTTATCTTGGAGAGAAACTGTGGCTTGTAGGGCATCCTCTCTACTTTCCACTAGAGCATTGTGTGCAAGGAGTTGTTGCTACATTTGTTCTGCCATGCTTTCCTTGAGCTTCATAATTTCAGTCTTGGCACTTTGCACTTTGGATTGGAGTGATGGGAGCATCTATCTTTCCATTTCTCTTTCCTGCTCACCTGACACCATGGTAGCAAATAATTGAGACCATTGTTGTAACTATTGGCTATGATGTTGTATGATCTGGAATGTGCTATGGCCTTGCTTGTATTGGTCATATAGTTGATTCCCATGTGCCCATGTGGAATTTTGATCTAGGACTTGAACAAGAGTCTGTTGTATGGTGCCACTAGAGACATTTGGGGATTGTGACTCTGGAGTTGTGGAGTTGTCAATATTGGTGACTTGTGATTCCTGGAGAGGTATGTTATTTGGCTCTCTTGCAAAGTCATTATGTGGAATGGTATTCTCTTGGATTTCCATGTTTGAGTCCTTCTATTGCGAGAGCAAGACTGAACTGATTTGCAGTATTCTTCGGCAGAGTTCCACATTGTCACTCTGGAGTCTGTTTGGATTGTTGCCCTTCTATGCTGTCCTCATTGAGAGTAGGTGGAGGATCTAATTCCCATTCTAGCAATAATATCAATGCTTCAAAGTCCTCTATATCTTGTGTTGAGAGGGGTGATTGCAAATGGGACACCATAAGTGTGGGAGCTGAGGCACTTCTAGTGGGTTGAGTCTGTTCCTCAAGATCGAGCATTCATTGGCTGTATGGTTGGCCATAAAATGTGGGCACCAAATATTTTCTCTCCGTGGGTACTGTGGTGGTTGAGAGACACGCAACTTTTGCTCAATGGCCTGCATCATTTCTTCTTTTACTCTTAGGGCCATGGCTTCCACTCTGTCTTCGGTGGTGTGATCTTTGTGGGATGTGCTTCCCTTCTTTGAAGATTTCTTGTCGTGACAATGACTTGATTTATAGCCATCACTATCACTGTCAGAATCGGTCATGCCATCCTCAATGTCAATTGCAGCTTCATGAGCATCGCTGAAATGTGCATAGCTACTAACTTTTTTCATATCCTTGCGAATGGATTTTTTCAGGCCAGATATGAACCATGCTATGAGGTACTTGTCATCCGAACGGGGATCACCTTTTGCTATTAATCTTTTCATTCTTCCCAGGTATTCTTTTCTTTCTTGCACATGTCTATATTGCCGAGTTGCAATGTGGGGTCATCTTGCAACCTTTCTATTTGGAATCTTCTTCTGAACTGGTCAGATAGCAATGCCATGTGGCTATCTCCTCTACAAGAATGTCAAGGTACCATTGCGAAGCCTCATCGGTTAGGGCCATTGGGAACCAAGCGGCTTTGATTTCATTTGACTGGTCGCCTCCAGCACAACATGCTGTGTCAAAGAGTTGAAGGAACCTGGCGGGGTCCTCTTGTCCATTGTACTTTGGCATTTCCAATTTACCAAAGTGTCATCTACCATTGTTGTTGGTGTTGCAATTGCATCATTCTTTAAGGTGTTATGAAGGACTTTGATCGTCGCTACTTATTGCTTCTTCAATTGTAATTTCCTCCATGCTGCTTGTCAATGGTGAGAGGTTGAATTTTTGAAGAGCGGTGAGGGTCGAAGAAAGCTTTCGGAAGTAGGTAGGTTCTAGTCTTTTTTCTGATCTCAAGTGCATAAACAAGTCCTATTTTTTATTTTCAAGTGGATGCATATGACTGCGAAGTCTGATTATCATTTTGACCTTCGTGGACCCGAAATGGTCAAAAATAAGCAAGCAATGGGTCGAAATCAGTGCCTACATGAGGTGACTACCGGAGCACAAAATTGATGGTCAAGCATGTTGAAACACTTTATTTACAATAGATCTCTACATGCGTGAATCCGGGTGCAATTTATTCTTTAAACGGCCGTGATATGAGTTCCCAAGAAAGGAGTCAAAATTATTAGGGAGTTAGAGATTCGTTAGTGTCGTAACTGTTGGGGTAAAGGCCAATGGCCTAGTATATACCCCTTTGTACCATACATACATAATAAGAGCTTACCTTAATCTGGGTGAGTTAGCACCCATAATTTCTGTGTTCTCCCTTTCTTTGTTGCTCTCCGATAAGACCTCCTCTCCATCAACTGGTACCAGAGCTTGGTTGAGCGAAGCCAACAAGGAGACTATAGCATTGTGGTGTTGCTATGCCAAGAGCCCGAACTTGTTGTGTGGAGTCTCCTACTGCCCGTGGGCTGCCCCTGGGAGCTGTATTTTGACATATACTAGCTCGTTTTTACTGTTTCAGCCTTATATCAGGTTTCCTCGACTATTCTAGCAATCTATTGCCTTGTTTGAGCAGGGGAAAAGGAATATTATCCATCTACGGTCAAAAACGACCTGCTATTCTGCAATTCCAGCTGCTGGAAGTTGCTTTTTTGGGGCTTGAAAGCAAAAACGTCTTTTGCTTCTGGCGGACTCTAGTTGATCAAAGGCAGCTAGTACATTTAGATTTCAGTTGGGTTTATGCCTTTAAGTTAATGCATATCAAGCCAAAGGTTGGCTAAAAGTGATTGCTTACAATTGATGCATTTTGGGCCTTTGTTTAGCTGAGAAAGTGAGCATAAGTGAGCAGTGTTTTTCTGAAACTGTCTTGTATCCCAGGAAGGGATTATTTTTGTGAGTGTAATACTCTTTCCACTAAGGGAATTTTTTGGACAACAATTTTCAGAATTGTTGGGCTATTTCATTAGAGTTTATGCCTCAAATGCTTCATGAAAAGTTGGTGCTTGGCAGTTTGCAGCCTTGTGACAGCTAGAAAAAGTGAGCAGGTGGCTGTTTTCAGAAGTGAATATCAAAGAATCCATGAGGAATTGTCTTCTGAGTTGAACTAAGAAGTTTTAGTTTTCTGGAGAGTCTACAATCTTGTTTTTAAAAGCATTTCAATTCGAGATTTAGAGAAAAAGTTATGATGCCCGGTATGGCCATGATTTATAGTTTTGACAGTTTATGATAGAAGCTAGAAAAAGTGAGTAGGGGGCTGCATTCAGTAGTAAATATCAAAAAATCCATAATGAATTTGGACCTACAGTAAACTAGAAGTTTGTAGATCTATTGGTTTTCTACAACTTTGGTGTTTACAACAAAGGCAGGTTGGGAAGATATTAATAGTTCAAGACAGGCCAAAACTGTTGTAGACTGTTATTACAGCAGTAAAAGTTTGTAGGTGGTGGCTTCCAACAACAGATACAAGGAAATCTGTAAGGATTTTGGACTTGCTGTAAAGTGAGAAGTTGTAGAGTTTTCTACAAGCTACGTTTCTTCTATTTACACCTTTTGCAATGGAGCTACCATGCAAAAGCTATTGGCTAGTTTTGGGATGCCCTGAGGTCACTTACAGCAGAACATGTATTTGTGATGACAGTGTCGCTGTTGTCATTGCACTTGATATTTTTTGGGCTTGAGTTTAGTACATTGGTGCAGTGTATCCTTGTTGTTCTGTCATCCATTGTGATGGCTTCAGCATCAGAGAATGCATTGTTTAACATTGAGAAGTTGGATGTCACAAACTTCTCCTATTGGAAGGAGCAAATCTACAATGTTCTGGTGCAGAAGAAGCAAGTAAAGCCTATAAAACGCAAAGGCATAAAACTAGAGGATTGGGAAGATGATGAAGAGTGGAAGGAACTAGATGAGCTTGCACGCTCCACGATCATGCCTTTGATGACTCAGTTATGGCAAAGTTCTTATTGGTCACCCTTCCTGAAAGTTGGGACACTTTTAGGACTGCTATAAGCAATTCACCCCATGCAGGAGGCCTGACAAGCAGTGATGTTGAGAGTAGCCTTCTCACTGAGGAGATAAATAGAAAGAACAATGCTGGAACTAAAAGTTCAAGTGCTCTCAATGTGAGAGGGAGGTCATATTCTAGGGGGAAATACCATGACAAAAATTCAAGCAAGTCTAGAAGCAAATCTAGAGGAAAATCCCATGCCAAAAAGGATTTGGAATGCTTCTATTGTGGGAAGAAAGGCCATTTCAAAAAGGATTGCTACAAATGGAAGAACGATAAAGGCAAAGGCAAAGCTAATGTGCATCCCAAGAGAAGGAAGAGAAATCCACGGTCAATATAGAGGAAGTGAATGCCATAAGTAACAATAGTGATGAGGGTGACATTCTTTATGTCTTTATGTTTGAGCATGCTTTTCTTGTGATTAGTGATGATGCATTATCACAGAATTGGATACTAGACTCAGGAGCATCTTTCCATGTCACTCCACATAAGGAGTGGTTTACCATTTATGATGCAAGAAGGAAAGGGACCTTGAGACTTGGAAATGATTATCCATGTGACATTGTTGGAGTGGGAGATATCCACTTGTCTCTTCCTAATGGTTCTACATTTGTACTCAAGAATGTTAAGCATGTTCCAAATCCGAAAAAGAGCTTGATAAGTACGGGACAGCTTGATGATGGCTATCATGTGTTTTTTGGCAAAAATATATGGAAAATTAGCAAAGGGTCACTTGTGATTGCTAGAGGTTCCAAGCATGGAACATTGTACTCAATGCATGTGTCAGGCATAAGAGATAATGTAATCAATGTGACCAAGCAGCCATCTGTCTCTTTGTGGCATCGTCGGTTGGGACACATGAGCATGACAAGAATGAAGAGACTTTTTGGTTTGCAATATGTTCCCATGTTTAATTTTTTAGATTTTAGCATGTGTGAGCATTACATGTGTGGGAAACAAACACGGTCTTCACATAAAAAATCTTTGGGCAAGAAGAGGCTTGAACCATTGGAGTTGGTTCATAGTGATGTGTGTGGACTTATGCCTACTGTCTCATTGGGTGGTGCTTCTTACTTTGCTACTTTCATTGATGATGCTACACGGAAAGTGTGGGTCTATCCTCTTCGGAAGAAGAGTGATGTCTTTGATACATTTCAAAAGTTCTTAGCATTTGCTGAAAATCAATCAGGCAAGAAGCTCAAATGCTTACGCACTGATAATGGAGAAGAGTATACCTCTCATGCATTTAAGAATTTTTGTGAGCTACGTGGCATCAAGCGGGAGTTGACTACTCCTAAGAATCCTTCTCAGAATGGGGTTGCTGAAAAGATGAATAGAACTATTCAAGAAAGGAATATAAGCATGCTTTCTAATGCCAGTCTACCTCATGGCTTTTGGCCTGAGTCTATCAAGATAGTAGTACATCTTATCAATAGATCACCTAGCAAGGCACTAGATGGGAAAATTCTAGAAGAGGTTTGGTCAGGCAAGCCACCATCTTATGCGCATCTTTGTGTTTTTGGGTGTATTTGGCTATGAAGCTTATGTTCATATCCCGAAGAAAAAACATAGCAAGCTTGATCCAAAGTCAAGGAAGTGCATTTTTCTTGGATATGGTGATTTGGGCAAGATGGGATACTGATTGTGGGATCTAGACGCCAGGAAGATAGTACGCAGCCATGATATTATCTTTAATGAGGACAAGATGCACAAGAAGCCAGAAAAGACTATTGAGATATGGAGAGTGGTGTTTCAAGAGGATGGACAACCACCATATGAGAGGCATGCACAACTTGTTCCACATGATGTAGGGCATGGACAGCCCATAGATCATGAGGTGGGAGAGCCACATCTAGGTGGACAACCTCAGGTTATGTAGGAAAATCAGTTGGGACAGCAAGATGCTACTGGTGAGCAAGTGTTGAGACGTTCCACTAGAGTATCATGACCTTCACAGAGACATGCTCCATCTGTAGATTATGTCATGTTGACAGATTGTGGTGAGCCTTCATGCTTTCAGGATGCTATGTCTAGGAATGACAAACATAAGTGGGAGAAGGCTATGCAGTCAGAGATGGATTCTTTGATGAAGAATGTTACTTGGGATTTGGTATATTTGCCCAAAGGAAAGCATGCATTGCCATGCAAATGGGTTTACAAGCTGAAGATGTCTCGAGTAGATGCATTGCCTAAGTATAAGGCAATGTTAGTAGCCAATGGTTTTAAGCAAGAGAAGGGTATTGACTTTGATGAGATCTTTTCCCCAGTGGTGAAGATGATTACCCTTCATATAGTGCTTGCTTTGGTTGCCAGAGAGGACATGGAGCTTGTCCAAATGGATGTAAAAATAGCTTTTCTACATGGAGATCTTCATGAGAACATCTATATGCAGCAGCCAAAGGGGTTTGTTGTGCAGGGCAAAGAACAGATGGTATGCAAGCTTCATAAAAGTATTTATGGGCTGAAGCAGGCTCCCAGGGAGTGGTACCATAAGTTTGATGCATTTATGCGATCCCAAGGGTACACACGGAGTGAGACAGCTCATTGCCTCTACACAAAGAAGGCATCAGATGGCAGCCTTCTTATTTTGATTTTATATGTTGATTACATGCTTATTACTGGGATTTGGATGTGGATGCCTTAAAGAAAAGGTTGCATGAGACCTTTGACATGAAGGATTTGGGTGATGCCAGTCACATACTTGGCATGAGGATTGTTCCGAGATAGGAACAAGAAACTCCTTCATTTGTCACAGAAAGAGTACATTAGCAAGGTACTTGAGCGTTTCAATATGGAGAGGGGGAAGTCCATAAGTACTCCGTTGCCTCCATATGTGAAACTCAACCAAGCGGACAGCCCTAAGTCATATGAAGAGTGGGATGAAATGGCAAAGATACCTTATGCATCCGCAATAGGAAGCTTAATGTATGCCATGGTTGCTACACATCCAGATATTGCTTTTGTAGTGGGAGGTGTTAGCAGGTATATGGCAAATCCTAGCAAGAAGCATTGGGAGGCAGTGAAAGGTATCATGAGATACTTGAATGGTACAAAGAACATGTGCATTTTCTTTGGGAGGAAGGACACATCTATTATTGGATATGCAGATGTTGATTTTGCAGGGAATGTAGACACCAGGAGGTCTACTATAGGATATGTTTTCTCATTCACTGGAGGTGTAGTTTCATGGGTCTCTCATTTGCAGCCATGTACGGCTTTGTCTACCACTGAGATAGAGTATGTTGCAGCCACTGAGGCATGCAAGGAAGCTATATGGTTTACTCGTCTAGTGGGAGACTTGAGCATTGCAGGAGAGGTTCCAGTTTTGCACTGTGATAGTCAGAGTGCCATCCAGTTGGCACAGAATCCTATCTTCCATGTGAAGACAAAGCATATTGATGTGAAGTATCACTTCATCAAAGAGGTGATTGAGGACAAGTGCATCCAGCTTGTCAAGGTTCACACAGATGAGAACCCTGCAGATCTTCTTACAAAGAGTCTTTCCTCAGAGCGGTTTGCACATTGCAGAGTATTGATGGGTCTTGGATGACATTAGGATGCCCATCTTCTCCCTTGAAGGCGCATTGGCCTTTAAGTGGGAGGTTGTTGGGGTAAAGTCCAATGGCCTAGTATATACCCCTTTGTACCATACATACATAATAAGAGCTTACCTTGATCTAGGTGAGTTAGCACCCACAATTTCTGTGTTCTCCCTTTCTTTTTTGCTCTCCGATAAGGCCTCCTCTCCATTATTAGGGACTGTCATGTTAAAAACATGCCTAGGATAATTCCACATGAGAGGGAAAATGTGCCGGTGCAGACAGATTGTCAATCGGAGGTCTCGGTGAAATTTTATGAGCAAATTAGTGCAAAAAAGTCACCCACATGAGGGAGTAAATTAACGTGTTTTATGGATGCATAAATGGTGTGGGATTGGCTAGAAAAATTTCTCGTAGCTCAATGGTTCCATGTGTGAAGTTGTGGTCCAATCTGAGTCCAATTCAGGTCCCAAACGGATGAGTTACGAGGGGTTAAAGTAAGGGTAAAAATGGTCCTTTTTTGTGGGGGGGTCCTTGCCCTTAAGTTTGGTATGAATGATCCTAAACTCTAATTGGGATGGACTAACTGAACTAAGGAAGTTAAGCTAATCTACTAAGTTAAGCTAACTTTGTAGTTACAATAACTATCCTAGCTAACTACAGTTAGGCCACTAATTGAAATACACTTAGTCTAACCCAACTAACTAAACCAAGGTTTTACTAACCTAACTAGAGTCTAACCTAACCTAACCTAGGTTAACTAACCTAACTATAGGTAGTTTTTAGGGCTTTTTTTTTAAATTTTGAGGGGGTCAACGGGCGATGGCTTTGGGTTTTCTTTTTTTTTGAGAGGGGGGGGAGATGCCTAAAGCCTTAGGCTAAAGCTTGGCACAGGTGGGCTCCGCCTTGGGCAGACGCCGCCGCGTGGCACAGGCGTCACCTCTGTGCAGGCACCATCACGGCTAGCACGAGTGCCCTTAAGGCCTTAGGCCTTATTAGATAGGGAGAGGGGGGGGGTTCGGTCGAGGAAGAGGGGAGAGAGAGAGAGAGAGAGAGAGAGAGAGAGAGAAAGAGAGAGAGAGAGAGAGGGGGGGGGGGGGAAGGGGGAGAGAGAGAGGGGGGGATGAAGGGAGGGGTGGAGGGGGTGGAGGGGGGGTGGAGGGGGAAAAGGGGGGGAAAGAGGGAAAGGGGGTGGTGGAGGGGGTAAAGGGGGGGTGGAGGTGGAGGTGGGGGGGGAAAGATGGAAAGGGGGGGTGGAGGTGGAGATGGAGATGGGGGGGAAAGAGGGAAGAAGGGGGGAAGGAGGTGGGGGTGGAGGTGGAGGGAAAGGGAATGGGGGGTGGAGGTGGAGATGGAGATGGGGATGGGGGGGAAAGATGAAAAAAGGGGGGGTGGAGGTCGAGGGAAAGGGAATGGGGGGTGGAGGTGGAGATGGGGGGAGTGGAGGTGGAGATAGGGGGAAAGATGAAAAAAGGGGGGGGTGGAGGTGGAGGGAAAGGGAATGGGGGGGTAGGGGTGGAGATGGGGATGGGGGGGAAGAGGGAAGAAGGGGGGAAGGAGGTGGGGGTGGAGGTGGAGATGGGGATGGGGAGGAAAGATGGAAAAGGGGGGGGTGGAGGTGGAGGGAAAGGGAATGGGGGGTGGAGGTGGAGGTGGATATGGGGGAAAAGAGGGAAGAAAAAAAGGGGGGAAGGAGGTGGGGTGGAGGGGGGTGGAGGTGGAGATGGGGATGGGGGAGAAAGATGGAAAAGGGGGGTTGGAGGTGGAGGGAAAGGGAATGGGGAGTGGAGGTGGAGATGGGGGGAGTGGAGGTGGAGATGGCGGCAAAGAGGGAAGGAAAAAAGGGGGGAAGGGAGTGGGGGTGGAGAGGGGTGGAGGTGGAGATGGGGATGGGGGGGAAAGATGGAAAAGGGGGGGGTGGAGGTGGAGGGAAAGGGAATGGGGGGTGGAGGTGGAGATGGAGATGGGGGGGAAAGAGGGAAGAAGGGGGGAAGGAGGTGGGGGTGGAGGTGGAGGTGGAGGGGGATAGAGAGAGGTAGAGAGATAATGGAGTGAAGGGAGTGGGAGATGGAGAGAGGTAGAGAGATGGTGGAGGTTGGGGGGTGGTGGAGGAGATGGGAGATGGAGGGGGAGGGGGGAAACTGGAGATGGGATGTAGAGAGAGGTAGAGAGATGGTGGAGATTGGGGCATGGTGGAGGAGATGGGAGATGGAGGGGGAGGGGAATAAGGGGAGATGGGATGTAGAGAGAGGTAGAGAGATGGTGGAGATTGGGGGGGGGTGGAGGAGATGGGAGATGGAGGGGGAGGGAAATAAGGGGAGATGGGATGTAGAGAGAGGTAGAGAGATGGTGGAGAGAAAAAGGATGGTTACCTTGAGTGGGGGAGATGGGAGATGGATGAAAAAAGTGGAGGTGGCGGGGAGGAAGATGATGGGAGATGGAGATGGAGATGGAAGGGGGGGTGATGGAAAAGGTGGTGGTGGAGGGTGGATTGATGAAAAAAGTGGTGGTGGTGATGGTGGACAGAAAGTAGAGAAAGACGAAAGTCATGGCAGCTTAACGGAATAAGGAGAAGGAAGTGGCTAGCAAAAAGGGTGGGGAAAGAAATGAGAGGGGTTGGTGTTTCTTTTATAGGATGTGGGGGGAAGAAGGGCTAACTTTGGGTGTTTAGTGTATTAATGTGATTTTGTATGGCAACATTATCCTTTTGCATTATTTGGAAGCATTTTTCCACTCCTTTGCCTTGAGGGATGTATCTAGTATGGTTTTCCATAGGGGGTTCTTTTTTCACACATGCAAGCACGTGCTCCGCTTTCACTTCACATGCTAACCTCCCCGGCAGTGGCACCAAATGTTGTCACTGTTTTACCCAAGTGCAGGTTCCAAGGGTGTTGGTCACCTATAGTCATGTTGTTGCTCGTTGTAGCATAGGTGTTCACAGGTCCTCGGGTCGTGTTCCGTTGAGAGGTGTAGGCTAAAGCATGGAAAGCAGATCTCATGCGTACATGAATGAGAAAGAGGGCTTGATTATAACGATCGATGGAGGCTCTCGCCTCCACGGGAGTTCAAGGGTTTAGAAGGGGATTTCAGGGTTAGAAGTGGGGACAGGGTTGAGATAGTTAACTAGGAGTTCCAGGGTTCAGAGGGGGTTGCAGGGTTTAGGAGGAGTCCAAGGTTGAGGAGTGGAGAGCTAGTCTCCTTCACGGATTCGAGGGGTAAGGGTTGAGGAGAAGGGAGGGAGGAGGAGGAGGGAGGAGGAAGGAGGAGGAGAAGGGAGGAGGAGGAGGAAGGAGGAGGAGGAGGAGGGAGGAGGAGGAGATGGAGGAGAAGGGAGGAGGAGGAGATGGAGGAGAAGGGAGGAGGAGGAGGAGGGAGTTCAAGGGAGGGAGGAAGGAGGAGATGGGAAGAGAAGGGAGGGAGGAAGAGGAGATGGAGGAGAAGGGAGGAGGGGGAGGAGGAGGGAGTTCAAGGGAGGGAGGAAGGAGGAGATGGGAGGAGAAAGGAGGGAGGAAGAGGAGATGGAGGAGAAGGAAGGAGGAGGAGGAGGGAGTTCAAGGGAGGGAGGAAGGATGGGAAGGGAGGAGGATGAGGAGGAGGAAGGAAGAGGGAGGAAGGAGGAGGAGGAGGGAGTTCAAGGGTAGAGAGTGCAAGGGTAAGGGCATGCTAGAACACGATAGTGTAAGAGAGCATGGACGCAATGGAAATCAATCGCATGAACACTAAATCCCAAAGAGTGGGAGCTTCATTCCATTTGAGAGATATTTATACATGTTGGTCTCTCCACTTTTGGGGGGGACCTTTTGGGTCTCTACACAAAGTGGAGGGACCTCCGAAAGTGTAGACTTTTAGTCTTTCTCTCTCTAGATTTAGTCTTTCTCTCTCTAGATTTTGATTTTGCAAGTATGATTGGATCTTTTCTAGAGAGGATTTTGGCTATCCTCATCCTTTAATATTTATCATACTATCTTTCAAGATCAAGATATTTACAAGCAGAGCTTCGCCACTACTCTACACACACAATGCTCTCATAGTTGTTGTCCTAGACTGCACTTCTGGCCCTTGTTGCCACAGGGTTAACATTTATGGACAGAAGAGTGCGACCAAGCCTTTGAGCTCTTAAAGTGGCACCTAATCATAGCACCTATCCTTATATCTCCCAATTGGGATATTGATTTTCATGTTCATACTGATGGATCCAAATATGCAATTGGGAGTGTGCTTTGTCAACCTGGTGAACATAAGAAAGATTACCCATTCTACTTCACCAGTCAACAACTCAATGATGCAGAGATCAACTATACCATCATAGAAAGAGAAGCCCTAGCAATGGTGTATAGTGTAAAGAAATTTCGACACTATCTACTGGCAAATGATTTTGTCTTCTACACTGACCATGAAGCATTGCTTTATCTTGTGAACCGTCTGTGTACAACAGGATGAATAGCCAGATGGCTCCTCTTGATTCAAGAATTCAACTTCAAAATAGTGGTTTGCAAAGGTGTCCAACACTACATTGCGGATCACATTTCTCGTGTCAAGTCGGGAGAAGAAGCCACTGGAGTAGAAGACGACTTACCAGATGCCACACTATTTCAAATAGATGCTGTTCCAGAGTGGTGTGGAGATATCATTGGGTACTTAATGATAGGAAGACCACCCCCTGAAATGAAAGCAATAGATGCCAAAAAACTAATTCTAAAGGTTGCACCCTATCAACTCATTATAGGACAATTGTACAAGATGGGCAAGGACCAGATATTAAGAAGATGTGTAATGCCTCATGAGATCATGCCAATCTTGAGTGAAGTCCATGAAGGCATTGCAGGAGGACACTTCCAAGGGGAAGCCACAATAAGAAAAGTTCTCCTCGCAGGCTACTGGTGGCTAACACTATGGGTAGATGCCTATGAATATGTAAAAGGCTATAATGTATGCCAACAGACAACTAAACCACAACACAAAGACTTCAATCCCCTAACAACAGTTGTTGCACAAAAACCATTTGAAAAATGGGGGATTGACTATGTGGGTCCCATCCATCCAACAGCAAAAGGAACACAAGCATGCTACATCATTGTGGCCACTGATTACTTTACAAAATGGGCAAAAGCTAAAGCAGTCAGAAAGGTAGATGCAAGAAGCACAGCAAGATTCTTATATGAAAATGTGATTGCCCGATTTGGATGCCCCATTGAAATTGTGTCGGATAGAGGAACACATTTTGTCAATGAGGTAATCCAAGAACTCTTGCCTGGCTTTATGGTAATCCATAGAAAAAGCACACCCTACTACCCCCAAGGGAATGGACAGGCCGAATCCACCAATAATATAATATGCATTATCCTCACCAAGGAAGTAGAACCACAGCATTTTGATTGGGCAGAGAAACTAAATGCAGCCTTATGACCATACAGAACCACACTCAAGGTTAGTATAGGGAACACACCTTTTCAATTGGTGTACGACCTTGAAGCTATGGTCCCACTAGAATTTGTAATACCAAGCCTATGCATAGCAGTACAGGAATGCATGGGAGACCATGAATCCTTGAAAGAAAGACTCTATCAGTTGGAGAAGCATATAGAGACAAGACTAGTCACCTACCATGCCATGACAACAGAAAAACGCAGAAGAAAGGCATGGTTTGACAGAAATCTTAAAGCTAAAGACATCAAGGAATGCGACTTGGTCCTATTATACAATGCCAAAGTACACAAGGGGAAACTGAAGTATCTAGGTCAAGGACCCTACCGAGTAAGAAAGATGAATCCCATCGAAGTTGTGCTGCTAGAAACATTGGATAGAGTCTAATTTAACACAACAATAAACGGGAGCCACGACTGAAGCATTACTACTTCAACACGCAAGCCATCCCCAACAAAAAAGAAGATTTGGGAAACCAAGTCTTACTTAGTTAGGATTAGATTGTATCACGAGCACTGACTTGCATATGTACATCTTCAAACATATAGGTAGCATCAATCGATTTTAACCTAGGGCTCAGAAGTGATGCCTGAATTCTAGCTACCCTATGAAAATCCTAGCAACAAAAAAAAGCATATAGTTAGTCCCTACCTAGATACTAGGTCACGTGCACTCACACGCTTTTGCTTAGACACATATATGATTGCATGAATAATTGTACCGCACAATTTCATTCCACACTCTCAAAGCATGTATAAAAATAAGATCTCTCACAAACACACAAAAAGGTCATACCTGCATGCCAACCGATCTAATTATCAATGGTACACCACATGCACATGGATGCAGGTTCAGAAAAGATGCCGCCACTAAAGAGGATGTGCAAAAAGAGCCCACCGCCTCAACCATGAGACCCCCTCCAGAGTTCATAGCCATCTACATCCTCTCAACTACGACAACCAGAGGCATTTGTCGTCCAGAGCAATAGCTCTAAAGAGGATTCAGTGCATGACTAAGAAGAACAAATGCCACCCCAGTTACCACCGGCCTACACAACCATTGATGGGGTCCAGTCACTGGAACTTGTTTGGCCACCCACATCGACTTATGCTCTTTCCCAGGAAGCAACATTTTACTTAGAGAAAAGGGGTGTAGTCAGTTTGCATGAGAGCCTAAAATCCTTGGAGGACAGTCCTACAATGACCACATACATCAAGGACTTTCTCCATTCTTACCACTCCAACAATACACAAGTTGGCAAGTACGGTACAATCACTATACATCAGAGCCCACTAAACATTAGCCTCGACAGTACAGTCATTCAAAGGGCTTTCTTACTACCAACACACTGTGCCAAATACCCTACATGGCCTGCCGATGCAAAGTTTCTCAAAGTACAGTCTCTCCTCACCAAGGGCACACTGTTCCATAGGGATGGCATATTGCTTCGCACAATCCTTAACCATCGCCTCAAGGAAGCAGCACAATTCCTATCCACAATTTTGGGGGTTGTGCAGCAAGAATCGATCCCTTCCACTCCACACATTTGTTTTGCTGAGTAGGAAGCTAAAGCAAGACTGGGTCCAACACTTAGTCATCTTCTTTACAAAGAAACTAGACGGTTCATCAGGCCAAAAATGTAAAATTCCACACTTATTGGCTATAATCATCAAAAAAGAGCTACAAGAAAGAGAAATGACTCTGCCCCAGTCACCAAAACCAATTGAGGAGTTGGACATACCCTTCTCACTAGTATGGGAGCCGTCACCAACTTCTCCTACTATCACATTGGCAAGTCCAGATGTCTTAGAAGACATACCTATTCTAGAGGTCGAGGGATTGAGGAATTGCCCCACAAGCTGCTCCAACTCAGTGCACAATTGCTACGAGCTTGAGGAAAGATTGGCACCAGAGCCTGAGGCTACATCATCACTAGAACAGCCCATCGATGCCATGCCAATCGATGAGCCACAAGGGGAGCTAGGGCTAAATTGATAGTATGACTATTGTACACAAGGGACTGAAATACCAGTGGAACAACCTCCCCCAAGTACTACAGAATCATCGAGATGGCTACATGGGCACCACTTGTATCAGCAATATCGCCAGATCTCATCACCGTCTGTCATTCTCCAACATCAAGCTAGCCAAATAATCCAAATTTTGGAACTATTCACTAGCTTGGCCAAGGAAGAATATGCAAGAGAATTGGATAGATAGGCTACAACAGAAATCAAAGACCACAATTCCAGGCAATCGCCATAGAGGTCAAGGCACTTCGGGCGCAGATAGATGAGAAGGAGGTAGAAGAAGTGTGCATGAACCAAGCTCAAGAGAAGGCAATGAGGGATGTGACATCCAACCTCCACCAAAGTCAAACACAGCTGACAGTAGCAGTACAGCAACGACAATCCTACACACCTACTATAACTCCTTGACATCTGCACATGCTCAACAAATGGAGGTAGTAGCACAAGCTCGACTCACTCTAATTCACAAAGAAGAAGAGCTCCAGGATTGCAAAGACAAGCTTGAAGACATGAAACAATCTTTGGCAATACGTGTCTTCAGCATTGATGAGCTTACAAGGGAATGCAGAATCTTAAAGGACCAACTTGCTACCACTCAAGAGGCCAGCACTTCACAAGAACAAGTCTTGGACCAATGGTCTAATACCACTAAATACATTCCTCAACAGGAAAAGGTCACCTTGCAAATGAGAAAGCTTGAGGCACATACAACCATCTACCAGCAATACAAAGAAAAAATGAATGAGATGCACTCCCAAAAGATAATCATCTCCAAGCTTGAACTCCAATTGCTAGTGCACAACAATGAGGCATTGGAAGACAACACTAATGAAGCCCCACTACAATGCACAACGGTGGTGTACCAAGAGCTTGTGGCTGCTCTACAAGTGGAAGATCACCTCAACACACGTGTGCTTATCCAATGGAAGCAAATCCAAATCAAGATCATATCTGCTCATCCAACAATCAAATGGGAACGTTCCATAGGGACCAAAACTCTGTGCATAATTTGCCAAGACTTGTCCGAAGATGAGAAAAATATCTTTTGCCTGTCTACACATGCCAGGTTTATAGCATTCAGGATGGATGCTTTCACTGCATATGTATGCCTCACGGGTAGTCCTTCCCTCAAGGTTATTGCAGGTTTGTTGCCATTGCTATAAAGGCCATCACTATTATTTGGAAGGCACGACATAACCAACATCCCACCATGCAGCTGATGATCCCATCGCACCAGCAAAAAGAAGTGTCAGAAGATGACAGGGCCTATCTCACATCCAACTTCCCATATCTAACCACTCTCTCTACCAACCTCATAACCTCACTTACCCTTGTTGCTACCACCCTCTTAACCTTCCCCAAGCTCCATCCTAACATCTATTCCCTCCATCGTCTCTTTGCCCATGCCTCTCACCATTTTCAACTAACCCAATGGTCACAAACTTACGAGCCCCTCACACCTAGCTTCTTCCCCTCCCTTGCTAATCCTATCCTTGAGGATTACCAAGCTGCTCAAACCATTTGCCCAATTCTTCCCCCCTCCCCTCTGCTCCCCCTTCTGCAACTAACACTCTTCCATATTTCTCCCCCATGTCCCCAAATTCTCTCCCTACTTCGTCATCACCTCCGACACTACTTGTGCTTCCATCAGTAGAAAATGACACAGTATTTGATTTTGAATATCAAGATCTGGATAATCCAATTCATACTCCCATGCCAAGTTCCAATGATGGGTATGATTTTGCTGAGATACCACTTCCCAGTAACCCCATCAAGGAATTTTGGAGCAAATATCCTGATATGAAAACTCCAGGTGGATCAACTTTCCTAACAACCTTCATTAGCGTCAAATTAGTGAAGGTTGGATTAGCAAGTTGGATCCACAAGCAAAGAGGCCCAAAGGGCTACCCAAAATTTTACATTTAATATTCGCACTATGGCCCACCTGACTTTCACAAAATATTAGAAAGCATTTGATTCCGCCCAAGGCTAAGAAAATTCAGTCACCCGATATGGATTCCTTTCCATGAAGTGGGGATAAAATGGAGGGCAACGAGAAGCTATGGAACTCGTTGACTACGTAGGGTCTGGAATGTTCATAGGCTCCTTCCCTGGCCAATGACTTGGGACACATATCAAGCTTTCCACATTCACAGCAACTCTGCCATTGCTATGAACGTTGGGAGGGATATTTTATTTATAGGAGCAGTTGTTAAAGCTTGAACCCGAACGCCCAATAGCCTGACAAATTGGCCTTTCTCTACACAAGAGATCCTCATTGACCAAGTCTGCATTTCTCTTCGATCCTATATTGAAATATCTCAAACCAATATCAATGAGCACTTTTACATGCAAGTATGCATTGGGATGGCTTACTTTTTTGTCCCTACAAAAAATAATAGTACTTACATCATACAGCATCATGGCGTACAGAGACACCATAGGCTTCCACAAGTACTCTACCCCTCCACAGTCCATCCCCTTCCATTGATAGGGAATCACCCAAGAAGCTGAAGGGTAATAACTCCCCCTTTGTAGCATTTTTAAAAGACACTTACTGAGGGTAGCATCATATATACAACTCATTTTAAATTTCCAGTACATAAGAGCCTAATCGAAGATATTCTTGCTCATCAGACATATGTAGTTTTTGACTTCATGAGCGCCATATTAAACATAGAGTTAAATCCTAGCTTGTAGGTTCTCTTGGGTGACGGATTTTGACACACTTTTGAAGTGTAGTTTCCCCAAATCCTTCATGCAATACCCGAGCATGCCCTGGTAGGTGTGCAAATTTCTTTGCCTCAAGGCCCAACACATAATAATTCCACCAAGTGGCCGATTGCAGTCCCAACCTATGTATTTCTAGATCATGTGGTTGATGCTTTGTATGCTCTGCAAATAGATACTAATGACCATTTGAAAGTGGAGGTGGTATAGGGCACCTCCTCTCTCTATGCCACAGAAGCCAGACAGATAGGCCTCCTCCAAAAACTTCTTCACTTTGGGAAGAGAGCCTTCACATCGATGCCAATACCTCTGACTCCTATCATAATGCTCAATTCCAACACCTTCGAATTGTCCTTTTTCTTTGACTTGCCCTTACTATGCCTCGATTGCTTCTTCTTAATCCTCACGAATAACAAGCAGAGCTCTGTGGACCCTCGCTTGCCTTTTATCATTCATGATGCCCAAGCTTTTCTAGACACAAACACTTGAGAGACACATACCACGGGCCACAAATATATGCATCTCCTTCTCATCCAGGCCATCATGGGAGGTTACAATGATCATGCGCTCCCCTCTCCAACTGATGATATCGCTTTCTGTTCCGCAAGGCAATAGTAAGTGCACCACCCAAGAATTCTCTCAACCCTCCAACTTATAGACAACCAGCCCTCTCCAACTGAGAGAGGACCAACCCCTTGCATGTGACACATGGTAGTGCACATGGGCTCCACTACATGGACACATGTCATAGCATGTAGGACCTCCCTCCACCCCACTCTCATGCCCCTACCCCCTCTCTTCCCCCTTCCCCATGACAAATTCACTAATTGAATTTTGACTCTTTGGACTTGTGTATCAACTCAAGGACTCATGCGTGGTGCTCTAAGGCTAGTCTACTTCATGGTTTAGTCACTTTGTTATAGGCTTGGCTGACCTCTTGTGAACATGAGTGAACTTGGTGATTCCAAGAATTTACAAGAAAATTGAGTGGTTCAAGTCATTCTACTCAAATCTTCTCTTACCTCTCTCTCTCTCTCTCTCTCTCTCTCTCTCTCTCTCTCTCTCTCTCTCTCTCTCTCTCTCACACACACACACACACACACACACACACCCACCCACACCTACAAACTACTCTCAACATGCACACACACACACACACACACACATGTACACATACATCTTATAATTACTCTCAACATGCACACACACACACTCTTTTACTTATACATTGTGTTGGTGGTTGTAGCTCACTTAGGATTCATCATATGGGCAACTTATCCAATGTTCCTTGAATTTATTGGTACCTTTTTTGGCTTTTTGGAAGATGCAATAGCTTCTATGTGATATTAATCCCAAAAAACCCCCCCTTTTTTTGTAACCTTAAGGTATGATTATTGTCACACCTATTTTGATACATACCTTTATGATTTATCATGTCGTACTTTGCTTTACTGATTGAGTTCTCTTGTTAATGTAATCATTTTCATTTTTTTAAGTTAACATTTATAGTTTCTATTATATTTTGTGTCCTCTAAACTTTAATTTGATAATGAACCTTCCTAATCAAAATTGCTAAACATGTTTATATATTTTTTTAAAGGGCCTACGTTGTGATTTTCTAGATAAGCAAGTGGCTTACCTACTCTAAGAGGTGCCTTTATTTAACTCGTTGGCACCATGCCTATTTTATATGCCCCCTACCCCCTACTTATCCCCACTACATAAGTTTCCTACCATTTCTATAGGTCGTCTCCATTTGCTTTCTCCTGGAGTACTACCTCTATGCTCTAAACCCTCTCTCCCTAAGCTCTTCCTAGTCCCCATTCCCTTCCAAATGCCAAGAGCAACCAATGCCATGACTACTACTCAAGTGCTTACGCTTGCCTTTTTTTCTCTTTCCAATTGCCCTCTCCTCCTCTCTCTCTGTCTTCCCACCTTCCCTCTCCTCCTCTCTCCCCCTCCCATTGCCACTCGAATAGCCCTCATTGTGCCTCCATTTCAAGGCGATCTATGTCCCCAATGTACAGATAAAAGAGATCTCTTCAACTTTGGCGTGGTGCTTCTTGAGCTAAATAATATACTGCTCACATGACTCGCGAGCATATATTGAATGTGATGGAAGCGACAGGCAAGAGCATAAGATGAGCTAAGCAGAAGGAAGAAAGCCCGTGGGTGCAAAAATGTGGAAGGGTGGGAAATCAGGATTCTAAATGAAGCTTTGATCGAGGCCTTGGTTTGTGTATATTTTTAATGCCGAGTTTTTGGAATTTTTTGATCGCATTGCTGTGATGAGGGATACAACAACAAGATTTTTGTTGTCAAGAGAGAGGAAGCTTTAGAAGAAATTAGGAAAGCACTTCCTATTGTGCTCTATGACTGAGAGCTTTACAACATTTTGAGCTTGGAAGACACGCACTGTGCAGTTTGTCTCTCAGAATTCCAATCAGGGGAAGAGATTCATCGCCTTAGTGCAAGCATATGTTTAACAAGAGTTGCTTAGATCAGGTTAGATCAACAGCAAAATAGGTGCCCTTTGTAAGAAAATAATACAACGTCTGTGCTCAATAGATAACAGGATCTCGTACGCAAGAGAGAAAACAAGATAGTATGGAGAATCAAAAATTTGATTACTGTAGAATTGATACAATAGATGGCGCTGCCTCCCAATCGTGCGCTCCTGTGAAAGAAGCTTTGATGGCATGCTGGAAACAGTAGAAGACGGAGGCTGGATGCTAAGGAATTAGGGTTGCTATAGCCAGTGATGAAATGGGCTTCATGGGCTTGCTCTTATATAGCCCGGGGGATTCACAGGGGGAAACTTATGATATCACGTGAGTGTACAATAGGGGGTTTTTTTGAAATGAGGCATAAGCTTATACATTAGGGGTGGGGGCCCTTTTTTTTCCCCAATATTGAATTTAAGCTAGGGGGACCATGTCATATTTAAGAAGGGGGGACATAATATAGTTACCTTGGGTAACTAGTCCAAACAAGTTTGATTTTGTGTATGGTTTTAAATAGTGATAGGGAAAGTAACCTAAATTTGCTTATTGTGTAATCTAAATTCTTGAGAAAGAATGTAGATTTAAGGAAAGGGGGGGACATAATGGAATTTTGGTGGTATCTTATAAGCTTAAATAGGGGTGTTTTATCATCCTACGTGGATCTTAAATAGGGGGTTTTCTTGAAGTTCATGCACGCAGATGATGTCCCCCTTTAATGAAGAGTGAATCCCCCGGGTTATATAGCCACCAGTCGTACTCGGTTAGGCTCAATTGGGTGACCAACCCAGTCCGCCTAAAACAGTCAACTGGGGGTCGGTCCCGAAATAGGCCATCGACCATACGATAAAACCGGTGCACAAAACAGATCAACTAACCTACAATTACCATTCGGCCCAAAGCCATCCGAGATCATCTGAGGCTCCAAATGGGCCTCGCAACCCGAGAGTGGGTTGCCTGCCTCGAGAAATGCTCCATCTACCCTCAGTGCGGTCAGTCAAGGGATGCCTTCCCACACTTGCATGTAGCCTAGTTGGCCGTGTGCCAACTCTATCTGAAGCCGTCCAGCCATCAGGCCACACATGGCCCCCATCTGGTGTCCAAACCAGGACTTATCGGCAGATAACCGAGCTACTTAGATGCCTTCTCCTCATATGGGGGGCTTACAAGTAGAGTTAGCTGGTTCCCATGTAGTTACACGAGAGTGGAGCATTGATATCTAACACCCCCCCTCAATGTCCACCCGCAAGTGAACTTAACTTTTTGGCCCAATGCCAAGTCGATGAAGATCCCTCTCCAGCAAGTCTCTTCCAAGAGCCTTCGTGAAGATGTCAGCAGCATTCTCTGTAGTCGGACAGTACACCAAGTCGACCTCTCCATCCATGATGAGCTCACGTACAAAGTGATATTGGATCTCAATGTGTTTTGTGCGAGCGTGGAACATCGGGTTCTTTACAATCGCCATGCAACTCTGATTGTCACATGATAACTGCGTAGGCTTGTTCTGCACTGCACCCATGTCCCCCAAAATCCTCCTCAACCACACTGCCTCGCAAGAAGCAAAGCATGCAGATTTGTACTCAGCCTCGGTAGAAGAAAGAGCAACTGTGGGTTGCTTCTTGTTGACCCATGACACAACTCCAGATCCAAGTGAGAAACAGTACCCTGTCACTAATCTCCTGCTGTTCACGTCTCTTGCCCAATCCGAGTCACAGAATTTAGTCAAGATGTTGCCCTTGGTATAGGTGATGCCATAATCAAGTGTGCCGATGTATTTCAGCACCTGCATCCCTGCCCTCCAATGGTTCTCCTCGGGCTTATTGGAAAACCTACTTAGTACACCAATTGCAAAACTGATGTCCAATCGTGTGTTGCACAGGTAAATCAAGCTGCCCACAAGCCTTTTGTACTTTGCTTTGTCCACCAGTGGTGATGAATCCTCATTTGAGAGCTTTGACAAAACATGTGTGCCTCAGGATCTATGGAGCGCTCTAAGGTGGATGGAACTTGTGTGGAAACATGATGAAGAGAGTGCTCATGACATGTACCTCAAGTCAATTAGGTTCCAAGATAGATTAGCTTGGACTCATAAAGAGAATCTTAAGATAGTGCAAAGTGCTTGATTGATATTACTTCAAATGAACCTCCCTTTTATAGGTGAGGGTACTTACATCCATATGCTTGCTCACATGTGGGATATCTCCTCCATGCCATGTGGCAGCTTTCCCTTTACTCATACCTTTGCTCTATAAGTGCTCATGGCACCACAACTCTCAACACCTCCCCTTGGTGCCATAATCCTTTGGCTACTGCAAGGTGGTCAGATGTGAGTTACATTCCATCACCTCCCCTTAGTGCATGCATTGCTACATAAGGTGGACAAGTGTGGTTTTTACATGTTAATACCTCCCCTAGGTGCTTTCATAGCTACTCTCAGGTGGTCAGGCTTAATTTACAAAATATAGGCAAGGTTGGCAAGGTTTTTGTTTCTCAATACATTTCATTGATGTCACCTTTTGGCTCATGGCTTGATGACGATGTCGTTGTCTTCTTCGCTTGATATAACTTGATGCATGATGCTTTGTTCTTCCATGTGCCTTGATGCTTTATGTGTGGATGCCATGCTACATGCTATGGTCATCTCATGCACTTGTGCTTTTGGCATGCTTATGACAATACTGTGTGCATTCATGCTTTGCTTTTCAATTTGTTGCAAAGGTCTTACCAATTGATTTCTTTCAATATTGGTAGTGTCTAATTGCATACAATGATTCTGATCTGACAAGCGCATAGAGCTTGAAAAGACGATCACTTTTCCCTTTTGGAGTGTGTCCAAATTCTTCCTAGATTGCAAGTTATGGCTTGTTGAAGCTTTTGTGAAGAAGAGGGGGCCTTGATGATGTGGCAGAGGGAATCACATGCTGAATTCCATACTGTGCTTAACAAGAGGCTGTGTGCTTAGAAGGAACTATTGACTGTGCATGCTTATGTGGCAGTTAACCAATCCTAACTCTAACAATGGTGGGTTAAGCTAATCAGACCAGAGTTTTATCTGCCACGTGTCACATCAATTAATTAACCCTATCCAAAAAGTAACCTTACCCTAGTCAATTTGACCCAACCTTATCTACCACATGGCAGAAGGAGGTTTAGAGAGAGAAGCTGGCTGGCTTCTTCATGGTGGAGGCGACAACTCGCAGAGGAGGAGGATGGCGCATGATCTCCGATGGTGTGGAAGAGTCAACAATCCATCGATGATTGTCTATTCATGCGCATGGAGTCGCTAGAGAAGCTTGGCGTGGCTGGCTGTCCGTTGGCAGTATGTGGAGAGCTCCTACCTCTAGGGCCTGGTTCATCTGTCTGTAGAGCCATGAGCAACGTCGCTTGTGTTTGTAGGAGTCGGAGCTGTCGTGAGGCTTATTAGAGCTTTGGAGGAGGCGACTATGGAGGAGTCCTGGAGGTCGCTGTTGTTGTCGATGGAGAGCCGCTTATTGCAAGGCGCTAGCATTTCGTGGAGCGACTTGGTTGTTGGACGTGCTTCAGCGTTGGGAGTTGTTTCCTTGGAATCTTGAGAGCATGGAGGCGGCTGTTTTGCAACAGACTCATTAATAGAGCAAGTAGACTGGTCGTAGCGCCAATCCTGTGAGGTTGTCTCTGTGCATTAGCTACCAATCGGGCCGTAGAAGGCATGTGAGTTGCTACTAGGCCAAGTCATTGTAGATCAGAGTTGCCTCACTTGCAGCTTAGCTTGAGTAGTTGTTAGAGAATAGGTTGCCTTTGTTGAGTGCTTGTTGATGAAGCAGAAGGTTGGCTGTTTGAGGGCGGAGGGCTGACGCTTGACCAAGATGTTTATAGTTTCATATGCAAAGCTGCTGCCAGGACCTAGAGCTTTAAAGCTTCTAGTTCATAGAGGCATATGGAGGCTGGGTCATTCCTAGCGTAGAGGAGATGTGGAGCCTTGGTTGCCGAGTCCTTGGGTGCTGCACAGAAGCCTTGGAGGTCGTTGTCCTTGAGCTTTAAGGTGCGGATTCAAGAGTAGAGCTATGGAGGCCCAAGAAGAAGTAATCTACTCTCACACAAATGAGGTCTAAAAGCCTACCTTTCTCTCACTTGGAGTGAACGGAAGGAATAACTCTCCTTGACAATTCTTAGGAATGACGAAAATATCTCAAAGCAATCAACGGAATTTTCATTCAATAGACGGAATTCTCTCAATCTAAAACTAAAACTAACCTAAGAGAAAACATGTGCTCCTAAGGCAACCTACAACTAATCTAGGAGACTAGACCTAAGCTCTGATACCATGACAAAACATGTGTGCCTCAGGATCTATGGAGCGCTCTAAGGTGGATGGAACCTGTGTGGAAACATGATGAAGAGAGTGCTCATGACATGTACCTCAAGTCAATTAGGTTCCAAGATAGATTAGCTTAGACTCATAAAGAGAATCTTGAGATAGTGCAAAGTGCTTGATTGATATTACTTCAAATGAACCTCCCTTTTATAGGTGAGGGTACTTACATCCATATGCTTGCTCACATGTGGGATATCTCCTCCATGCCATGTGGTAGCTTTCCCTTTACTCATACCTTTGCTCTACAAGTGCTCATGGCACCACAACTCTCAACAAGCTTCACGTCAACCTCCATAGGGGTACCAACTGTCTTGCACTCAGCCATGCCAAATGCCTTCAGTATCTCTCCAGCATACTTTAGTTGTGAAATGAAGATCTGTTTCGGCTCCTACCAAACTTCAATCCCCAAACAAAAATGCATCAGTCCGAGGTCTGTCATTTCAAACTCTCTTCCTAGCAAATGCTTCGTGGAGATCTTCTCTTCGTGGTTCCCTGTTATGACAAGGTCGTCCACATAAAGGACCACAATCATACACCTACCTCCTTCTCTCAAGATATACAAATTTGCATCAGATGGAACCCGTTTTGTAGAAAGTAAGCATCAATTCGCTGGTACCACGCTCGTGGGGCCTGTTTCAGCCTGTAAAGTGCCTTCTTCAATTTGCAAACTTTACCTTCTGAACCGGGGATCTCAAAACCTGGTGGTTGTTCCACATATACCTCCTCCTTGAGATCTCCATTCAAAAAGGCGAATTTCACATCCATCTAAAACATGGGCCAACTTCCCTGGGTAGCTAAAGCCAAAACACTGTGAATTGTGGTTAGTTGAGCTGTGGGAGCAAAAGTATCTTGATAATCAAAACCATGTACCTGTGCAAATCCTTTTGCCATGAGCCGAGCCTTTTACTTATCCAACATGCCGACGGACTTGTACTTGGTCTTGTACACCCACTTGGTTCCAATTACCTTGCGTTTTGGTGGTTGATCCACAAGGTCCCAAGTGTTGTTCTTCATTATGGAGCCATACTCCGACTGCATAGCCTCCATCCACCTATCATCGCCCTGTGCCTCTTCAAGACACTTGGGTTCATCAGCACAGATCACTTCTGTCATCAAAGCATAGTTGACCAAGTGTTCCTGCGCCCTTCTTTGCTCCTCTAATCTCTTGGACCGGCGGTGTTCGGATGGTTCCTCCTCAATGGCTGGAGGTTCTTTGCCATCCAAAAGCTGCTTTACCCACTTCAGGAATGGCCGTTACTGTTGTGGTTCTGCAAGCTCTTCTTCATCTTCTTTGTCTTGAATCCTCCCAAGCACCATTGGGGGAGTTCAGTCTGCTACTGGTGGCAGTATTGGATGGATATCCTGGTCCCGGTTGTCTAGGAAGGAAGCATCCTCCTCTAATTGATGCAGCTGTTCTGAGAAGACCACATCGCGACTTACAATTACCTTCTTGGTAACAGGGTTATAGAGACGGTAACCCTTCACCTCTTCACTGTAGCCCAAGAAAATACACTTTCGGCTCTTCGGTTCCCATTTGGTCCTAGTAGCATCAGGGACATGCACAAAACAGTCACATCCAAAAACTCTGAAATGTGCAGCTGAAGGTTTCTTACTAGAAAAGGTTTGCAGTGGAGTCATCCCATTCACAACCTTCATGTAGCTACGATTCAGGATGTAAACTACAGTGTTACATGCTTCAGCCCAAAAAGCCTTTGGCAAATCTTTCCCTTTCATTATACTCCGGCCCATTTCGCACATGACACGCATCTTGCATTCTGCTACTCCATTTTGCTGTGATGTATGTGGCGGGGGTTTCTGTCTCTTGATTCCGTGACTTTTGCAGTAACTTTCGAATTCAGTTGATGTGAACTCTCCACCTCTGTCTGATCTCAACTTCTTCAGCTTCCTCCCCGTTTCTTTCTCGACCATTACATGCCATTCCTTGAACCTACTAAAAGCCTCATCTTTAGTCTTCAGGAAGTATATCCATATCCTTCTACTGTAGTCATCCAATCAGCATCATGAAGTAGTAGGAACCACCCAAAGCTTCCATCTCCATCTTTCCGCAGAGGTCCGTGTGAACGAGCTCTAGAGGAGCCTTTGCCCTGCTGGCCTCTTTAGGAAAGGGATGCCGATGCTGCTTGCCCATCATGCAAGCTTCACATACATCGGGCAAATCTAAAATTTTTGGTAGGTCTGCAATCATTCCACTTTTATGCATATCCTTCAAAGAACTAAGGTTTAGATGACCAAACCTCTCATGCCACAGCTTAGTGTTCTTCACATCCACTCGAGCATTGAAAGCTAAGAGTTCGTAAATGTTGTTGCACCGTGTACCTTTACCAGTGACCTTCCCTTGAAGATCCAGAATCTGTGCACCATTCTTATCGAATTGAACTTTGAGGTCCCGATCCGTGATCGTGGAAACAGACAACAAGTTCCTCTTGATATCTGGCACATAAAGAACATCGGACAATTGTTTTACAACTCCATCTAACTTGAGAGCAATCGTACCTTTTCCTTTTGCAAGACATTTTGCATCATTGCCGACTGCTACCAGGATGTCATTCCCTACCGGCTGTAGAGAGGTATACCAATCCTTCTGACTGGTCATGTGGCGCGATGCACCACTGTCAATGATCCACGGTTCATCTACAGGTACATGAACTGCCTCCATCCAAATCTCCTCAATTGCGACGAACAGCTCTACTGGTACTGCCTGCGTGCCGTTGCTGGACTCTTTCTTTACTCCGTTCTTCTCCATCTGCAATCTTCTTTTGGCACTCATTCTGCTTGTGCCCTACCTTGTTGCAATAGAAGCACTTGATCTTCTTCTTTCTCTTTTTATCATCAGAAGAAGATGGGTTACCAGAGTCCTTACCCTTACCTTTCTTTGATCCGGTCCAGAAAGCTGAATCTTCTCCAGTCCTCATCTTTTGACGCATCTCCTCCTCCAGAAGCATCGTGCTAAAATCCTCAAAGTTGAGGGGTGGATTTCTGTTTTGTGTATTCAGCGCCGTAACAAGACTGTCGTACTTTGGTGGGAGAATCCGTATGCACCTTCCTGCTAGATTCTCACTAGTGATGGTGATGCCAATCGCAGTCATCTGATCACGCAAATTCTTCACCCTAGTGATGAACTTCTCTGCCACTTCAGACTCAGACAACTTCTTGTTCGCGAGTTGAGTCTCCAGATTCTAAATCCGCGTCTGATTCGTGGTCTCGTACTGATTTTTCAAGACCGTCCATGCCTCCTCCGCGGTGGTGACATGTTGAATTAACGCCATGATGGAATCACTAACACTGCAGACAATAGAACATAGTGCATCTGCATTTCTTCTTGTCCACGCGAGAATCTCATCCACAGTTGGTACTATCTATTGTCTTGCATTGGCTGGATCCGGTCTCGCAACCGGCCTCACGTCCACCCCAGTAGCAGTGTCCCAAAGCTCGTATGCGCTTAGGATGCTCTTCATCTTGAACTTCCAAAGTGGATAGTTAGAGCCGTCCAACTTTTCGCTTTCGCCGAACGGTGAGATTCGCAATCTTGCGGGCTGGGCCATCTCTCACAATCTGCTCGCAAACAGAAAACATACTACCAAATCTTCTTGCTAGAGTCCAGGCTCTAATACCATGTAAGAAAATAATACAACGTCTATGCTCAACAGATAATAGGATCTCGTACGCAAGAGAGAAAACAAGATAGTCTGGAGAATCAAAAATTTGATTATTGTAGAATTGATACAATAGATGGCGCTGTCTCCCAACCATGTGCTCCTGTGAAAGAAGCTTCGATGGCATGCTAGAAACAGTAGAAGACGGAGGCTGGATGCTAAGGAATCGGGGTTGTTGTAGCCAGTGATGAAATGGGCTTCACGGGCTTGCTCTTATATAGCCACCACTCGTAGTTGATTAGGCTCAATTGGGTGACCGACCCAGTCTGCCCAAAACGGTCGACTGGGGGTCGGTCCCGAAATAGGCCACCCACCATACGATAGAACTGGTGCTCAAAACAGAGCAACTAACCTACAGTTGCCATTCGGCCCAGAGCCATCCGGGATCATTTGAGGCTCCAAATGGGCTCCGCAACCCGAGAGTGGACTGCCTCGGGAAATGCTCCGTCTACCCTCAGTGCGGTCAGTCAAGTGATGCCTTCCTGAACTTGCATGTAGCCTAGTTGGCGGTGTGCCAACTCTATCTGAAGCCGTCCAGCCATCAGGCCACACATGGCCCCCATCTGGTTTCCAAACCAAGACCTACCAGATAACCAAGCTACTCAAATGCCTTCTCCTCATATGGGGGGCTTAGAAGTAGAGTTAGCTGGTTTTGCGTAGTTACACGAGAGTGGAGCATTGATATCTAACAACCTCTGCATAGATCTTCACTACAGCCAGACGATGTTGCAAAGAAGCTAAAGAAGAGGGAACATGAGCTGGCAAATGAAATGGTACTTTTGTTTTCATCAGCCATGGATCAACAAGCAGCATCCAGGGGCTCTAGTGGCTAGAAGGTTTTGAGCAAGGCGCTATAGCACAAAGATGAATCTCTAAGTGGAACCCTAATCGAAAAAGACCTTGGCAATTTCATATTTGATATATTTTTCCACCCTTACTTAACATTGGGTGAGACCACATGAACCACCTTCAATTTGTTCCAAGGTCTTTGCAAGGACCATTTGCATATCCACACAATAGGTCCTATATTGCCACGCTCATACTTCAATGAGAAAGTGGATTCGGATTTTTGGACCTCGGCTTAGTGTCCAGAGGAAAACAACTACATTGCTCGAGGCCATAACAACAGGTAGAATTCGAAGTTGGAGGTCATAATGGTTGGGGTAGCCTTATTTTGGAAATTTGACGATGAACAACAAGTCTGTCTTGTTTTGATGGAAGGTGGGGCTGGACTTTGAGAGGGGAAGTGATGAGATAATAGGCAGCCAGGAAGTGAAAAAGAAGGTAAGGCAGCTGACAGAAGGAGAGGTGGCTATTGAATGTAGTGAACTGGAAGAAGGCATCCAGGAAGCTATGATGCCAAATGGGTTGTCATCCTTTAGCTCAGAGAATCTAGAGTAGACAAGTATCATGTGGAGTAGACGAGTGCAAGACTCTCACAACCTGACCAATATTATGGATAATCAAACTTAGACTTGGAAGCTAACCTAGGATCCATGCCTTACAATCTCAGGGACGTAGATCTCCGTTGGTAGATGGGTCACGCAACTCGTAACACCAATAACACTAGTACCAAAATGGAATCGCCCACAATATCGACCATCTAGCATGGCAATTAGTTAGGCATCCCCAACTGAACCACACAAAGCATCCACTAGGACCCGAGCTGCGTCCGGTGCGCTCATATGGAATATGCCGCCATAGTCACACTTGACTAGAACGAAAATAATATCCATAACAAGAAATATCGGAAATACAATTCCACAACATTTGTGGGGTATCCTCCTCCTGATGACCCTTGTATCTCCTGATGGGGAACCCTAAGGGCTTAACCTTGGTTTAAACTAGCAGTCATTTCGAATCTCAGTCATCGTCTCCTTTTTGGACTGAAGCTGCAATGGATCCCCATTGGCGTGGATGCATCTCTGTGGCTTCAGCTATGGCAGCAGCCCTTTGCAGAAGAGGCCCTCGCTCCCCTTCTTCTGCTCTTTCCCTTCACAGAACCCTCGTTCCCCTTCGATTGGACACCGCTAGCTCTGCTCAGGCGGCGGCCACCCCTCCTCCTGCTGCTTCTTCTTCTTCCCCTGTTTCCTGGTAACTCTTGTTGTATCTGCTTATTGTTTTTCCTTCGCTTGTCTTCCCGAACCGGCGTGCTTGCATTATATGCTCCGTGAGAGTGTTTGTCTCTGCACTTGTACCCACAAAATAGCCTATCGTACAGGCTTTTTCTGGTTCTGAGCAATGCCCTAATAAATTGGATAGCTCGATTGGGATGATATGCAAGGATTTGGACCCGGAGCCAAAAGTTCCACTTTCGTTCGGATCACTATCTTCATCAAATGCTCGGCTTTTCGAGGTTCACAGGCGTCTAGCTTGCGGCAGAATTGACTTTAGAGCAGCAATTCTGCGCCGATGGAAAGGGTCCACGGAAATCAGTGGTGTGTGCATCCATCCTGGTTATCTTTATTCCCTTTCTCACGGGGGACAGTTTCGAAGAATGAGCACAGAGAATAAGGCAACAAAGAGGAAGAAAAAGAAGAAAAAGTCCAAACGGAGCCTTATTAAGAAGCTGAAACGACTACGTTATGTGACAAAAATCAAGAAGAATAACATGGACCATGAACAGAAGTTAATGGCAAGGATCGAGAGAGTAAGCCCCCATTCGACCAAACTGTCGTTTCTGGCTTCCCCTAGGGGCCCAATCGCAGGCACACGCACACAGTTTCTTAATAGCTGGCTGTACAATTTAGAGACAGCTACCACGGGTGTGTGAGTGTGGTGTGGGTGTGCTCAAAAAAAAAGGGAAAAAAAAAGCTGGCTGTACAATTTAGAGACAGCTAACGTGATCTTGTTCTCTCTCAGGTCAAAAAAAGGATGAATGAGCTAGAGGTAATTCTTAAAAAATATGAATTACCTCCTTTGCCCATGCCAGAACACGATCCAGAGTCTCTGACTGCTGAGGAGCTTCATTATCTCAAGAGATTGGGTTACAAACACAGGAACTATCTAATTATCGGCGTACGTAGAATCTTTGGAGGAGTTGTTCAGAACATGCATCTTCATTGGAAGAAGCATCAATTAGTGAAAGTTCGTTGCAAGAACTTCACCCCAGAGCAGATACAAGAAACTGGAGAGCATCTAGCAAGGTTGAGTGGTGGTATAGTTATTGATGTACAACAGGGTCACACAATTGTGATGTATCGAGGAAAGAACTACTCGAGGCCTGCAGATCTCATTCCAAAGAACACATTGAACAAAAGGAAGGTAAGACTCCTTTTTACATGTATAATGGCACAAGAGCACTTTTGACTTTGCTATTCCGAAATCTGATCAATATTGAGTTGGGTTTTGTGGTTGCCTGAAATTTTATAACTAGTGCATGTGTCTGAGTTTCTTTCAACTATTCAGCGTTCTTTTGTTATCACATGTGATCGACTAGGTGAGGAATTCTCCTTGCCGGAAAAGAAACCGTTTTAATTACTACCTATTCTTAACTGATGATTGCTAACCTTATCTTAGGTGTTCCCTGCTGTACGCTAATTTGTCTCCCTCCTTAACTACCAACGCGGTGTTGCGACTGATGTATGAACCAGGCCCAGCCAAATAAAAACGTAGTGGCTGCGTGAGCCAGCAGGCTGGCTGCCTGTGCCAGCCTAAAAAAAGATCATCTTGAAATGGCATTGAATCTGTGAAGAACCAGCCTTCTCAAGAATGCAAATGTGTGCAATGCATGTAGAATTTGAATGTCAAGAATGCAAACGTGTGCAATGCATGTAGAATTTGAATGTCGATTTGCCCTCCAATGGGGAAGAGCACCCTTGTGAGAGTACTTGTTTCTCTTTCGACCTACATGCAAGGTGGGAGAGAGATGGTGGATGAATGCAAGGTGAATAGAGAGAATGCTTTGTGAGATTTACAATGAAAGGGTGTTACCCTTTCATTAATATCCTTTCAGATCACTCAAGTTTCATCTTCCCATTTACACCTACCCTTAGCCTATGACCCATGCATCTACCATTCAATGCACCTTAATGCACCCTTCCCTTCCTATTGCCCCTAGGACCTAGACACGTGTGTGCATATCTTTATTAATAAAATAAGTATCACATGTCCAAATTTGATGCTGTCTGAAGCAGCGGCTCTAGCTCGACTAGTCCTATTTACTCAGATGATCCACCACCATAACAAATCGGTTGGTGTCCATCATAAATACATATACATGTTACACCATTGGCATATAATATATAAGAATGCTTCAATATCCACTAGTGATTTCTCTTGTCATGACAGAATCCATCGATGCAATTGAGTGGTACACCTTTGTCTGAGTTTTTGTACTGCCCATTTTGCTCCTGCCATCTAGCATGCCTGATCCCTTGTAGCAGATCCCAGCACTCAGCTGTCAGTTTGAGGTTCTGCCTATTGTATGAACTGCTGCAGCTCCCATGTGCTGCATGTAGGAACTTTTATCTGCAGATTGAGGAGAAATCTGCCCCTCTTCAAGTCAGTTGTATCTCCCTGTTTAACCAGTGTCTCCCTGTTGATTCTTTTCATTTAAATTGGCAGGGGGTAGTGTGATAACTAGCAAAAATGCTAATGAAGCAGATGAATCACCTTTTCTACAATCTGAAAGGTGTCGTTTCATTGTCCTTATTCTGAAAATGTAAAATATGTTCATTGAATAACACAGGCATGTGGAATCCCTGAGACTAGCTAAGCTATGAATTTGGATAGCTGTGATGATATGATAGTGTATGGGAAAAAGAGTCTGCCTTATGCTAGTATTCAAGATGATTGGCTTTGCTTTTCCAGGTTGTCTTTCACATGATCTAAAGTTTTGCATGCTTTATTCATCGAATTGAGAAAAATACTTCTGCATGAATAGATCTGGAAGTGTGGATCTATCGAGTTATTGTAGACTACATAGATCATGATCATTTATTTATTTACTTACTTTTTTGGTTGCAAAATGGATACTTTACAGGCACTCTTCAAAGCAAGATATGAACAGTCTTTGGCATCATATACCAGAAACTTGAAAGCTCTTGAGAAAGAGCTTAAGTTGTACCAAGAGTATAAGGCTCAAGAAACTGCACGTTTATTTTCCCAGGAAGGTGTTGATAAAGACCCAGATGTTCATGAAGAGCCAGACGTCAGAATGGAAGGTCATGTAAGCTCATGGTCAGATTCAGAGGAAGTGGATGTCGATCCTGCTCTTGTATGTGATTCTGATTCTGTTTTGGAGACTGATTCTGATTTAGATTCAGATCCAAATTCTGTGAAGCTTAAGATGCACCAAGAACACAGGTCTCAAGAACGTGTAGGTTTGCTGTCTCAGGAAGGTGTTTACAAAAAACCAGATGACAGAATGCAGAATTATACAAGCTCATCTCAGGAGGATGTTTACAAGAAACCAGATGACAGAATGCAGAATTATACAAGTTCATGGTCAGATTCAGAGGAAATTGAAGCTAATCCTGCCCTTCTATTTGATTCTGATTTAGAGACTCAGTCTGGTTCTGGTTCAGATATGGATTCTGAGAGGGAGCATGAGCTGCATCAAAAACACAGGTCTTCACGAACCACAGGTTTGTCAAGTTCTATGAGCACATCATCAGATTCAGAGAGTATTGATATTGATCCTGCACTTGTATGTGATTCTGATTCGGTTTTGGAGTCGGATTCTGGCTCAGATTCAGATTCAGATCCAGATCTTGATGTGGATAACAAGCCCAGTAAATATGCTTGATATATGGGCAATTGCAGCTGAAAGATTTCTGGTGTCATTGCCCAATGGTATGATCTCCATATAAGGCCATTAACATGCAGTGTTGGCCTATGTTCTTATTCAGGTATCTCTTGGCATCATCATATCAGGGGGTCCCTGTAAATGGTAGTATTGTGAGTGATTCACGTTCAATGTGAATTATTCAGGATGGAAGCATCGAATGTGGTGCATTATTACTCTAAAAAGTTCTGGTTGAAATGGGGATATTGAGATTTGCAAATCGTCGCTGAATCACTTAAACAAGATTCTTTTGCCAACTATGGATTATACTGACAAGCCCTATGAGCTTTCTATTCCAAGCGTTTTTACTTAGAGTGCTCATTTGGGGGAACTGAAATGAAAAACTGACTTAACAGGCAGTTTTAGCTTGGGTGGAGAATGTGAAATACTCTTATATTAGTTTCTCCTTTAGTGCTAGCCTACATCATGGCTGATCTGCACTTCATCTTGAAGTTCTATTTTCTATGCTAAAATTTTAAACTCATCTTCAGAGGCACTTATAGCTTGGGTAAAGAGAACGTGGACTACTTGTTGATTAGCTTTCTCCCTTAGTGCTAGCTTATGTCGTGGTGAGTTTCCTACCAAAGAGTTGGCAAATTTCGCATTGGCCAATAATAGCCAACATGAAGGGCCTTTTTAATGGTATAATTTGTTGCATAATGTTTTCTAGTGTTCTCCACAAATTGCATCATGGCAATGAACCATGGCTTGCTAAACTTTTCAGCATCAATCGCTCAACGCAAGACACCATCAATTCCTTGGTGATACAATCCATCCAAGATTCTATAGCATTTGTATCCTCTTTTGACCTTGTCTTGTATAGCCTAGTGGGAAGGAGACTAGAATATCCCTCCATACAACTGTCATCCATGGTGATGGTGGACAAAACACTCAATTTATAACATTCCTCCAAGTCATTCTTCGAGTTTGAACAGCCACTCTGACAATTAAAAACCAATTCTTATAGCATTGCCAACCAATTCACCAACTACGCCAATGGATTGGGGGTTTGAATTACTTGCTTTGCCAATACATCACCCATCGGAATATAATAGGTTGGTCCATTGCTTGCCCTTTTCATTGTACATGGCACCATTATGTTGTGAATAAGTCCACCATGGACACCTACAACTTTCACCTTCACAATGTGTGGATGCCTAACAATGTCTTTTGAAATAGTTGAGATCTCACATACCTTCCCCTTTTTCTCATCAACACTTTGGCTATCTAGTTTCATCGTGGACAACACTTTGGCTATCTAGCATGAGTTGGACTAGCAATACCTATTGCTATTCCTACAACTATTGTCCTAGGTGCTCAAGTCCTAAAAGCTATTATTTCCCCATCAACCTCTTAGAAACCCACCCATAAGATCAATCAAACCAAGGACCAATAGGTAGAAAGGCAAGGTTGATTAGGTGAGTGATGGTGGGGTCCAAGCGAGGCCTAACCAAACTAGGTGGGGTTAAGGCGACAATTTGGTTGACTTCCTACCAAAAGTGGGGCATATCTTAGGGGTCCCATGTCTAAAACACCTTTTTTCATGCTAGAACTTGACTTTTAAAGGGTCTCGAGGATTTCAACAATTTAGCCTCCCATTGCTTTTGCTATGCACTTATTATCTTGCTCTCTTTCTTTGAACCTCTGCACGTCTATTGCTTCTACTCTACACTTGATGTCTTGCTTTCTTGCTCAAAACCTCTATTACTCTTGCTCTGAACCTCTCTACTTCTACTCTGTTCCTCTAGACTACAGCTACTCTGAACCTCTACACTGTTGCTTTGCACCTCTGCTCTGTTGCTTTGAGCCTCTAGACTGTTGCTCTGAACCTCGGGGCTACTGCACTGTTGCTTGGGCCTTTGGATTGCTGCTTTAAACCTTTGCACCACTTATTCTACTCTAAACCGTTGCTCCTATCCTACTATGTTGCTTCCTCTTCGTACCTATTGTCCTGCTTTGAGTCTGCCACATCTACTTTGAATCTCTACTAGTCTTGCTCTACAGGTTTGCTACTCCTGCTCCAACCATCTGCTACTTTAATCTAAACTTCTACTACTCTAAGCCTTTGATGCTCTGATCTAAACCTATGCTATTTTTGTTTTAAACCTGTGCTACTCTTGATCTAAACCTCTAATACTCTTGATCAAAACCTCTACACCACCACTGCATCTCTAGTACACCAAAGTAGGAGCATTAGTAGCAATAATAAGAAGAGACATATAATGCAGTAGGCATACTAGCAACAATGAGAAAAATGAATAATGCCTATTACACTCTGACACTTCTTATGAGATACCATAATCTCCATTACAAAAAATTTGGACTAAAAAAGAGGCCCTGCCCTTGGGCTAGTGACATGGAAGGATAAGGTGAATAAAACTGGGTAAAGTATTGGATAGTGGAGGGCAATAGAATATTAGAAATGGCATGACTTTTCTATTTCTTTATTCAAAGGCCCAAAGTTTGATGTAGGCCTCCTACTTGCTGCGTCCACTCTCTGATCATGTTTTTGAACAGTAAACAAACTAAAAAACCTAGTTTCTCAACCAAACTTGCACCATTTGTCCTAAAACGAAATCCTCCCCATCCAAACACCACACTCCTCTCATTCTCTCTCATTTCTCTTCCCTCTTTCTCATTTCTAAGCTCCATGTCAATTTTTTCTCTATTTTCAAATCTCTTCCTTTCTTTTGAATGGGAAGCTCATTTCTTTGTGCTCCCTATCATAGGTCGGAATCTCACGACAAAATCTCATTAGTTCCCTTCTCTACTTGCATTTCCCTCCCATTTCACTTTCATTCTTTCAAAACTTTCACGATTTTTGAATGAGATTTGCCTTGCCTTCTTCTTGGGCGCTTTCTTTCAAATCTCATCACATCTTCTCTCAGCTAAGATTCTCTTGCAATCTCAGATCGTTTTTGTGCAAAAACTCGAGGCAGTCATGTTTTGGATGAACCATGAATGATGCAAGGTGCTTCGAGCCTAGAAGGAGCTACTGGACGAGATTCTTTGAGAACAGATGAAAGAAGATTTATTTTCAGCACTCCACTTTCTTATGCATAAAAATGAATCTTTCTTTTGCTCGTCTCCCAACACTGCTTTGTGGGGGGCATGATTTCCAAGACTTGTGAAATTTTGGGGTCTATCCAGGCACCTTTCATAGAGGTTGAGGTGAGATATCATCTGTTGCAATGCAAGACACTGAAAATGACAAGATTTTAGATTTAATGATGCTACTTTGGAAAAATAGCTAGTTTGTAGTTCGTTTTGTGTAGTTGTGTTGTTTTCTTTATTTTGAAAATGCTCAAAGACTTGTTTGTTTTGAGATAAATTTCATGAGAAGTGAGCTCATAAAGCATTTCTTACAAGAAAGAATAGTGCAATAGTAAAAAAGCAATCTCTTTGGATATCTTTTCAAGCAAATAAAATACTTTCAAACACATACACTCTTACGATGTACAACTTTTTATAGAAAATTGTTTAAAATACATTTTGAGATGTTTGGGAGCATATAATTTGTTTTGGAGCAAGATCCATCAACTTGAGCCTCTTGGAGCACAAGAGGGCCACTAGGGAGAACAAGTTTGATCACATTTTCACTCCAAAGATCCTTGTTTCAAGAATCGGGTGATGTTCATTCACAAGTTTCTAATTTATTTTATGTTAATAGTTTAACAATGTTTGTAGTATTTAAATGTGATTTGTGTTTGTTTATTTGTAATTTACAAAGTCAAGTGTGCCTCTAAATTTGCTAAATGCAAGTAAATTTGTTTTTTGTTTGTGTGATATCTTTGTATGTGATATTAATTTTGTTTTCTATCATTTTACCATGTATATGTGTTGATGTTATTGATATTCATAAAGTTTTAAAACATGTTTGATATAGTTTGTTTTTTATTATTATTATTTTACATGCAATAGCGTAACAATGTTTGTGATATTTAAATGTATTATGTGTTGTTTCTGTGTAATTTGCTAAGTTAAGTGTGTGACTATATTTTTCTAATTAAGGTCATTTTATTTGTTATTTATGCAATATGTGTATATGATATTAGTTTTGTGTGTCATCATTTTATCATGTTATATATGCTCATGTTATTGACATTTTTTTTTAAATGTTAGCATGGTTCGTTTGGGTGACCATCATTTATTACTTGATGCTAAGTATATGTGCTTTTGAATTTATACATTTCAACCATTAGATTTTGTATGCAATAGGGATTCTATTTTTGTTATGCTATTTGCTTATGTCAATATTATATTATGTTAGGTGTAAACTATATAAAACCATGGAGGTCCCCAGGAAAAAGAAAAAGGTGTTCAAATTGATGTATAGAATGCACCATTTCTAAAGAGGAATGAGTCCTCCTTAGCAAGTGAAAGTGATTTAGTAGCTCTTCGAAATCAAGGAAAAACATATATGGATTTGTGATTAGATGGAAAAATATATCCAGTAGATCCAGAAACTTGTCAAGCTCCTTAATTCCATGGGTTAACGAGCTTAATAAACTTTATGTGTAAGGATGAGAATGGCTTGTTAGGATATTGTCAGAGGTTGATTGCTCATGGAGCAAGTAGCCTTCACACCCACTACCAATCTTTATTTAATGAAAGAGACAAAAGGATTGCAATGTTAGAGCCCTGGAATCAATAGTTGGTATCACCTATGTAAGCTACAAGTGTTCAGATGGCTGTGAAAGAAAAACGGTATGATGGCATAGAGAATAAAAATTACGAATTACAAGTAAATGTTCAAACATTAGATGCTTAGTGAGTGCTCAGTTGGGAGAGCATACTGTAAATGCAATTCACGTACAAATGTGAAACACAGCTCTGAAAGATGAGATCAAGAAATTGGAAAAAACATTAGCATTCATGAAGGATACTTCTATGGGTCCAAGGCTTCGTACGAGGAAATTGCGTCCAATGGATGAAATATCCAAGAAAAGTGGTCATTGGAAGCGTCGAGTGAGATCTTGTAGGATTGTTTCAGAACTAATGTCTATCCATGATGAACACTCTGGTGCTATGGGTGAAGCCTTTACAAAAAAAATATTGGAGTCTACTATACAGCATCCCAAATTCAAAAGTATAAAATCAGAGATAACATCTAAGTCAATGAACAAAGTTATGGAGCAATTTAATGCAACTAATGCACAGGGAGTGTATGATACTGTAGGGATAAGTATAAGGGCATAACGGTTCATATTTAAGAGCTTAAAGTGAGCATGCTTTCTATAGGATCAAAAGTTAAAGCCTTGCTTCCAAAACCAACTGATGTCAATAAGGCAAGCCATGCTCTCAATTTGGGTGTACTTGATTTAGTTGGCGAGCCTCAGCATGTATGTAGTACACTAACTATGAAAGGGAAAGTTGGAGAGTCCAAAGAACTGGAACTCATAGTCAACAACTTCTTTGTGATGGATGTCCGAAGAGTTTTGCAAGCCATGGTAAAAATTTTATGATATGCATGTGGAAGAATGCAATGGTCAACTAAAGAACGTACTAAAGCTTGATGAAAATGAGGTGGTAAAAGGTCAAAATTTAGAAAGAGTCAGTTTGACATTGATGAAGAGAACATTAGACCTTCAAGTTGAGCTTAATGATGCGAGATAGTTTAGTGTGCAATCAGAATAGGAGATCTCATGGCTAGATGCATTTGAGGTACCATGGAAATTTGAATTTTGATTTCGTAATGGAAAATGCTTATAATATTCTAAAATAGAATGTGAATTGGTTTTCCAAGTGCCGAAGGAGTCACATTCAATTTTGAAGGTTTTTCGACCAAATAGATATCCCACGTGTGATCAGAGGTCATAACAATGGTGAGCTGCTTGAAGTTAAGGGCTATAGTTCCTACAACATAGAATGGCATCTAGCTACTGACCTCAAGACTATTAAATGTATGTTTAATGTAGCACATGGAGCAAATATAAACCATCCTTGTACATTATTCATGCAAAAGAGAGTACCATTGCAGAGGCAGGTACAAAGAACCAAAAGCAATGGGCTTCTGAACTTGCAGAGATTGATCAAACTAAGGCACCAGATCATGATGTTCCAGGGAAAGATCCATCATGGAGACCAATTCTTGAAATTCCTCTTGAGAGAGTACACATTTGTGCCTTTCATGCTATTGTTAGAATAATTGACAAGCTGGTGCACCTATACATCATTGATGCATAGAACTTGAAGCCCCAACAAGAGAGTGAGAGAATGATTGCAGTAATTGAAAAATCCCTTTCAGATATGGGTCTATACTCTAGGCAAGTCAAGATTACAAAAGATGAGAGAAGATCTAGAAAGACAGGAAATGACCCTTGTAAGCCAAGCTTTGGTGGTCTCAAGGCTTTAAAAGTTTCTTTTTGCAAAGAAAAGAATGACAGGCTTAAACGTATTGATGAGTTTGATGTATGGAGAAAGTTACACAATCCATGTTGTGAACGAGGGAAAAAGGGCAATGATGTGAATGACTCTAGCTGGAATATGGAGATTGCTTGGGAAAAGAATCATTTCGCACAGAACATGGTAATCTCTAATTTGTATATTGAGATGTACATTTCGAATGATCCCATACTTTCTAATTTGTTTTCTTGTTGGGCAGCACATTTTTTTACTAATTTCAAATGATCCCATACTTACTAATTTGTTTTCTTGTTTGGCAGCACATTTTATATGCTCATGCACCATACATGGCATGGCATTATGGAAGCATTGGAGTGTGGTTCACTTAGGGCATGGAAAGATCGTATTGGCAAGCACATTGTTCACATAACAGAGTAACATGGGGGTGGTAGAACTAAGTCAAGCCTAATGGTTCAATTGGCAATGGTGTTATAGGTATATCGAAATAGCAACTGCAACACTAGTATATTCAAAGAGTTCTTAGTGTCCCAGGCAATGCGAGATATTAACACTAAACGTAGAATAAGAATATACAATTCATCAAATGCAAGACAAAATCATGCAAAGTGGCATGCAAACCATCCAAGAGGAGGGCAAATATGGGTGGAGTCATATGAGATTGATGGTGTGGACTCTTTTAATATGGATGCCCATGCATAAGTTTTAGAATTTATTTACAATTTTAGTTATGTGATATACAGTGAAGTCAAGGTATAAAGGCTATGAATTGTAGTACCAAAGGGAAATGTTGTTGCATGTTAATTATAAGTTTTCAGCACAAAGTTGCGCCAAATCTATGCTTTTGGAATTTATGTTGAAAACGAGAATTTTAAAAGAATTAGATATTAAGCAAAAGTATTGCAATACAAAACGGAAAATTTGAGTTATTGGAGGTGAATTCTAAGTTCTTAGCTCAAGATTATACCAATTTTATGTCTTTGGAGTTTATTTTGAAAACAAGTATTTTTAAAAATTAGGGCTTTGAGCTGTATAAACGAATTAGGTCTCGTTTTCCTTTTATTATTTTAGGAGCTCTCCACTCCTCCCACTTGCCCCTTATCCCCCATCCCACCCTTGCTCTCACACCCTCTAGGTGAGAAGGTGCCATCAACAAATGATGAGGACACCCACAATGATGCCCTCCAAATCCCCCCTCCAACCCCCCCCCCCCCCCCCCCAAATCCTGCCCCAATCCCTGCCCAAAAGGTAAAAAGTACAAAGGAAGTAGCTCCAAGAGGAGGAGTCAGAGATTGAAGAAGAAACTTAAAAGGAGTCCCAGCAAAAAAGGGAGTAGGGGATGAAGCAAGATCGATTGAAGGAGCAACTCTGTCATGCGGAGCAAGCACAAAAAGAGAGGCAAGCTCAACCATAGCAGTCGGGTCACCTAGTCCCAAGGAGACTACAACAGCCACCTCTTATGTCCAAGCCGAAGAGGTCCTCCTCCAATGAAGAAGTATAGATTCAAACTAGGGATTGTGTCCCTTTGGGAGGTCCGCAAGTATCATAAGCCAATCAATCTCCTTATCCCAAAGGTGAACTTTGTCAAAGTGATACATGAGATCATGCATGATCTCAACCAGATCTCTATATCTAGGTTCTTAAGGCGAGGGGTTGTGGAGGCCTCTTGGTGTATGCCATCCCTGCCTCTTTTTTTCCCTCTAACCCTATATTTTTCTCTCTATTTCTCCTATACAAGTGAAGAAATAACTTCAAAAATAGTGTTATAGCTTCATCTACCTTTATCTTTGCCTCCTCTGTGCCTTTTACAACAAACATATAGATAGAATGTCACATAAAAATTTATATACTTAGTAAAAGACATTTTTGAAAATGAAATCACTTCATTACCTTGAAAACATGTGTCTTTTCTTCTAGTATTGATTCTTTAAGCTTTAATAACACAAAAAAGGGGTCGAAAATGATGAAATGCCCATTTTTCTTCCTCCTCCCAAGCAAAGTCGGGTTGAATAAGTATTCTCAGATAGATTTTTGTAGGTGGATGAAAAACATGAATCGATAAAAGGTAAAATGACTAATCAAGAGTGGAATGAAGATAGTTTGAAACAAGCTGCTAGAAAATGGCGAGAATACATTTTGGGAGTCCATGGAGAAGGTAAAACGTTTTGGAAGAGAGAGAGGAGTGAGAGAATTGGTTGAAAGTCAAAGGACTGAGCCAAATAGTTCAACCAAAAGGAAAATGTGAGTATAGTTTTAGTTAGGGGATAGATGGATGGGAGGAAAACAAGGAGGCTTGACATGGTTAGGCCAGACCTGCCAAAGGTAATACTTTAATGTGAAGCATCAAGTACATTTTTGTAGGTATTTGGGAAAAAAGTGGAAATTCTCCTAGATTTGGGGAGCCTCTATTACAGAGAAGTCCACATGGCATAATCTCCTTGATAGATTTCATATTCCCTTATCCAAGCCTCTAATATTTTAATAATTTTCTAAAGGGCCCTTTTTTGAGTCCTAAATTTTTGTAATGAAAAAAGAAACTACCTTGAAGTGATATTAGTTTAGCCCTTGTGAGAAGGACTACGAACCATACAAATCAAAATAGCTTATTACACATATGATTAAAAAGAGAGATCAATCATAATTAATCATTCTTTCATATCACTATATCAACTACATGGACATATTAACAAGTTTCTAAAAAGACTCCCTTAAGTGATCAGCTTCATGATTTTACAAAATGTCTATAGTAAAGGTTCAACAACTACAATATAATCTTGAACATGACCATAAAATTGTCATACACATTTCGAGGAAACTTAGCTTAGTGTTTGGATCAAACCTAGTACCTGCCTCGGTCACCATATATCAGCTTTCAAGTGTTGCATTTGAAATCGAGACAAAAGGTATTTATCAAACAAGTGGATGTTAGGGGCCAAGTGAGGAAACCCTTCAAGGATCCACAATAAGACCTGTGAATAGATAGACATTCGTTAGCATGCTAATTTCTTATTAAAATGCGTACATTTGTGTTAGTAAATCCATCATCATACTATCCACTTTCAAACAGTTATTTCCTTTTGGATCTAAATTCCATCAAGAATTCATTGAGATCATCACCCCACACAACCTGGCAAACTTTCCATAGATGTCGGGAAACCAAATTTTGTACTGTAGTGGGAAAGCATGTTTTTAGGGATAAAATTTTGTGGAAAGAAACTTTCCCTTATTCGACCCAATCAAATTCTTCCATTCATGGAGAAAGTAAGGAAAAATGGAGACACAAAGTGTGGGGGTTAAAGGTCACTGTGCCTTTACCCCGGTTATGTACAATACTCAAACACATATATAAATGAATGAAAAAGAAGATTAGGGTGGTTCTGCACCCACCAAACTTGTCTGGCTCTCTGTCTCTCTCTCTCCTTCTTCCGTTCTTGCTTCTGTTGAGAGCACTCTCAACTGGTATCAGAGCCCGAGTGATCTAGCTGAGCGTGCGTGAATGCTTGAAGCTCAGCAGCTCTGTGGGAGGAAGGAGAAGCTCTGTGGGAAGCTTTGTGGGCGACTTCACTTGCATCCGAGTATGCAGAGACCTTGGAGGAACCTTTGGAAAAGTTACTTTGGCTTTACGAAGTGGTTTTGAGAGCCTGTTAAGTGGTTTCAAAGAAAAAGTCGTTTTTTGAGCTTTTCCCTGTTCCATTCGATGACAGAGACTCCGTATTGACTTGTAGAGGCAACTATTGCTTGCTTTTGGTGTCCACATTACTTCAGGAGCCTGGAAACACCTTCATTCCTGAATCTGGGATCATTTCATTGGATTTCTGAGTCACTGTGTCAGTTCCTGCGTTTTTTGCCCGGGTGTTGGAACTCAAGTTTGGAGCAACCATTTGCAGATCTGTCAGTTCCGGTGGACTCAGGAGGTCCTAAAACTTCTATGTTGCTCATCATTCGCACTCCGGTGGAGTTTACAAACAGCTCTATTTCCAAAAACGTTTTTCAGTCCGTGTGTTGGACCTAGTGATTGAGACCACGGTTTCCAAAACCGTCTGTCCCATTGCGTTTCGGACGCCCAAAAACCCCTACCTGACAGTTCTTGCGCAATTCGGTGGAGGATTTTCAGAGTTATAGATCTTTGTGTATTCGATTTCGTCTCTCAGTTATGCATTTTTCATTCTAAGGTTTTGAAATCTTAGATTTATGCCACATGGCAGTGGATAAGTGTTGACTCCCATTTCTCACTCATCGGTTGGGATTTTGGAGTTCTGGCAGAAGAGAGATATTTGCAAATTTTCTTGCTGAGTCCGATTTTGCAATGGCGCCCATGTTTTGAGGCATCTCAGGTTCTATTTTTAGTAGCGCTCATTACCGTGGGACTATGATTTCTTGAGCATACCTTATGCAGATCACTCTGGTTGCTGTTTGAGCAGTGTTTGAGCAGTGTGCGCTCATTCGTGGTATGCAATGGGTTGCAGTGGATGACTTATAGGCCATTTGGATGCATTGCGGTCCTTGTTGGATGCGCTGATAGGCCCAAATTACCTTGTGGGATGCTATTTTTTATGGACGCTTTGCACATGGATGCTATTTTATGATGAGGGACAGCTTTGAAACATTGCAGGTGATGCACTGATAGTGCTATGCTCTCTTGGATGAGACATTATTGATGCATATGCCAGTGGACAGTGTTTATGCTTGAGTCATTTGTTTGGCACTTATTGGCATTTTCTTTTGGGCCAGATTTGCTCATATGGATGCATAGTATATGCACATGAGTCAGATGTTTTGAGCTTTGAGTTTTGGTGATATTTCACTCTATTGTGGCATACACATTTGGGTGCACCTGGTATTTGGTGTGATTCTCTCTTGAGGCACTAGCATTTGGGATTTTGCTTTATTTGCATCATGGCATCCTCTTCCATGTCTGAAAAGGAGTTTTTCAACATTAAAAAGTTTGATGGGACAAACTTTTCTTTGTGGAAAGAACAAATAAGGGATGTGCTTATTCAAAAGAAGCAGATTAAACCCTTGGCAGGGATTGAAGTTAAGCCTGCAAATATGTCTGAGGATGATTGGAATGAGTTGGATGCATTAGCAAAGTCTACTATTAGACTTCATCTTGCAGAGTCAGTTTATTTCACAGTAGTAAATGAGCAGACTACTGAAGATTTGTGGAAGAAACTGTGTGCCACTTATGAGAAGGAAACTGCCTCTAATAAATTTTACCTCATGAAGAGGTTGTTTGAGCTGCAGATGAAGGAAGGGGTCTCCATTGCTTCTCATTTGAATGAATTCAATATTATTTTCAGCCAACTTCAGGCTCAGAAAATGAATTTTGATGCGGAGACTAAGGCAATATTTCTCTTATGTTCATTGCCATCCTCATGGGATACCTTCTGTACAGCTGTCAGTAACTCTGCACCTGGTGGAGTACTGAAATTTGATGATGTTGTGGGTAGCTTGTTGGCCGAGGAGATTAGACGGAAGTCTATGGATGGCAACAAGCAGGATGCAGCCTTAAATGTGCAAAGGGGCAGATCACAGTTCAGGGGGAAGTCCCAAGAAAGAGGGAAGTCTCGTAGCAAATCCAGGGCACGGAACATTGAGTGTCACCATTGTGGCAAGAAGGGCCATATAAAAAAGGATTGCTACAAGCTGAAAAGAGAGCAAAAGGATAAGAAAAAGAATGCAAATTGGGGTGAAATCAAAAGGAAGAGAGTCCAAGGGAGGACAAAGGAAAAGTGAAGATCGAGGAGATCAATGCAGTCACACATGATAGTGACAATGACGTTCTCTTCATGTCTAGTTTATCTGCAGATTTGCTTACCACTTCAGATGATGCATATTCCCAGGATTGGATTTTGGATTCTGGTGCTTCATTCCATGTTACTCCCCATAGGGAATGGTTCTCCACTTATGATAGTTGGAAGACAGGTTGTGTGCATCTTGGAAATGACTATGCATGTGACATAGTGGGAGCAGGTGACATAAAGTTTTCTTTTGCAAATGGGTCTGCATTTGTTTTGAAACATGTGAGACGTGTGCCTAAGCTGACCAAGAGTCTTCTTTTAGTGGGTCAGCTAGATGATGCTGGTTTTCACACCACTTTTGGCTTTCAGAGTTGGAAAATTCAGAAGGGCTCTATGCTTTTGGCCAGAGGTGCCAAGTGTGGGACTTTGTATCCCTTACATGTATCAGGGGTATTTGATCATGTTCTTGCAATAACCGAGCAGCCAAGCACTTCTTTGTGGCATTGCAGGTTGGGGCACATGAGCCAGAATGGAATGAAACTCTTATGCCGTTTGGGTTATGTACCGCATTTGAGTTTCTCTGATTTTGAATTTTGTGAGCATTGTCTCTATGGGAAGCAGACTAAATCAGCGCATAAAAGAAGGGGAAAGAAAGAGTTTGAAATGCTTGATTTGGTGCATTCAGACGTATGTGGTCCCATGCCTACACAGTCATTAGGCGGGGCTGAATACTATGTGACATTCATTGATGATGCAACTAGGAAAGTGTGGGCTTATGCTATAGCTCGGAAGAGTGATGTGTTCCAGGTATTTCAGAAATGGCTGGCCTTGGTTGAGAATCAGTCAGGTAGAACGCTTAAATGCCTACGGACTGACAATGGTGGAGAGTATCTCTCTCATGACTTTCAGCATTTCTGTGATACACGTGGGATTAAGAGGGAGCTCACATCCCCTCATACTCCAGAGCAAAATCCAGTTGCAAAAAAGATGAACCGTACCATTCAAGAAAGGTTGCAATGCATGCTTTCCAATGCAAGTCTTTCTGGTGGTTTTTGGGCTGAGGCAATGAAGACTGCAGTGCATGTGATCAATAGATCACCTAGTAAGAGTCTGGATGGTGGTATTCCTGAAGAGGCATGGAGCGGCAAGAAGCCCTCTTACTCTCATTTGCGTATATTTGGGTGTGAGGCATATGCACATGTGCCAAAAGAGCTTCGAAAGAAGCTAGATCCTAAGTCTAGGAAATGCATCTTTCTAGGTTATGGTGAAAGTGGAGAGATGGGCTATCGTCTCTGGGATCCAGAAGCAAAGAAGATCATACGCAGCCATGATGTGGTCTTCAATGAGAAAAAGATGCATAAGGCACCCATGAGGGATGTGGAAATGAGGAGAATCACTTTCCAGGATGTGAATCCACCTGCCTATGTTGATAGACAGCAAGCTGTCCATGCACCAAATGTGCAAGAAATGTACTGCCTATGTTGATCATCTATTGGTGGAAATGATGAGCCAAATGTGGCTGATATGCAAGTGGGACAGCAAGCTGAAATGCCCTTGAGAAGATCATCTAGAGTGTCTAGACCGCCTGATAGGTTTGTTCCAGGGGTAGACTATGTGATGCTTACTAATTGCGGGGAGCCTTCTTGCTACAGAGAGGCTATGATGCGTGAGGATCAACGCAAGTGGGAGTATGCTATGCAATCAAAGATGAGTTCGCTTATGAAGAATAAGACTTGGGACTTGGTTTCTTTGCCACATGGAAAGAAAGCATTGCCATGTAAATGGGTCTACAAAATGAAGGTCACAGGTGATGATGTGCCTAGGTACAAGGCCCGTTTGGTTGCTAAAGGGTTCAAGCAAGAGAAGGGTGTGGACTTTGATGAGATATTCTCTCCGGTTGTGAAAATGACCACACTTAGATGCATGCTTGGACTAGTGGCAACAGAGGATATGGAGCTTATGCAGATGGATGTCAAGACAGCTTTCTTGCATGGGGATTTGCATGAGGAAATTTACATGGTGCAGTCGGAAGGCTTTGAAGAAAAGAGGGCAAAGAGCATTTAGTTTGCAAGCTGAAGAAGAGTCTCTATGGTCTTAAGCAAGCACCTAGAGAATGGTATCATAAGTTTGATGCTTTCATTCGGTCCCAGGGTTTTAGAAGGAGTGAAATTGATCACTACCTCTACACTAAAAGGGCTAAGGATAATAGCCTAATAATCCTGGCACTATATGTGGATGATATGATATTGGCTAGCAAGAATACTTATGAGCTAGATGCATTAAAGGCCAAGTTGCATGAGGCCTTTGATATGAAGGATTTGGGATTTGCAGGTCATATTCTTGGTATGCGCATCACGCGTGATCGGAGTAGGAAACTCCTTTGGCTTTCACAAAAAGAGTATGTTACAAAAGTATTGCAGCATTTCAATATGGAGGGGGGGAAGGCAGTGAGTACTCCATTGCCTCCATATGTGAAACTGAGTCATACATATAGTCCCAAATTAGATGAGGAGAGGGCCATGATGGCCAAGGTTCCTTATGCATCGGTAGTTGGGAGTCTTATGTATGCTATGATAGCTACTAGACCAGACATTGCATTTGCAGTGGGAGTTGTTAGCCGGTATATGGCTAATCCAGGAAAGAGGCATTGGGAGGCAGTTAAGTGCATCATGAGGTACATGAAGGGTACCAAGGAGATGTGCATTGGCTTTGGTAAAGGAGACATGCGTGTACTTGGGTACACAGATTCAAACTATGCAGGGCATGTGGATAGTAGGAGATCCACTTTTGGTTATGTGTTCACCTTTGTAGGTGGTGCAGTGTCGTGGATGTCTCACGCACAGAAGTGTGTTGCTTTGTCTACCACAGAGGCTGAGTATGTTGCAGCCACAGAGGGTTGTAAGGAGGCTATATGGCTTGATCGGCTAGTGGGAGATTTGGGGATTCATACAGGTGTACCGACATTGCATAGTGATTCCATGAGTGCTATTCAGCTAGCACGAAATCCGGTCTTTCATGCAAAGACCAAACACATTGAGGTCAGGTACCATTTCATCAGGGAGGTACTTGAGGACAAGCGCATAGAGCTTGTCAGGTTCATACAGACGATAACCCTGCAGATATGCTAACGAAGAGTCTGCCTACAGCGGTTTGAGTATTGTTGTGTATTGATGGGCATTGGATAGTATGCTCACTGGTTGTTCTCCTTTAAAGGCACATTGTCCTTTAAGTGGGAGGTTGTGGGGGTTAAAGGTCACTGTGCCTTTATCCCGGTTATGTACAATACTCAAACACATATATAAATGAATGAAAAAGAAGATTAGGGTGGTTCTGCACCCACCAATATTGTCTGGCTCTCTGTCTCTCTCTCTCCTTCTTCCATTCTTACTTCCGTTGAGAGCACTCTCACAAAGTTTGTTTTTCCATGAAAATGAAAGAATGAAAAGGAATGTTGTGGGGAACAACTTTTCCTTCTGCCACTCAATCAAATTCTTCCATTTTCATTAAGGTAAAATGTAATTTGTTCCCCACAACATTCCAAAATAATATGGGGAACAAGTTTTCCTTCTTCTACCACTTGATCAAATTCTTCCATTGTCATGGAGAAAATGAAAGTGTGAATATTGTTAGGCTATATGGTGCAATGATTTAATGGAAGTCAAGTTTCTATGGATCATTTATGGATCCGCTCAAAGAATAAATATACATGTGAAGATAAGATACTATAAGAAAGAAAGATAAAATGGGCAAACAAGGAGATATAGATGGCATTGATCAACTATGTCCCTATAACTCCCATATGGTATTTGAGCTAACTAGATAGCATGGAAATCTATGTGATTGGAATGGCTAGGATCAAACTTGACTTGCTAGTTCCTTTTGATAAATTGATGGGTAACGTAAGAAGGGATCCTAAAAGTTCAAAGTCCACATTATGACTATATTTGCTGGTTTTAAACATGATATGAGTGGTTTGAGAACTAAATTGATAAATTGAGTTGTAACTCAATCAAGGTAATGAGTGCAATGGTACCTACATTATGTCCATGGCTAGGACTCTCAAAATGCATAGTCTTGATAGCATTTCCTATGGTATTGTGGTGTATATTCTCTAGTTAGCAACATAATAAAGGCTTCACCAAGCATAATTTTTGCTCAAAAATCGAGGTAACAAAGAGCTCACAAAGAGGAAGCATACCATGGAGAATTATGGTGAGAATATAGAGGAACAATCTCATTGCAAGAGGTACTATGTAATGGATGGATAGGAATTAGTGCATAGAGATGATGGAAAGTAGTGTAGGCACTGCACAGACAAATAATAGGCTCAACAAAGCAAGGAAGGAAAAAGATAGGTTGATAAAGAGGGCAGGTAGCAATTTTAAACAGTGATGGAGTATGGAGATGGAGATGGTGACAATGGTGACCTTCTTGACTAAGACACCCAAGTTTTGTTCCCCTCCCCCCCCTCAAACCTGATTACAGTGCCATCAGCAAGATAGAGATGGAGGTAGATACTTTTCTAGTGGACACTAAGAATGGCAAAGAAGCACTCCAAGATATACTGCCAACTAACAGATCTACTAATGTGACTACTAGTAATAGCCCTAGATCCAGTGTCCAGCACTATCCCAGTCTAGTTGAACTCCCATATCTCCCCTTTTCTCTAGTTCCTCCAGCTGCAAAACTCTATAGTAGTCTAGGGGAAGTGGTAGGAGTCGAAAAAGAACAATTCATTAGCCCAAGAGGAAATCCACAAGTATGTGTCAAGATAGATGTTGCTAATGAACTTCTAGAAACCCTAGGGATTGTCACCAAGAATGGAGGATCTATCAAGAATAGCCCCTTGTATACAAAAACCTTCCAAACTCTTGCTTCCTCTATGGTCTCTCTTCTCACACTATGAAGAACTGTCATCTTGAGAAGAAAAAAGCAAGTCTCGCTAAGGAAATAGCCCCCGCTCCCACTACTCAGCCCAAAGCCAAGTGGACTATCAAAGGAGTTACAAAGCATGCCAATGTGGGTCCAACCATGCCTACTAAATCTATAGCTCCCCAACAAGATGTCCACCCCACACCTAACTCAATTGAGACCAAAAATTCATTCGATGTGTTAATTGATCAGGAGAGTGAGCTTTAGATACAACAGGAAGACGTCAAGCCGGGCTGGTCTCAAGAGTTTGAGGATGACATAAATCAACAGTGACTTTGAGCTTGGGGACACAGAAGAAGAGTTGTGTTCTATCACAGTTACAAAGAGTGTGCACAAATCTATAGCCCAAGCAACTATCCAAAATAAAAGAATATCCCAAGTGAGCGGTCAGAATACCCCCCAAAGGGCCCTTCCCCCAAGGCAAAAAAGGGGAAAAACAAGAATGATAAGTAAACCCATTTCTTGCCTTTCGTTAAATGTCTGTGGCCTAACTAATCCTATGAGAGGACAGGAACTTGCATTTTGGCTTAGAACAAATGCTCTTTCCCAACTTTTCTCACCCTTCAAGAAGTTAAAGTTACTGATGAGACTCTTGAAAGAGTTAAAGAGGTAGACAGAAGAAGAGTCTGCTTCTGTACTAAACATGAAAATGGTAAAAGTGGCACACCTATAGGAGTACTCTCACATTACAATGAAGGAAGGGATCCTAGCTAGTCAAACCTACCAAGATGGTAGATGGATCTCCTTGTTCTACAAGATTAAAAAATTTTCATGAAATGAAGTACTTTTGCTTTTTACAACAAGAGGAAACTCCCTACGGTTAGAGAGTTACAATTCATGAGATTTCACCATATAAGCAATATCATTACACTTTCATCACTTTCTATTTGCTGGCCCATTGGTAAGTCTTCTATTTGTGAATGGGGAGGTCTTGGGTTCAATTCCCACTCCTTAATAAAAAGAGAGGAGAGGAGAGGAGAAGAGAAGAGAAGAGAAAGTGAAGAAGAAGAAGAGGATAGGGGCACGAGATTTTTTGCAGGAGCCCAAAAAGTTTGTCCGCTACGCGCAAGTGCTCCAAAAGACACAAGAACCCAGGAAAAGAGTCGTGATCTATCCATGACGCACAGATGCGCCAAAAGGCGTAGGAACTCAAAAAACAGTTGTGATTCGCAATTTGTCCGTGACGAGCAGATGTGCTAGCTGCAACCAGGGGGCATGCAGGTGTTGCAGTTTTGCAGATGCGCAAGCGCAGTCGACCAGAAGATGCGTGGTGCTACGCAAGAACCCAGAAGATGCACAAGAACTGCAAATTGAAGGTGCAGGGACCCAAAAGATGCGTAGGAACCGCAGGCTTAAGGCACAAAAACTAAGAAGTTCTGCAGTCACAGAGACAGAGAACTACGAGCATAAGATACATAGATTGGAGGCGTAGAAGTAAAGAACCGCACACGAAAGGGGCTACAGAACTACACCCAACCATAGGAGTAACAAATTTTACACCACTAGCCATGGAGATTTTGATCCCAGCAGCCACACCAATTCTATTAACTAGAAAAGAATTCGAGGCATGATGCTAGACGCAAGGCATGGCGATGCTCGAGGGCCATAGAGGAAAAGGGAACATGAGGGAAGAAGCATTAATATAGGTGGGGAAAAAGGATTAAGATGGGTGGGAATGAAGAGAGGGACTATGCCACAAGGGGGAAGGGAGAGGGAGAAGAGGAGCATGTACATGATGGGAAGTGAATGTAGAGATGGAGACATCAAGGGAAGAGAGTCATGCTTTATTTGAAAGGAAGGATGGGGGGGGGGAAATCAAAGTACTAGCTAGGTGGCTTTACAAAAATGAGTGTGTTCCATCAAGGAATAGCCCCCTCCTTTTATAGCCAAGAGAGGGGGTCTCTCCCAATAAATGCATCCTCCCACATGCATGGTGTGTGTGGAAGAGTCTCCCATGTGGGCTAGGCAGTTACGCACTCTCAATTGTGTGCGACAACCCTTTGCCTCATTTTTCCACATAAATCAACCCCCATATCCCAAGTCTAAGATACTCCCTTGGTCTCTTCCCAATTTTATAATACATTCAAACATCTAGGAGGACAAGTGGAGGGTTGGCACAAGGAATCTTGCCACCTCATCCTACTTTCCCATTATTTAACTTGCATTCTTGGACTATCTACACCCCCCCCACATGGGCCTATCCTACATGGAGGGAATAATCCAATATAATATCCATCTCCATCTATTTTATATTACTTCTCCCATGGCCCTTGGTCCATGTCTTACTAAATGCAGGTAGGGGACCGCCTAGGTGGAGGGGTGGCACATGGAGGAACCATGCCACCTTAACATTTTATAATATAACTACCATGGATTATGTACAACACACCTTATGGGTCCTCTTACGTGGAAGGGTGGCACATGGTCATCCCTGCCACCTCAACCCTGGGCCCTATGCACACCATATTTTATTATGCTATTGCCACACATACAAGCACACACATATATTTATGCCTTTTAACATGGTCAAATTTATCCATAACAGTGTGTGTGTGCACACGCTTGCAAACACACTTGCATGTATGTGTATGAGTGAGTGTGTGTTTACGTATATGCATGTGTATGTTTGTGCACCCCTACCAATATGTGTGTTGTGTACACATGTGCATGTGTATCTCTATGCTTCTGTGCAAGTGTGAATATGTGTGCGGACCCCATGCCTATATGTACACATACATATGTGTACTTGTCTGTGTGGTGTCTGCATGTGCATGTGTGTGTGTGTATGTGTACGTGTATGTGAATGTGTATGTATGTGTGTGTATATGTATGTATGGGCATGCAAGTGTGTTTTTTTGTATACATATGTGTACATGTGTGTTGTGTACGTGTATGAATACATATTTGTTTTATGTGTGCATGTGTATATGTGGGTCGTTGGTACTCCAAGAGTCCAAGGGTGGTAGCCCAGGAGCTTATGGTAGCTTGAGAGTCCAAGGATGGTAGTCTAAGAGCCCGTGGAGTCCAAGGGTGATAATCCAAGATGTAGTAAAAGTCCAAGAGTCCAAGGGTAACACTTTGTAATATTTCCTCAACTGTACTCCTCTAAGATGCCATGTGGCAAAACCCTGTCCATCATTAATAATCTTAGATAGGCTCCCATGGTTGCAATGCATCCATTCTTTTTGTGCAAGGAATGGGGATAACCCCTCAAAGTTAGGGAAGTATCCCATACTGATATATTCCTTGCACTCCATGAGAGTATGTTGCCCACTCTTCACTACTCTATAGAGTTATTATAGCAAGTATGTTCTTCCCCTACTCAAAAAAAAATGATTATTCACTTAACTCATTGGAGCGGGGGGGGGGGAGAGAGAGAGAGAGAGAGAGAGAGAGAGAGAGAGAGAGAGAGAGAGATTGGGGAAAGTAGGAGAGACAATAATTATATGCTACATTATAATAAAGAAGAGGATGAATCAATACAACTTCACCCCTTAGGGTTAAGGTTATCCTACTCTGCAATAGTGCAATTTACACTATTCCTAACACCCACTCCTAAATTACACTAGACAATCAAAGGGTGCATATAGAATATATATTTTGGATTTTTTAGTTGCTAAAGATGGCAACCCATACTAGAAATATATAAAATAAAATATGCATGAGCATAGTGGCTATGCAACAAAAGTTGTACCTTGAGTAGAACTTAACATTTCCTTCCCCCTCTTAATTATAGCTAGCAAAGACTGAGTTGTTGAAATTATAAGAACTTGTCGAGGGAAAGTAGGTTTGTGAATCAACGTCTAATAGTCTAGGATCCCAAAAATGTCAATGATATAAATCAGGGGAATAATCCAATAAAATCTAGAGCTAGGATCTTAGATTTATGCCAAAATTGGAAACTTAAATACTTTCCACTATATGAGGTTCGAGGAAGGATCCTAAATCTAGAAACAAATTAAAATAGGATCTAGGAGCTGTGCTAGGATCCGAAATTATCTCTTTGGAATATGAAGCCAAAATCCATGGAGCTTTACCAAGATCTAGACTGATGCGAAATCTAGAACAATATTAACCACCCAATATGTGAATCTAGGATTGAGAATCCAAATATGGGGATCCAGCACGAGGATTCAGAGTGTTGATTTGATGTTGAAATTATTGGAATGGGTTGTAGAAATAGAGGATATGAATGAATGTTGTGATCCAAGGCCTAACCTTGATGATTTTGAATTGTGCCAAAATGGAATGATAGTATGAAAAATTTAGATGAAGGGTGATTATGGAATGGCATCAAAGTTTAATGCTTTAGTAGATTATGCCATGAAGTAGAATGGATAGAGATTGCAAGGTCAAGGTGGGAAGACTTATATAGCGACAATGAGACTAATCTCTATGATGATGAGCTATGCATCGAATCAATTGAAATAGAGTATACTAACCAAGAATACTATGCAACAACTATATACAATTGCCACATCTCTTTGAATCTATGAATAGAGGGCAAGTATACTAACCAAGAATACTATGCAACAACTATAAACAATTCACATCTCTTTGAATCTATGCATAGAGGGGAAGTGTACTAACCAAGAATACTATGCCACAACGATGTACAATTGCCACATCAATAGAGTATACTAACCAAGAATACTATGCAACAACTATATACAATTGCCAGATCTCTTTGAATCTAAACATAGAGGGGAAGTGAAAAGGTATCTTTGGTGCTAGAAGACAAAGCTTGAGCAAAAATGGGATCAAGCACTGCTACTAAAGATGAATGGATTGTTGCTACTTGAAATAAAATTATCATAACCTATCATGAAAAAATGGAGTCTTAGTACTTACACCACCAGTCTGCGAACAATGGCAAAACTTGAGACAGGTTTTTCAAAATTGGGAACAATGCCAACAGACATCTATCTCATAAACCACCCATGTTGGACTTGTGGAGGAATATTTGTGACTATTGAAACTTTAGAAACTAATATAGAGCAAGAAGTGGATTTGTTCTAGGACTATGTTGGTTCAAAATAGGCAATGTTGGAAGTAGACTTTTTCTAGAAGATGAAATATAGATGGAAACTTATTGCACTTTCTCTCACACACAATGGAGGGTCAAGAAAGACATAGCAGCCATGGTTGGAAGGAACCTTAGCACTGTAGCTAGAAACACACAAGCTCCTTAACCTATGCAAGATTGGAGCAGCTACATGATTACCATTGGCTTTTGATACCGTGTGTGTGGGCGCATGCATGCACACACATGTGTGTTTAGATTTATTAGTCCCATTAATAATTGAGCCATACAATTAATTGCATCATTTGGCTAAAAAGTAAGATATGAGAGGGAAAAAAATATTTGAGACAACTAGGTTGAAAATTGTAGAGTTATTCTTAAGATAGAGTTTGCGAAAGAATTTGACAAAATTGAGAAATTTTTCTAATATTTAGTTTGAAAAAAAACCCACAAGATTGGTAAAAAGTGTTGATTCCATTAAGTAGTCCAAGTTTCGAGGTCATGGTCCACTTACCTGCTACCATCCAAATAAACCATATGTTAGAACAATATAACTTAATTTGGGGCGACAGATTATGCTTGTGTTTCCTAGCTTGTTCTTGCTTTACCTAGGAACAAGCACAACCCTCTAGATTCTAGAGAATAAAAGTGTCATGATTTCACAATTAAAAGAGTGCAACGATTAAACCACCTTTTTATATGAAAATTTACAAAAGGGGGTAGTCCACACTCTTAGCAAATAATTTTAAGAAAAAGAATAGATAAAAGGATTAGTTAAGGGGGGTATTCCCTAGTATTCCACACCCTTAGACAGAAGACTATTGTTAGAAAGAGATTACTTTTATGAATCAAAGCCAACAACAATATACTGTGCTAATCAATTGGCTCAAGCATTGGCCAAGAATCCAGTATACCATTTCAGGACAAAGCACATTGATGTCAGAGCACTTCATCAGAGAAAGAGTGTTACTTGGTGACATCACATTATAGCATTGTGGTAGCAAAGAGAATTGTTGCAGACATCTTTACCAAACCACTTGACAAAGAGATTTTTTAGAAGCACCGACAAGCTCTTGGTTTAACTTAGAGGAAGGACATTCCCATTAAAGGGGTGTGATGGAATGTAATGCTCAGTACTTCTTCGATTCCCCATACTCATCATCTTGAGGGAAGGCCTACTTCATGATGTCGATCTTGAGGGAAGGTGTTGAGGAACCATCTCAACATCATATGGTCGATATGTGCATAGCACTAACCCCATAGAGTGCTATAAAGGGAAGGGTTAAAAACTCTAACCCTAACCCTAAAGGGGTTTTTTATATTCTACATTTTCAACTAACTCTAGTGTACAGTTAGTCATTTGTGGTGTGCTCTCTAGCTATGCCTTCTCTCCTCATCTCCACTCTTCTCCCCTCCTCTCTCCATATTTTCTCACTAGGAGGTGAGGGATGGTTTTTGGCTGATTTAATGATACAGATACTCTTGTATGTAGATGACATAGTCGTATCCTCTTCAGCAATAGGACTACAAAGACACCTAGAGGCCCTAAGGTGTTTTGGAGAGAGAGAGAGAGAGAGAGAGATAGAGAGAGACCTGATAGTCAACCTTGGCAAAACCAAGGTTATGATTTTAAACACCTCACGGGCAACACTTCACTGACACAGCTTCTCTTATAGAGGAGAGACAATGGAGATTGTACAGTCATACACTTATCCAGGGGCACTCTTTGTGGGTCCCATCTTCATGATGACCCACACAGCCAAAGCATGACTTACACGAGGACAAGGAACTTCAAAGTTTGTAACTACAGTGGAGCAATTAATAAGTTCTAGTTTGGCTTGGATTGCTGAGCACATGGAGGTCATATGCCTAAAGCACATCCTCTTCATGAGAATGCCACATGGAATCCTATCATGTGGCTTTAAATTATTTTCGTTGCCTTGCTTGGATGATCCAATGGCTAGATTTCTTTTGGAGGGTTCAAATCCTCCTTAAGCTTAGTGAATTCGTCAAAGGAGCGACAAAATTCAAGTAGGGCACTTTTCCCATTGATGAGGGAGAGAGGAGTTTCCTCCAATTTCTTTTGCCCAAGTCTCCTCATTGGTTCGGAGCCCTGGTCCAGAGCCCAAACAAAGGATTGATTCCATGCTTAGGCATCTAACCCAAAGGGCCCTTTTTGAGTCCAAATCTCTCCTAATGGCTGCCCTCTTGATGCCTCCTTGGGGATCATGGTTGGATTTTCACATGCGTGGTGATTATTAATTTTGGTTACCATGAGGATCTTCTCTTGCTTGGTGCTAGCAAAGGGATCATGGTTGGATCTTCACGTGTGGTGATTATTACTTGGTTAACCTGAGGATCTTCTCTTGCTTGGGGATCATGGTTGGATCTTCACGTGTGGTGATTATTACTTGGTTACCTTGAGGATCTTCTCTTGCTTGGTGCTAGCAAAGGAATTGCACTTGTCACTGACATTCTGCACATTATGGATCATGCCAAGTGCTTATAATCAATATCTCTATTTCCAAGCAAGAATCCCATTCATTGACCCACCTCCATGATATTAAATCTATTCTGGACACTTCATCACAATGAAAAAGATAGTATTATAAAGCTCTCCAATGAGGATTACTTTGATTTTCACAAACTTAGAGACCAGAACGATGACAATAAGTTTAGCCTCCAGGGATGGTTGGAGAATATGTTGAAGGAGCTCATGCGTGAGCTGTTGCCCCCGCCATCTCTCCCTGCCCTCTGCCCTCCTCCCCCATCTCTCCCCCCTCATCTCCTCCCCTCACCTTCTTCTCCCCCCCGCCTTCTCTTCCGCCCCTTGCCTGCCTTCTCTTCTCCCTCCCCGCCTTTTCTTCCACACCCCCGCCTTCTCCTCAACCTCCCCTGCAGTCTCTTTTGCCTCCTATCACCTCGCCGCCCCGCCGCCCCTCCCCTTGCCTCCTTCTGTTGCCCCCTCACCTCCCCCTTACCTTCCTTGCCTTCTCCACCTCTTCCCCTCACCTTTTTGCCTCCTCCTCCCTGCATTCCCTCGTTGCCATGGTGCCCCCCTACCCATTTCCGCCTCCTTCCCCACCCTCTCCCTCCTTTTCTGTCTTCTTCTGCTCCCTGCCTCACCTCCTCCATCGACATCTCTTCACCTCATCCCGCCCCTCCTCTTTGTTTTTTATCTTTTCTGCCTTTGTAGCAGGGCTTTTGTGCTTGTTCGAAGAAATAAAATCTTAGTGGTGACCCTTGGTCTGGCCAGAGGAGCTCTATGGCAGCACCTTTGAATCCCACAGCCGTTAAGGTCCATCTTTCTCCAACCGACAAACAACAGGTATAGCAAGTAGTTCAGTCCCTCCAGGATAAGGCGATCGTGGGCAAAATTGTGGGCCTCACACCCACAAGGAGACAGGTGCAAGAGTGGATCCAGGTGAGCTAGGCACTTCAGGGTGACCATATTAAGGAGGTCACTATCTATGGAAGAGGCATCTTCCTCATCCACTTGAGCTCCCCCGATACTGCCTTGATACTTGTGGAGGAGAGACCCATCCTCCTTGGCCCGCATTCGGTGTACCTCTTTCCTTGGTACCATGGCTTTACAGTGGAGGACATGGACACAACACACCATGTTCCTTGTTTTTCGGTTACGCTCCGCTTCCTAGGGCTCCCAAAGGAGTAAAGAGCCATCCTCCCCTCCATTGGTTGAGCATTTGGCCCCTTGCTCAAGTCTCCGCCAGATTCGGCCATTTCAGTGGTAGTAGATGACGGGGTCCCTAGGATGAGAGCCTAGAGTCCCTCCGAGAGTTGATCCTCCTAGAGACCCTCGAAGGGGACACACTTTGCCAGTGAGTGGAGATTTCTGAGTACCAGGCCAGTGTCTCCGATGCAGACAGATGGGTCACCTAGCTAGAGATTGCCCCCGTGGACAAGGCTGGCTCCTCCCCTCCCACCCCTGCAGAGCAGGTAGAGTCAGTAGGCCAGAGCCCAGCACCCCCCCAGACAGGAGCAGTAGGAGTCTTAGACCCACTGGGTGACCCCCTCAAAAGGGGATTGGACCTAGGTTAAAAAGAAAAAGAAACCAAGCAAACAGGCCCGCAAGCACCACAGGCAGAGGGTTAGACACAGAGAGAGAGGGACATGGCTTTTCGAGAGGCACCTGAGGAGGAGGAGGAGCAGCAGGAGCCCTCACGTGGAGATCCACCTCCCCAAGTAGAAGGGGCCACTGCCCAGCCAAAGGATCCTCTCGTGATGGAGGTTCAGTGCCCGCACTCACCCTTGCATCAATAGTGAGCTCCTAACGTTGCGATGGCGGAAGTTGTGGATGTTAGCCCGGTAGCAGTGGATGAGGAGGTGCAAATCCAGACAGCCTGACGAGCCTGATCAGCAGGGGGTCTGTGGTCGCCCCTACACCCCCTCTTGCTATGGTCACCCTCACCACTCGCCCCCATCCCTCCCCACTCCCCCTCCCCCCCCTCTCCACCTCCTCAGTAGGTTCTTCAGCCTCCCACCCCTCCCCTGCCTCGACACCCCTGTCAGCAGGCAAGGGTGAGACGACGTCCCATTCTGCTTCCTCACCGTAGCATACTGCCCAGTCAGGGAGGTAGCCAAAGGGAAGGGGATTGTCCTCCCGATCAGCAGCTCCCAATCTCCAGCTTGGGTGTCCCTTACCACGGAACTTCTAGAGATTGGGACCCTGGAATTATCTGGAGATTCCGGACTCTTACCCTCTACCCCTGGAGGTAACGCTTGTGGTCTTGTAGCCCCAGAAAGGGGGCTCAATCAACATGGTGGGCTCCCAAACACACCGAGTTTGGAGATTCCAGTTCGCATCCACATGGTTGGAGAAGTGGTCCCCAGTGGTGCTCGATGCTATTATGGGAGATCAGATTTCACGCATGATGGACGAGTGGATGGGGCCACAGGGACTGGACCTTTGGCATGCCCATGGTGGGGAGGTGAATTTTCAGCTGGGCTTCACGCGAGAGAAGCCGATGTGTGGTTTAACGGTAGGACTTATCAGATTGCCGCTTGAGGCAAAGGTTGATCATGCATACTATTGGCCACTCCAAAATTGTGCGGAGTTGTTCGGGGTGGAAGTCTCCTTCATGATGAAGTGGGCAGGGAAGATTGGCATTGAGCCGGTGTCCACCTTAGTACGTCAACGTACAGACACGAACTACTCGGCCTCCAAACCCCTGGCAAAGTCACATAAGGCAGTCTTTCTGGAATAGGCACCCACTCACAAGAGAGACTTGTTTTCTACATCCCCGTCCTCATGAGCTAGACCATAGTGAGTTGGAACGTGCATGGGCTCCACGACCGTGCTCGTAGTCAACTGCAGTACCTGATCCTTCAGTGTGGCCTGAGAGGTAGTTTGGGATCACGTTCTGACAGTAGTCTCGTAGGATTTGTGCAGCAAACTAGAGGAGGCTTTCATGGATGATGAGCTTTGGGAAGCCCTCAAGACTGTCCCAACCCAAAAGTGTCTTGGCAAGGATGGCTTGACTCCGGCCTTCTTCCGGAACTTCTGGGAGATCATCTCCACCCCTTTTCAACTAGCTTGCCAGGAGATTTTTGACACGGGCTCCCTCCCTCAGTCCTTGAGCAGGGGATGGATTTGTTTGATCCCGAAAGGGGGAGATTGGTCAGATATCCAGTAGTGGAGACCGATCACTTTGCTTGATACTGCATACAAGATCCTTGCCAAGGTCTTGAGTTTGCGGTTACGGCCCCATCTTATTGACATCATTCACGACACATAGACCGGGTTTGTCCAACCGAGTTTGTCCAGGAGTGCAGCATCCTGGACAACATCTTCGCATTCTAGGAGGTAGTGGATTGGTCTAGGGAGGAGTCACAACTGCTGGCTGTCCTCCTCTTGGATTTTGAGAAGGCCTACAACAGAGTGGAGTGGTCCTTCCTGGAGGGTACTATGCGGAGATTGGGTTTCTCAGACAAATGGGTTAGAGGAGTTTTTGCGCTTTATGCGGGGAGCTCTAGCCAGATGCTTATCGGAGGACACACGGGTGAGGCCTTTCCTCTCTCTCGCTCGGTCTGTCAAGGCTGCCCCCTCACTCCCTTCCTCTTCTTGTTTGTGGCAGAGGCTTTGGGCTATTACTTGAGATCACAGGTGGCGGGCCTCACAGGGTTGAGGCTCCCAATCAGTCAGGAGGAGGAGCTGTTGGACTCTGAGTTTGCAGATCACACGGCCTTGTATGTAGAGGGCACCACAATGAATTTGGAGAGAGTCAGGGGAGCCCTGGCTATCTACTGTGAGGCCTCGGGTGCGTGGATCAACTAGACAAAGTCCATAGGTTTCTTCATAGACTCTGAGAAGACACAAGAGATTTGTGAGTGGGGGAGCGACTGTGGCTTCAAATGGATACCACGAGGCCAGACTATGAGATAACTCAGATGCCAGGTCGATATTGACATTACAACAGAGCAGCAGATCGCCCCGGTCCTTGAGAGTGTTCGGCGCAAGCTTCTCTATTGGAGCTCAGCCAAACTCTCCCTAGCAGGTTGTGCCTTAGTGGCAAACCAAGTCCTTGCCATGGCTTGGTATATCGCCTCTTGCTAGTGTTTTCATAGAGGGTGCATTGGGCAGCTCCGACGCTTGGTTCGGAACTTCCTATGGGCAGGTTCGGATGGCACGAGGAATACTAGAGTTCGGGTCGCTTGGCAGACGGTGATCATGCCACAGGCACTGGGAGGCTTGGGTATCATTGATCCAGAGATGCAGAGCAGAGCCCTCTTGGGCAAGTTGGTTGTTCGCGGCCTCACCCCAGGCGCAAAGCCTTGGAAGCTCCTCTTATAGCGAGGGCTTCTCAGGCATGCACTGGGGGGTAGTGGCAGCTTTCACACAGATGGATCTTCTCAGAGGCCCCCCTTACGAGGAAGGGTTCCCCCTTGATGAGGAGCCTCCATAGGAGTGTGTGCGAGGAGCGAGTTTTTTGAGCGAGTTTTGGAGTGAGTTTTTTTTGGCAACCAACATGTTTTGCTCCACCATTTCCACTTATGACACGTATGTGTGTGTGTGTGTGCGTGTGTGTGTGTGTGTGTTATCTCAACACATTACCATTCCCCCTCTCTATGACATCTCTCTCTTTGTGCTCTCTCTCTCTCTAACTCTCATGTGTGTGTGTGTGTGTGTGTGTGTGTGTGTGTGTGAGAGAGAGAGAGAGAGAGAGAGATGTCATAAGTGGAATAGGTGGAACAAAACATGCTGGTTGCCAAAAAAAAACTCGCTCAAAAAACTCGCTTCTTGCCCTTCCCCCCTCCATAGGGTCTGGCAGAGATTAGCAGAGATTAGCAGGGGGTCTCATTCGTGCTCAACCCAGATGCAGAGAGGAGTTCGAGCGTCAGCCCATTGTTTGGCACCCAGAGATCCGAGATCATCAGGAGGGGTGTATGCTAGACAACGTACTCACATTGGTTGGGCACAGTGGGACAGTGGACCGGCCAGGTCCTTTGGCAGATGGAGCAGATTATCCCATGGAGGCAGAGGCGAGGCTTGGCACCGTAGCGCATCTGCGAGGGGTAGGGCAACGGATGAGAGAGATTGACCTGGACAACAGATGGTTGGGCCAGTTTTCTCGGACTTATGTCCCCTTGAGGATGATGATGCAACGAGGCAACACAACCCGGTTTTTCTCGTGGAGCACCTGGAGGCCTACTCCAGGCACTCACTGAGAGAGACCCAGAGATGGATGGGAGTCTTGATGGGATTCACTGGCAGATGATCAGAGTGGTGGGACGTTTGGGGAAGGAGTGGCACATTGACCCTCCCAGTATCTCCGAGCAAGATTCCCCGAGATGGTGCCTCTGGCTTTGGGTGGGTAGGCCCTTTGAGGGAGGTCGAGTGAGATCTGGGAGAGTGGTTCTGGCCCTCCAAGGGCGGCCTTGCCGAGCAAGTGGACGAGGTGCCCTTTTTTTCCTACACCACACAGATTGGCTGGAGGCTTCAGATGAACTCTTCGATGTGGACCCCTTCGAGGGAGAGGCATTGGGTGGCCCAGAGAGTGCCCCGAGATGTCCGTTCCAGGTTTGGACGCGATTATGGTCCAGCTTGTGGCCGAGGAAGATATCCTACTTCTGGCTGACCGCATGAAGGCTTGCCCATCGGCTTGTGGTGGTTGGAGCAGATGTGGGTGGAGGAGCAGTGTCATTGTTGCTCTGCTAGTTTTCTGGAGACGATCCCACACTATCTTTGGAGCTGTCGTAGCGCAGCGAGAATTTGGATGGGAGCCCTCAGGATCATGACCCGTATGCACTGTCTTCAAAGGGACTACACTTGGGGGATAGTGGCTTGGTTAACTGAGGGAGGACACGCGTTCCAGATTGATGAGATCTCCCCAACTTATCGGATACATGGTCAGAGCATTCAGAGGATAGAGCTCTATGAGGTGGTCCCTCCTGATAGCCTGGCTCCTCCTCTGGAAGATAGCGTATGGGAGGTAGTAGCCAATATCACTGCGTGGAACATTTGGGTTGTTCGCTGCACTCTGGTGATGGGTGAGCATGCGGTTCCACCCTCGGCTACCTTGGTCACCATTTGGCAAGATACCATCCACACCCTCCGCTCCACCTGGGAGCATGGGACCCCTGGCTCTAGGGCGACTCTCGCGAGGCGTGCTCGATTTTGCAAAGCTTGGCCTGCAGGAGTTTTTTACATTTTCACTCCGCGAGGGATTCGTTGGTTGTATAGTCCTCCCACTTGGCTGTTAGCCCTAGTACCAGAGGTTCCCTAGGCAGTGAGCTGGGTTTCTCTGGAATAGGCTAGTTTTTCTCAGTATTTTCCCGGTTTTTCCCATACTCAGCACCTTCGGGGCTGCTGTTTTCAAGCATTAATAGAGGGTTCCTTTCTTTGCAAAAAATATATATATATATAGCTTCCAAGAAAGGGATGATGAAGAGTGGAACTTATATTGTATGGAGGGGTTGCAAGACATTTTTATTTTCTCTGGAACAGGCTGGTTTCTCTTTCAGCCTTTTCCTGGTTTTTTCCATACTCAGCACCTTCGGGGCTGCTTTTTTCAAGCATTAATATAAGGTTCCTTTCTTTGCAAAAAAAGAAAAGAAAAAGTTTAGCCTCCAAGAAAGGGATGAGTGGAACTTTTAGTGTATGGAGGGGTTGTATGGAGGAGTGGAACTTTTAGTGTATGGAGGGGTTGTAAGACATTTTTATATGAATAAGGTAGAAGTTCTTGTGTTAGCCTAGTTCTTGTGCATGATTTGCATGTGTGGTGGTTTTTTAGTTGAAGATTCATCTTCTGCACCATCTGCATGTTTCTCTCATAAAGATTCGGTCTTGTCTATCCACCCTCTTCTATCTTGGTGATGTCCTAGGTGTGCTCACCATTTTATGAAAACTACAGAATGGGTAGCATTACCATGCTGAATTCTAGCAATCTATATGCAGGCCAAGGTCCCATCCCAGAAGTTCACACAAGGCTCCCATGGATTGACATACGGAGGCACCCTGTCAGTTGCTCTAGAACAAATCTCCCAATGTGCTCAAAGCAGCAAACACTGGCAGCATTTGTCAGATTCGTTCTTGTGCATTATTTGTGTGTGTGCTTGTTTCTTTGTTGAAGATTCATCTTGCACTACGTGCATGTTTCTCTGATAAAGATCCAGTATTGTCTATCCATCCTCCCTATCTTGGTGACTTCCTATACAAGTGCTCACAGGACCTGTGATGACCCTTAGGGAAACTAGACGAAGTCACAGTCTCCAATTCAGCCTGAGCAATCTCTCAGCCAGCCTACCCTCATCATTTTATGAAGCTACAGCATTGTTTTGCAGAGTGTAACATTACCATGCTCAATTCTAGCAGTCTATATGCAGGCCAAGGTCTTGCTTTGATGACCATCCCAGAATTACACACAGGGCTCCAATGGAATGACATACAAAGGCACCCTGTAGGTTGCTCTAGCAGAAATCTCCCAATAGCAGCAAACCTGTGGCAGCATATGTTAAATCACCACTACCTCTCCGGGTAAACTAGAACTCTTGCTCTCCATAAGAGAAGCTGCTTAAAGACTTTGCCACAAGGATATTAAACCTACTGCTTCTCAAAATGTCTTAATCACACTAATGTTCCAGCAAAACTTGGAAGCTTCTCTACGCTTCTTCATGAGTTTGCCCAAAAACCATTGATCACCATAGTAGCAAGAGACGTTTCTTATTCTACAAACTAAAGGCATGCATTCATCAATTAGGTTTTTCACACTGGACCTCATGACATAATATCTAGGGGGCATCCTTTCCCTGGTCGCACTGGCATCCATTGGAAACCATACTTATCGCTGCAACTCGCATGTCCTCTGAGTCTCCCATCCATCTGCTGTTGAGTACACTCATATGTAATGGACTTTTTGGAGACACAAGGCTCCACAGAAAGATCTATTGAATCGTGTACTTTTTGGAGACACAAGGCTCCACAGAAAGATCTATTGAATCGTGTACAAAAGAATTGTGCTGATAAAACCACGTTACATCTTGGGAGTTGAGATTCTCCCTTTTAATGGTAGCCTCAACCAACGTGGATATACAACTAAAAAGATGAACTCAAATTAAATGTTACCATAGGTAGTTAAGAAAGAAGAGTAAGTACCTTCACAATGAACTTTGAAAAGTCACAAAATTAATCAATCACAGGAGAAAAACAAAGCGGGAGGGGACATATTTAATGTGTGCTCGTGATAATGTACAAAGATTTGGACACTTGCTATTTAGGGTTTGCAAACGTTGCACAGGGCTGTGAAGGCTGAAGAGAGCTACAATGATTGAAAGTCAATACAGCCTACATATGCACAGATCATGATCAAAGAGCTGGCTCAAAGTTGAGAGAGGAAACAAAGAAACAATTTGGACTTAATTCATGATGACTTTAGAAACTGTGCACTGTGCTTTTTTTAAGCATTAAAAAAAATAACACTGCAATATATGGATTCAGCGGACATTCTATCCACCCAAAAATTGATTTTGCAGCCTGTTTCTGCTGCCATTTTTACTCTATTAGCTGGCCTGACAGCTTGCAAACTGTGGGTGAAAACTGATTACTGAGCCCACAGGTGTTTGAGCTAGAAGCAGACCTTCAAATGTGAGACAAATCGACTTTTATTGTTGCTGATCAGGCCCAAATGTCTTTGATAGCCATCTAGCCTTTTCATGAAGGTCTGCATTCAGAAAGGCATTCAATACTGACATATACATTCGACGGTCAAGTCGCACACCTGCCATTGAGGCTTCTATGATAAATCTTTCGAGGTCAAAATATCTACCAGCCTTAGAGAAAGTATTAATCATTGTTGCAACAAGAATTGGATCCATTTTGATTCCAGCAGACCTGAAATCTTCAAATAGTTTGATGGCCTCTTCATACTGGCCAGCTCTGGAGTAAGCCATGATTAACGAACTGTACGTGACACTATCTGGGACTATGTTCGCTTCTTTCATCTCTTTAAAGTATAACTGAGCACTATCAAGGTTTCCTACTTTCCCGAACATCTCTATTAGAATATTGTATACCCATGTGTTCAGCCGGCAAGCAGCTCTTTTCATGGCTGCGAACCTTGACAGAGCCTGGTCTATTTTCCCTAGCTTGCTGAATAAATCAATAGTAGTACAATAAGCAACCAAATTTTTGTTAAACCCTTTCCTAAGCATTTCATGAAAAAGCCCTTCTGCAGCTTCTTCATTTTTTAAATTTGCGTAAACTTTGATCATCGAAGCATAGGTGACTTCACGTACAGAACATCCAGATGCTTGCATGTCACTGTACACGTCTAAAGCCTCTTGGAGACAACCTGCCTTGACGTAGGCATTGATTACAGTGTGATATGCATATTCATGGGTCTTAACACCTGCCTGTTTCATTACTTGTAGTATTTCGTGTGCTTCTTTTGCCATCCCTGCATCTGCATACATTTTTATCATGGTTGAAAACAATATGGGGTCAAGCAGAAGCCCTTGCCCGCATGCCTCATTAAAGATTCTGCCTGCCTCATCCAACATCTTGGCCTTTGCAAAGGCATGAATAATTGAGTTATATGATACCCGATCTGGCTTCAGTCCTTCTTGCTCCATCTGTGAAAACAAAGCGGCAGCCTCCCAGACCTTCCCAGCCTTACCCAAAGTATCGAAGGCAATGCTGTAAGCCTTTGTATCCAAAGGTATGCCCTGCTTTTGCATCGAATAGAAGATTTCCATTGCTTCCTGCATTTCACCCGCATCCCTGAGGGCAGAAAGCACAATGCAAAATGATGTCAAATCAAGGGGGACACTTTCTGTCTTCATTCTCCGAAACAAGGCGATGGCTTTATCATACATTCTCAGTTTGTAATACGCCAACATAAGACCATTCCATGCGGTTGTTGCCTCTCGCATGTCATACTTCATTCTATTGAACCACTTCTCAACGAGCTCAAATTTCCGTGCTTTGGTCAGCTCCTTGATGGTTTTATAAAAGGTTTCATTGCTAAGTGAAACGTTGTGCTTCTGGACCTCCTCATATAGATCCTCCGTGGCATGCCATTTCCCGGACCTCACGAAGCACGTCATAGCTGCCATGAAAACATCATCATTCATTTCATAGCCTGGCTGTGCCTTCACCCAAGTGTAAAGCTGTAGGCCTAGAGTCTTCGGCTGCAGCCGACTGAAAAGCAGAACTATCGTCTCAGTCCGTAGTTCCACAGTTCGCACAGAGAGTATAGCATGCAACGCTTTCGCAGAGTCTACTCTCCGTAGGATGTCCAGGAGCTCAGAAACGCTTGTCAACGAGATACTCGAAACTCCAGTGTCATCCGAGCAAATGGGTTTAGATTGAACGTGTTGCGAAACAGAGGCGTTGCTCTCATCTTGAAAAAGGTCCCTCGTTTCCGGCTCTGATTTGAGAAAATCATGCCCAGTAACGTAAGCACAACTGCAGCGCAACACACGGTCCTGTCTCACATCCGTAGCAAGCAAGTCCGCGAACATTTGCCCGTGAGCATAAACCTGTGCAGGGAGAAAGGAGCGAAAGAAGCAAACAAGTGGTGCAGAGAAATACCTGTTGCGGTGCCAATGGGGACATTGGAAAGGCAGAAGCTCTACTGGTCGCAAGAAAGCTCGAGTGCTGAATTTGGAGAAGGCAACGGAGAGAGCGAGGAAGCAAGCTTTGTGCAAAAAAGGAGGGGAGCGAGAGGGAGGGACTTGCGAGGGAGCTCCACGTTTGGGCAGGGGAGCCAGGATGAATCGAGACGCCATGGTCGAACAAGGTGAACCCAAATCATGTGTTCCAATCCAAATTTTGCTTGCAGAGAAGATGCCACAGAGAGCTTACAAATTGCTCGGAGAAGATGCCACAGATAGCTCGCAAATTCCTCAGAGAAGATGCCACAGATAGCTCACAAATTGCTCAGAGAAGATGCCACAGAGAGCTCACACAAATTGCAGAGAAGATGCCACAGCTCACAAATTTCTCACAGAGAAGATGCTACAGAGAGCTCACAAACTGCTCAGAGTTTGTATGGAAGCAGAGTTAGCAAAATCACAAGATGGTTCTTTGTATTGGAACAAATACTTATAGAGAAAATGGCTCTCTTTGTTGGCAAGAACATTTGCATTGTTTTAAAACTATGGCTCACTAGTTGAAAACTTTGAAAACCCATAGAGATAACGTAGCTCATCCAAAATGGGAGTTCACAGCTCCAATCAAGATACGATTGGTAGGATTCAAACCCATCAAGCTCGATGCTTTACCTCCCCACCCAGCCCAAATGGATTCCATCCCCCCCACTCTCAAGCCACATGCATGAGCACAACAAGAGGGGTGAACTAGGGCAAATTGCAACTCTCGACAAATTTCAAGCTAGGGCGTTTGCAGACTACACTCACCCATGCCCGCCCATAGTGCATTGCAATCTTGGCCATCCATGATACATGGGCATGCCCACAGCACGATAGTCTATAAACACAACCTTAGTGTACTATCCAGATCCACAATGACATCATGTGCTCTAACGCCTTCCCTATTGTTGAGAAAAGGCTATGGGAAGAGATTACGGAGCTGTAATGTGCAAAAGGAACTTGAAGAGAAGGTCCTCGTCGTGGCTTCGCTGATAAAGAGATGACATGCCTTTTAGATCGATGAGGTCTCCCCATCCTACATGATACATGTTGCAAATTATCAAATTATCCTCTTCAGTCCCTCTTAAGTATGGTGCCAATTGCAATGCCTCTCTATCTTCATGTTACATGCCATTAGAGAGTTGCGTTAGGCTTGTACCAAATACGTTCCATTTTGCCCACTAGATCCGAGGCTTGAAGCAGTTGCCACTGTAACATAGATGTCGTATAAGTTTTTTGACAAACATTGTTGTTTTGAGTGTTGCATATGCCATGTTGTAAGGTGGCATTAATAGCAACTAAGCTACATTGCTTGGCAACTCATCCCCAATTTCTTCTTTTAAATAAATCTTACTTTACTACTAAAATAAGAGTCATATATTTAAAAATATTCATAATTTACACTATTGAGTGACACAAAAACTCAAAGGGTTTTTCCTCTTTCAAAATAGAAACACTGGATAGAGGCTAGTGCCCCATCATATGCCTAGCCAACTTCTCCTCATCTTATAACTCCCTAAAGGGGTTGTTCTTATTGCTGCCAACTTGTGCCTTTTGCCACATCGAGATCATGAACCTCACCCTCAATTTCATGCAAGTGAAAATTGAGGTTATTTCATTTAATTTCCCTCCTCTTCTTTTTGAAATAGTAAGAGAAACAACCGTCTATATATCTTGAGTTTGATCTAAAAGAATGAAAATTAATATCACAAACATATTTACCTTCTCTTGCAATCCCTTCGGGGGGATAGCTTATAATCCTTCCATATTTTACATCTTTTTTGTTGGCTCCTACTTTCAGTCTTTGAGTAGAGTGTACATAGCAAAAAAAAATTTTGCATGAGAAAATCATATGTTATGAAAATAAAAATATGCACTTGTACATAGAAGCCAAATTTGTTAGGAACTTTCATCTTACAATATTGCCTTAAAAGCCAGCATGCCTCTTTTCCCCAAGCGAGAGGTGAGTCCTTTATCTACCCTTGCCTTGGATGCCTTCTTTTGATGCTAAAATTTTACTTTTGTTTGAAATTCTTGTTTAAAAATTAAACCACGATTCTTTTGTATGGTTTGCAATTTTAAAGGGTAAAATTTTGAAAAAGCAAGTTTCATTATATACGTTGACTAAATTTCAAAACTCATATTCCATAAGTCCCTTTTGAAGAAAACTTATATACATTAAATCATTTATGGCAAATGTACTATAGTACTTGTTTTCCCTTTCAATGGAATCATCTAGCAAGCCATATGAGGAGATATTTCAAGAGAACAACAATTAGAAATTTGCCTAAATCTCTCCTACTTGCCTTCTCACCATCTACATGGCTACATTGTAAAGGGTGGCTCTTTCAAGAATATATAGAGGAAGAAACCTCAGAGGGATTGAGCTCCCAGGGGGTACGCATGTAACTCAACAGTTTGCAGATGATACAATCCTCATAATGAGAAATACACTTGAAGATGTTTCAACAATGCTCAAATGCCTTGATATTTTCTACACGGCCTCAGGCTCCAAAATAAATCAATCCAAAACAGGGTATGCAATTCTAAAGGATAAAGATCAACCAATCCCAGCACAGCTAGGTTGCAAAAAAATCCCCAAGGGCACTATTTTCATATTTCTAGGCATTCCAATGGGCTTTGAATTCTCCATGAAAGATAGGTGGGAGTGGTTTCTAAACAGGTTCATATCCAAACTTGACAAGTGGAGAGGTTTTCAAGCTAGCTTGGCAAGTAGAAAGACTGTCCTCAACCACTGTCTCCACCCTATGTCTATCTTCTACCTTTCCTACTGGTGCCCCTCCAAGACTGGCCTTGAAAAAATCATCAAACTATGCAAAAACTTCCTGCGGGGTGGGACTGACACTAAGAGAATAATATCCAAAGACAAGTGGTTTTATTGCACTAGACCCAAGGAAGAGGGAGACTTAGGTGTCATAGATATCTAGCAGGCTTCCTACAAGCTGGCTTCCTCTTGGGTGATTAAAGCTTTTCTGCACCTAAAAGCAGATTGGGCCAAACTTCTCCTAAGAAATGCCAAGTACATCAGACCACTAAGAGCTCTAAAATGGAAAAATTACCCTCCCTTTCTACCCTGTGCAACCCAGAACCTTGTTAGATCAGGGGAGTCAGCTCTGGAAATTTCTCTGGCAAGCCTTTGAGCATATTAAGAGTCAGTTAGTCTTTTTTGGTAAAGGGGCATTTATGGGCATTGACTCTATATGGGTTTCTGTGTTTTTCAAGCAGTACCCTCTAAATGACATGTATTTTACAAAAGCTAGTGTCGTCTTCAGAAAAGGTCTTCAATCATGGAATCAACTCTGGCATAAACATGATTTCAGATGGAAGACATGGCCTGAAATCAGGAGAGAGTTCAGGCTTACTAAATTGGACCCTGACTTGGTCATGTGCAGGCTCCTCCTGTGGGGCAAGGTAGTGTCACCTGGAAAGGAGGACATGTGCTCAATTTACCCAAAGAATTCAGTTGGATTGGGTGCTCTCACTTAGTACCCTATACCCACCCCTCACAGCAACATTGAGGACATATCTAGAACACTAAACACAAGATGGAAGACTGCTGATAACCAAGCTAAGTGGCAATATAAGTTTTGACTCATTTGGAAGAAGGACATCCCTGGAAAATACTCTACATTGCTGTGGCTCATTCTACATAAGGCGGGGTCTGGACCAACTCCAGAAGTGAGAGGATAGGAAAAGGGTCTAGATTCTGCAAAAGAAGACCCTCCAAAAAAGAAGACATTTTCCATCTCTTCATCACTTGCCCTGAAGCCAGGAAAGTTTGGAAGCTAATCCAAATACAGGTTGGGGAACCTATTCAATGGAAGGCAACCCTCCTTGGTGATCTACCCCTCTAATCTGATTTCATCAATCTTCCCCAACCTGGGACTTCATGTCGAGATGTGCTTCCCTCTACTATACCTGCTTTTTGGTGACTCACTGTGCTGAACACTGACTACCATGGGTACTTGTTGCCCCCTTGTTGCTTCATACATATGGCCTTCTTCAATTGTTCCCTAAAGTTTCAACTCAATGATATGGGTTTTTTTTTTTGGTCTTTTGTTGTAATGAGTGAGGAACTTCAATGTATAAATCTTTTCTGAATACAAAACTTTTTCTTGGCCCAAAACAAAAAAGAGAGGGCAAGTGCAATAGATTGAGGAGACAGAGCAGGTGCAATAGACCAAGGATCTTGTAGTACAAGAGATGTAGTAGAGCAAGGATCTTGTAGTACAAGAGTTGTAATAGAGCATGGATCTTATAGAAGAGTAGTGGGTGTAGAAGGGCTGGTGTAAGAGAGCAAGGATTTTCTAGTAGTGTAGTGAAGCACGAAGCTTTGAATAGAGATTTTGCAGTAGAGCAGCCACAATAGAGAGAAGGGGATTGTAGAAGAGTAGAAGGTGTACTAGAGCAGATCAAAGGGCTTGCAAAAGAGTTCCAAGTATAGTAGAATAGATGCAACAGGTTGTAGTAGAGCAAGTACAGCAGAGTAGATGCAATAGCTTATAGTAGAGAATATGAAACAAGTACCAAAGCATGTGTAGGAGATGGTGCATGGTGCTACTTTTGCAAATACAAATAATCGAGGGAGGAGATGATAGACCCAAAGTAGAGGAGGAGGGGCAAAAGTGAAATAGGCTACATCTAGAGGAGCCCAAAGAGGATCTCATCCATAGAGGCCTCTAGGGCATTGATCTAAGGTAGCTGTGAGTGGGAGGGGGCTTGGGGAGGGTCAAGCATGGGTTAAAGGGGAGAAGTGATGGGTTGGGTGGCCCCTTGTGTAAAAGGAGCAACCAATGGGAACTCTTTCGATGAATGCCTATGTGCCACCTCAACATGGCATTGACCCACATAAAAGAGCATTCCTAATCCCTCCCTAATCCCTAAAGATTAGGAAACACTCATTTGGGTCCTTTTTGAAACCCCATATCTCCCCTAATGGATCCCTCAACCAAGAACAAACCGAAGAAAAAAGTGTCAAAAGAAGTCTTAAGAAGGAACTACTAGAGAGTATGGTGAACTCCAAAGAGGAAAATTTGTGGTAGCCATTCCATCAACATCAAAACCCACCAAGGATGATCCTCATAAAGGAGATACCATTTGAAGAAAGTTCTCAAGCTACCACATTGAGCTTCGTCAATCTTTTCAGGCCCAAAAACTCCTTACCTTTGCATGTTTCTATGGACAAATGTATTGAGTGGGATCTTGTACTCAGCTTTCTCTTCTTGTTGCAAGGACAATAGTATCCTATTTCAATTATCAATGTCCATTGAAGAACTTTTACTAATGCAAGTTCCTCGCCTTCATGAGCAATACCATAAGTGGGAGTTTAAATTCCAAGGCTCCAAGCTGTTCCCTCTATAGGGATCTTCCCAAAAAAAATTTCTCATGCTAAGCCATGTAGATATTTCTCACAAAGATTACAATGTACATCTAGAATTAAAGAAGCTCAAAATCAGCATTTAGTAATGGAATAAAAAATAAGTGTGCATTCAAAGAGTTTGCAATTGCTAAGTCTAACTAAATTAAAATGTATGTGTATTAGTAAAGAATCTCAAAAGTAACTTTAGCAATGGCCAAAAAATTTAGTGTACATGTGAAGAGCTTACAATTACTAGCTCTCGAGCAAGAACATGCTATTAAAAAATAACTTGGTGCTTCTAAGAAAGCTTGTTTGGTGAACAGGTTCTCTCTACCCATTAGCATTGTTCATCTCAGTATATTTTCTTTGTCCGTTATACTCCACAACAGCTAGGCTTAGGACATCTATGGCAGCATCACCTTTGTGTCACACACTTAGTTTTTCTTTTAAAGTCGATTTGTGAAGGCCATCAGGAGGTATGGTTATCCATTACATAATAGCCAACAATAAGTGGGATCTTGCATTGGCTATTGTAAGATATATACCACTAAAAAAACGTAGAGATTTAGAGATCCATTGAAATGAACAATGAGGAGTGACACACACTTTGGCTGAGGCATCGGACAGGAGTAGCCTGATGTGTGAAATAAAGCATTCTCCAAGGCCCATTTTTCAAGAGATAGAATAAGAAAATCCCAATTTAGTCTGTCATATGCCTTGTCAAAGTCTATTTTAAAAAAACAAATGTTATGATTCGTTTCACTGGCATGTTCACATCCTTCCCATAGGTTTATGATGGCTTGTAGCAAGTACCTCCCTTTAATGAAGCCTTTCTCTTTAGGGCAGGTCTAATTGTCCATTTTGCCTTGGACTCTAAGAGCTAGTGCCTTTGCTAAAATCTTGTAGCTACAGTTAAGCATTGTGAGGGGTCTCTAGTTTCTCAATTGAGAGATATCACCTTCCTTGGGGATAAGTTTAATGATTCCTCCATTCAAATGGGCTGGGAGGGAGCCACAGGCAAGACTCTCATTCCAAAGTTTGAGGAGACAAGGATCGAAAATATCTGGAAACATTTGTAAAACTCACATGGAAGCCCATCCTTGCCAAGTGTCTTGACCTCAGTCACGGCAAAGGTTGCATCTTTTAGTTCTTGGAGAGATAAATCCTTGTCAAGGAACACTCTATCATACCCTGGCACTATCACTTTTCTTGCCCTATTACACTGACTTCTTGCTTTTGTAGTGCTATCAATGTCATTGTCTACTTTGCTAAGCATGTCCTGAAAATGGAGCCTTATGCACTCCAACTTTTCCTTGCTTGATGCAGCTAGGAGGTCATTGCCTTTGTTGAGAAGGGGGATTTCTTCATGGGTTTTCTTCCTCCTAATAAGTTTGAAGTTTTCTTTATTCGGTTTGTCTATTCTCCTTGCCCACCAATCTCTATAGTAGACCTTTGAATCATTTAACTTGATTTGCTCCTGTAGCCTCAGTTCTTTTCTCTTAGTAACCATTTCTTCTTAGGCTCGAGGGTCTTGAGATCTAGCTTTCTTTTCTAGGTCTTCAATAGTCTTTTAAATGATATCCATTCTTCTAGCACGTATGATTGCTCTATTTTTCCTTGCCTTTTTAAGAATTTATTGAGTGTTTTTTATGGCAATCTGCCAAGCCTCTTCAGCTGAAGAGTTGAAAGAAAAAGAATGCCCCCATACTTGCATTATCTCTTGTTGGACTTGAGAGAAAAGAGTTTGGGGTCTCCTTGAACTAGGATGGGCTCTTTATACCTTTGCCAAAGTCAAGTGTTATTACCATAGGTTTGTGGTCTGATAGAGCTAGTGTAGAGAAAGTTCTAGTCTTGGAGAAGATTGTATGTGAGAGCAGGCTTTGTGTGACATACACCTTGTCGAGTCTTGCTTCTCTTCAAGCCTCCCCATTTTGGCGGTTACTCCAAGTGAAGACTCCTGGGATATCTGAGTCTACCAGTTGGAGATTTTCCTTCAGTTCCTCCCAAGCTAGGAGCTCAACCCCTCTCAGGGTGGAGCCCTTCATTAACCATCTGTCACTAGAAAGCTCAACCATATTAAAGTCACCTAGCAGTATAGTGTCTGTCCCCAATCCATTTAGTTGCTCCCAAATGACTCTTCTTGAGATTGAGAACCTGTGGGGGCTTATACTGAGGCTAGTGTAAATGAAATTTTTTTAATCTTGCAGAACAAGGAGGTCCATCTACCATCTTGGTAGGTTTGATTGGCTAGGATCCCTTCCTTCATTGTAATGTGAGAGTACTCCTATAGTTGTGCCACCTTTACCATTTTCATGTTTAGTACAGAAGCAGACTCTTCTTCTGTCTACCTCTTTAACTCTTCATTCAAGAGTCTCATCAGTAACTTTAACTTCTTGAAGGGTGAGAAAAGTTGGGAAAGAGCATTTGTTCTAAGCCAAAATGCAAGTTCTTGTCCTCTCATAGGATCAGTTAGGCCGCAAACATTTAACAAAAGGCAAGAAATGGGTTTACTTATCATTCTTGTTTTTCCCCTTTTTTGCCTTGGGGGAAGGGCCCTTTGGGGGGTATTCTGACCGCTCACTTGGGATATTCTTCTTTTATTTTGGATAGTTGCTTGGGCTACAGATTTGCGCACACTCTCCGTAACTGTGGTAGAACGCAGCTCTTCTTCTGAGTCCCCAAGCTCAAAGTCACTCATGTTTGTATCCTTTTTATTTATGTCATCCTCAAACTCTTGAGACCAGCCCGGCTTGACGTCTTCCTATTGTATCTAAAGCTCACTCTCCTGATGAATTAACACATCGAATGAATTTTCGGTCTCAATTGAGTTAGGTGTGGGGTGGACATCTTGTTGGGGAGCTATAGATTTAGTAGGCATGGTTGGACCCGCATTGGCATGCTATTTAACTCCTTTGACAGTCCAGTTGACTTTGGGCTGAGCAGCGGGAGTGGGGGCTATTTCCTTAGCGAGACTTGCTTTTTTCTTCTCAAGATGACAGTTCTTCATAGTGTGAGAAGAGAGATCATAGAGCAAGCAAGAGTTTGGAAGGTTTTTGTATACAAGGGGCTATTCTTGATAGATCCTCCATTCTTGGTGACAATCCCCAGGGTTTTTGGAAGTTCATTCGCAACATCTATCTTGACACATACTTGTGGATTTCCTCTTGGGCTGATGAATTGTTCCTTTTTGACTCCTACCACTTCCCCTAGACTACTACAGAGTCTTGCAGCTGGAGGAACTAGAGAAAAGGGGAGATATGGGAGTTCAACCTAGATTGGGATAGTGGTGGATCTAGGGCTATCACTAGTAGTCACATCAATAGATCTATTAGTTGGCAGTATATTTTGGAGTGCTTCTTTGCCATTCTTAGTGTCCACTAGAAGAGTATCTACCTCCATCTCTATCTAGCTTGCTGATGGCACTATAATCAGGTCTGAGGGGGGGGAGGGGAGCAAAACTTAGGTATCTTAGGTCAACAAGGTCACCTTTGTTGAGCCTATTATTTGTCTGTACAGTGCCTACACTACTTTCCATCATCTCTATGCACCAATTCCTATCCATCCATTACATACTACCTCTTGCAATGAGATTGTTCCTCTATATTCTCACCATAATTCTCCATGGTATGCTTCCTCTTTGTGAGCTCTTTGTTACCTCGATTTTTGAGCAAAAATTATGCTTGGTGAAGCCTTTATTATGTTGCTAACTAGATTATATACACCACAATACCATAGGAAATGCTATCAAGACTATGCATTTTGAGAGTCCTAGCCATGGACATAATGTAGGTACCATTGCACTCATTACCTTGATTGAGTTACAACTCAATTTATCAATTTAGTTCTCAAACCACTCATATCATGTTTAAAACCAGCAAATATAGTCATAATGTGGACTTTGAACTTTTTAGGATCCCTTCTTACATTACCCATCAATTTATCGAAAGGAACTAGCAAGTCAAGTTTGATCCTAGCCATTCCAATCACATAGATTTCCATGCTATCTAGCTATAGCTCAAATACCATATGGGAGCTATAGGGACATAGTTGATTAATGCCATCTATATCTCCTTGGTTGCCCATTTTATCTTTCTTTCTTATAGTATCTTATCTTCACATGTATATTTATTCTTTGAGTGGATCCATAAATGATCCATAGAAACTTGACTTCTATCAAATCATTGCACCATATAGCCTAACAATATTCACACCTTCATTTTCCTTCTATTTCTCCATGACAATGGAAGAATTTAATCAAGTGGAAGAAGAAGGAAAACTTGTTCCCCATATTATTTTGGAATGTTGTGGGGAACAAATTACATTTTACCTTAATGAAAATGGAAGAATTTGATTGAGTGGTAGAAGGAAAAGTTGTTCCCCACAACATTCCTTTTCATTCTTTCATTTTTATGGAAAAACAGACTTTGTGTCTCCATTTTTCCTTAGTTTCTCCATGAATGGAACAATTTGACTGGGTCGAATAAGGGAAAGTTTCTTTCCACAAAATTTTATCCCTAAAAACATGCTTTCCCACGACAGTACAAAATTTGGTTTCCCAACATCTATGGAAAGTTTGCCAGGTTGTGTAGGGTGATGATCTCAATGAATTCTTGATGGAATTTAGATCTAAAAGGAAATTACTATTTGAAAGTGGATAGTATGATGATGGATTTACTAACACAAATGCATGCATTTTAATAAGAAATTAGCATGCTAACCAATGTCTATCTATTCACAGATCTTATTGTGGATCCTTGACGGTTTTCCTCACTTGGCCCCTAACATTCACTTGTTTGATAAATACCTTTTGTCTCGATTTCAAATGCAACACTTGAAAGCTGATATATGGTGACCGAGGCAAGTACTAGGTTTGATCCAAACACCAAGCTAAGTTTCCTCGAAATGTGTATGATGATTTTATAGTCATGTTCAAGATTATATTGTAGTTGTTGAAACTTTACTACAGACATTTTGTAAAATCATGAAGCTGATCACTTAAGGGAGTCTTTATAGAAACTTGTTAATATGTCCATGTAGTTGATACAGTGATATGAAAGAATGATTAATTATGATTGATCTCTCTTTTTAATCATATGTATAATAAGCTATTTTCATTTGTATGGTTCGTAGTCCTTCTCACAAGGGCTAAACTAATATCACTTCAAGGTAGTTTTTTCTTTCATTACAAAAATTTTGGACTCAAAAAACGGCCCTTTAGAAAATTATTAAAATATTAGAGGCTTAGATAAAGGAATATGAAATCTATCAAGGAGATTATGCCATGTGGACTTCTCTGTAATAGAGGCTCCCCAAATCTAGGAGAATTTCCACTTTTTTCCCAAATACCTACAAAAATGTACTTGGTGCTTCACATTAAAGTATTACCTTTGGCAGGTCTGGCCTAACCATGTTAGGCCTCCTTGTTTTCCTCCCATCCATCTATCCCCTAACTAAAACTATAGGAAAAATAACCGGCTTTTTGAGCTCTACACGCTTGTCAACTTAGATTTTCTATATGCAATTAGACACTGCTACTCACATTTTCCTTCTGGTTGAACTATTTGGCTCAGTCCTTTGACTTTCAACCAACTCTCTCACTCCTCTCTCTCTTCCAAAACGTTTTACCTTCTCCATGGACTCCCAAAATGTATTCCCGCCACTTTCTAGTAGCTTGTTTCAAACTTTCTTCATTCCACTCTTGATTAGTCATTTTACCTTTTCCCGATTCAAGTTTTTCATCCACCTATAAAAATCTATCTGAGAATACTTATTCAACCCGTCTTTGCTTGGGGGAAGGAAGAAAAATGGGCATTTTATCATTTTCAACCCCTTTTTTGTGTTATTAAAGCTTAAAGAATCAATACTAGAAGAAAAGACACATGTTTTCAAGGTAATGAAGTGATTTCATTTTCAAAAATGTCTTTTACTAAGTACATAAGATTTTATGTGACATTTTGCCTCATTTAGTTGACAGCTCACAAAGTATACCAGGTAATCCAAATTATGCTCCTCGCGTTGGGCTATCATGCATTGACAAATCCACATCCCTTCGAAAAAGGTGTCCTCAAGACTTCGGTAAGGGATTTGGTTTCAAGAGAGTGACTCCCAAGCTAGAACAGTGTGAGTAGGGAAAGCAAGAAAAATACAAAAGAGGCCCAAAATAAGAGTATGGAATGCTCCAAGCAAATGGAAGTTAAAGTGAGACCAAATTGGAAGTACACCAACTGTACTCCTCCAAGATGCCATGTGGCAAAACCCTGTCCATCATTAATAATCTTAGATAGGCTCCCATGGTTGCAATGCATCAATCCTTTTTGTGCAAGGAATGAGGATAACCCCTCAAAGTTAGGGAAGTCTCCCATACTAATATATTCCTTGCACTCCATGAGAGTATGTTGCCCACTCTTCACTACTCTGTAGAGTTATTATAGCAAGTATATTCTTCCCCTACTCAACAAAAAAATGATCATTCACTTAACTCATTGGAGCAAGGGGGGCAGAGAGAGAGAGAGAGAGAGAGAGAGAGATTGGGGAAAGTAGGAGAGACAGTAATTATATGCTACATTATAATAAAGAAGAGGATGAATAAATACAACTTCACCCCTTAGGGTTAAGGTTATCCTACTCTGCAATAGTGCAATTTACACTACACTAGACAATCAGAGGGTGCATATAGAATATATATTTGGATTTTTTGGTTGCTAAAGATGGCAACCCATACTAGAAATATATAAAACAAAATATGCATGAGCATAGTGGCTATGCAACAAAAGTTGTATTTTTGAGTAGAACTTAACATTTCCTTCCCCCTCTGAATTATAGCTAGCAAAGGCTGAGTTGTTGAAATTATAAGAACTTGTCGAGGGAAAGTAGGTTTGTGAAGATATCCGCCACATGTTCTTATGTTGGATAATGCACAAAATTTACTTCTTAACTAGGGGTTTTTTCTCACATGAAATGGTAGTGGACTTCAATGTGGTTTTTTCTAGCATGAAACATTGGGTTCTTTGCTAGTGGGAATGTTGCTCATGTTTTTCGAATAGAGAGCACCATAGGTCCTCCTAAAAGAACTCCAATTCTTTGATAAAAGTCTTCTAAGTTAAACTCTTCTACATGCACCATTGGCTAATCCTTTGTATTCTACTTCCATAGGTCCTCCTAAAAGAACTCCAATTCTTTGATAAAAGTCTTCTAAGTTAAACTCTTCTGCATGCACCATTGGCTAATTCTTTGTATTCTACTTGCCATGATAAAGTTGTTGATCCAAGACAACTTATATCCACTAGTGGATCTCATGTCATTTATCTGTGTTGCCCTATTGGCATCGATGTATCTATGAAAGTTGGAAGACACATCATGTGGACAAGGTTTGACATTGGCAAAGATGCTTGTTCCTATCCAAGGTTATGCCCATGAATAGTTTCCTCTATCTTGGTGATTAATTTTGCTTGAGTCGTATTGATTTCTACCTTTGCCTCTTTGAAAAGTAATGAAGACATGCTCATGATTCTTTGAATCTGTATTCAAAATTTCTTTTGCTTGTACACAGGATGTTAAACATGGCTTCAATAGTTACCTCTATCTTGGTGATTTTTTCCAATTTACAAATTTAAGCTTGTGTAGGGGTTGTGTAGCCATACAAAGTGTGTGTATAGAGAGGTGGTGGATGGTGTCACTTGGCCTGGGTGCAATGCTAACTTGATTGTTGATTAGCTGAGGTGATGATTCAGCCACATGGCAATGCCTGAAAAGTCCTAAATGGGCAGAGAGTTATGTGGAATTTGTGTAATGATTGAGTGATTAGAGGAATCTGAGTGGGATGTCGAGGGCTTAAGGGAAATCCCTTAGACCGAATTAAATATGGCTTGAAATGGGGCTCTAATAAACAGAGCGAATGATTGAGGCAATCAATGGCATAGTCCAATGAAGAGGCTCACAGAAGTTATAGGTCCCATTGGTAAAATGCCTTATAGAAGCTTAGAACTATGTGGCCATTGTGTAGGCCTATTGACCAGGGCTCTAAAGGCTTCGAAACTTTCAAATAATTGATAGGAATGCAGTGATATTATAATGTGGTGATGAAAACTATGAGGACATGGTAGGAATAGGAATTATTGTGTGGACGACAAAATACATTGTAGAGGTAGGTACAAGGGAAAATAAGTTGTAGATAGGAAGAGACTCAAGAGACACTACTCTATTGTTAAGGAGCATGCATAGTGGTGGCATTGAATTTAGAGACATAGATGGCATGTACTACTACTATCAAGAGTGGTGTTTGGACTAAAGAGATTGTGTTGGAACGGAACATTGTACACCAAGGTTGCATCAAAATGATAGTGGGCATGTGAATCAACTTGATAATGTGGAATTTCGAATGTTGTATAATCTAAGATGAGAATGGTCATCCAAAATGAGCTGCAAAACATGTGGTTGAACATCAAAAACATATATCCTAGACTTCGATGAGCATTGAAACTAAGCATGTGCCTCCAAATTCAAAAACATAAGCCATTAAAATGTTTTCATTGGGAATGTTTCTGTGTAATTGAAACCTGAACTTTTTGGGAATGTGCTTCTAGAATGCAGATGGAAATCAAAAATTTGAGAAATGGCTTTGCATATGGAAACTCTCACTCTAGATCTTGGCTAAGGATTCCACTTGATCTAAATCAATGTCCGATAGTCCAGGATCCCAAAAATGTCAATGATATAAATCAGGGGAATAATCCAATAAAATCTAGAGCTAGGATCTTATATCTATGCCAAAATTGGAAACTTAAATACTATCCACTATATAAGGTTCGAGGAAGGATCCCAAATCTAGAAACATATTAAAATAGGATCTAGGAGTTGTGCTAGGATCCGAAATGATAACTCTTTGGAATATGAAGCCAAAATCCATGGAACTTTACCAAGATCTAGACTGATGAGAAAACTAGAACAATATTAACCACCCAATATGTGAATCTAGGATTGAGAATCCAAATGTGGGGATCCAGCACGAGGATTCAGAGTGTTGATTTGATATTGAAATTATTAGAATGGAGTGTAGAAATAGAGGATATGAATGAACGTTGTGATCCAAGGCCTAACCTTGATGATTTTGAATTGTGCCAAAATGGAACGATAGTATAAAAAATTTAGATGAAGGGTGATTATGGAATGGCATCAAAGTTGAATGCTTTAGCAGATTATGCCATGATGTAGATTGGATAGAGATTGCAAGGTCAAGATGGGAAGACTTATATAGCGACAATGAGACTAATCTCTATGATGATGAGCTATGCATCGAATCAATTGAAATAGAGTATACTAACCAAGAATACTATGCAACAACTATATACAATTGCCACATCTCTTTGAATCTATGAATAGAGGGGAAGTATACTAACCAAGAATACTATGCAACAACTATAAACAATTCACATCTCTTTGAATCTATGCATAGAGGGGAAGTATACTAACCAAGAATACTATGCCACAACTATATACAATTGCCACATCAATAGAGTATACTAACCAAGAATACTATGCAACAACTATATACAATTGCCAGATCTCTTTGAATCTAAATATAGAGGGGAAGTGAAAAGGTATCTTTGGTGCTAGAAGACGAAGCTTGGGCAAAAATGGGATCAAGCACTGCTACTAAAGATGAATGGATTGTTGCTACTTGAAATAAAATTATCATAACCTATCATGAAAAAATGGAGTCTTAGTACTTACACCACCGGTCTGAGAACAATGGAAGAACTTGAGACAGGTTTTCCGAAATTAGGAACAATGCCAATAGACATCTGTCTCATAAACCACCCATGTTGGACTTGTGGAGGAATATCTATGACTATTAAAACTTTAGAAACTACTAGAATATAGAGCAAGAAGTGGATTTGTGCTAGGACTATGTCGGTTCAAAATAGGCAATGTTGAAAGTAGACTTTTTCTAGAAGATGAAATACAGATGGAAACTTGTTGTACTTTCTCTCACACACAATGGAGGGTCAAGAAAGACATAGCAGCCATGGTTGGAAGGAACCTTAGCACTGTAGCTAGAAACACACAAGCTCCTTAACCTATGCAAGATTGGAGAAGCTACATGATTACCATTGGATTTTGATACCATGTGTGTGGGCGCACGCACACACACACATGTGCATGTGTTTAGATTTAATAGTCCCATTAATAATTGAGCCACACAATTAATTGCATCATTTGGATAAAAACTAAGATATGAGACAGGGACAAACTTGGAATCCACGAGCTCTTGGACTACCATCCTTGGACTCTCAGGCTACCATAAACTCCTGGACTACCACCCTTGGACTCTTGGAGTACCAACGACCCACATATACACATGCACACATAAAACAAATATGTATTCATATGTGTACACAACACACATGTACACATATGTATACAAAAAAACACACATGCATGCCCATACATACATATACACACACATACATACACATTCACATACACATACACATACACACACACACATGCACATGAACACACCACACAGACAAGTACACATATGTATGTGTACATATAGGCATGGGGTCCGCACACATATTCACACATGCACACAAGCATAGACATACACATGCACATGTGTACACAACACACATATTGGTAGGGGTGCACAAACATACACATGCATATACGTAAACACACACTCACTCATACACATACATGCAAGTGTGTTTGCAAGTGCGCACGCACACACTATTATGGATAAATTTGACCGTGGTAAAAGGCATAAATATATGTGTGTGCTTGTATGTGTGGCAATAGTATAATAAAATATTGTGTGCATAGGGCCCAGGGTTGAGGTGGCAGGGCATGACCATGTGCCACCCTTCCACATAAGAGGACCCATAAGGTGTGTTGTACATAATCCATGGTAGTTATATTATAAAATGTTAAGGTGGCATAGTTCCTCCATGTGCCACCCCTCCACCTAGGCGCGGTCCCATGCCTGCATTTACTAAGACATAAGGACCATGGGAGAAGTAATATAAAATAGGTGGAGATGGATATTATATTGGATTATTCCCTCCATGTAGGATAGGCCCATGTGGGGGGGGGTGTAGATAGTCCAAGAATGCAAGTTAAATAATGTGAAAGTAGGATGAGGTGGCAAGATTCCTTGTGCTAACCCTCTACTTGTCCTCCTAGATGTTTGAATGTATTATAAAATTGGGAAGAGACCAAGGGAGTATCAGATATGGGGGTTGATTTATGTGGAAAAATGAGGCAAAGGGTTGTTGCACACAATTGAGAGTGCATAACTGCCTAGCCCACATGGGAGACTCTTCCACACACACCATGCATGTGGGAGGATGCATTTATTGGGAGAGACCCCCTCTCTTGGCTATAAAAGGAGGGGGCTATTCCTTGATGGAACACGCTCATTCTTGTAAAGCCACCTAGCTAGTACTTTGATTTCCCCCCCCCCCCCCATCCTTCCTTTCAAATAAAGCATGACTCTCTTCCCTTGATGTCTACATCTCTACATTCCACCTCTCATCATGTACATGCTCCTCTTCCCCCTCTCCCTTCCCCCTTGTGGCATAGTCCCTCTCTTCATTCCCACCCCTCTTAATCCTTTTTCCCCACCTATGTTAATTCTTCTTCCCTCATGTTCCCTTTTCCTCTATGGCCCTCGAGCGTCGCCATGCCTCGCGTCTAGAATCATGCCTCGAATTCTTTTCTAGTTAATAGAATTGGTGTGGCTGCTGTGATCCAAATCTCCATGGCTAGTGGTGTAAACTTTGTTACTCCTATGGCTGGGTGTAGTTCTACAGCACCTTCTGTGTGCGATTCTTTGCTTCTGCGCCTCCAATCTGTGTATCTTCTACTCGCAGTTCTCTGTCTCTGCGACTGCAGAACTTCTCAGTTTATGTGCCTTTAGCATGCAGTTCCTACGTATTTTTTGGATTCCTGTGCCTTCAGTCTACAGTTCTTGCACATCATTTGGGTTCCTGTGCAGTGCCACGCGTCTTCTGGTCGATCGCACCTATGCATTTGCAAAACTACAACACCCGCATGCCTCCTGGTTGCAGACACTCAAGGGCGGTTACTGGGACATATTCTCTCATCCGAGGGCATCAAGCTTGATCGAGAAGGTAGAAGCTATCCTCAAGCTCTGCTCGCCAACAATCAAATGTCAAGTATGCTCATTTGTCAATCTAGTAGGATACTATCGCCGCTTCATTTATCAATATGTTGCTTTGACACGACCCATGACTACGCTATTAAAAGATGGAGTTGATTTCTCTTGAGATGAGGATTGTGATCATGGGTTTGTACAAATCAAGAGTGCTCTAGCTTTAGAACCCATTCTACGCAATCCTGATTGGTCAAAGACTTTCTATATCAATCCTAGGTTTGGTGAGCATACTCTGGCAGGTATTCTTCTCTAGCAAGGGGAGGATCGGTTCATGTATCCCATTTGTTTTGCTTCTCGACAATTGCTTGAAACTGAACGATGCTACTCTGAGGCTGACAAGCATGCTTTGTCTTTGGTATTCTGCATTGAGAAATTTAAGCATTATGTGGCTAGAAAGTCCTTCATCATAATCTACAGCAATGGTCTTGCAAAGCAGGTTCTTCAATCACCAAATCCCATGGGCCGGTTGGCCAAATGGTTGGCAATTTTACAAGAATATGATTTTTCTTTCAAAATTGTAAAAGGGGGTTGTTCAAACTTGAAGAATGCTTTGATTGATTTAGAGGAGTGCCTCGATGTAACCCTTGTAGCAGCCATAGAAGTTGGGGATTTATGGTATGGTGGTATCTATAGATTTCTGACCGCTTTCTCCTTTCCTCCAGAAAGTACTAGCTATGAGAGAGAAGATTCGCAGAGATAGTAGGCGCTACACTCTCTTTGATGGGGTGTTATACCATCAAGGCCTGGATGGGGTACTAAGATGAGCCATTGATGCAGATGAAGTACCTAAGGTATTAAAGCATTATCATGATGGATTTTGTGGAGGCCATTATGCCGGTGACTATACAGATTTTACATGCTGGGTACTACTGGACGACCTTGTTCAAGGATGTCACTATGTATTGCAAAACTTGTGAACCATGCCAATTCTTTGGTAAGAAGGATTTGCGTCCTGGGCAACATCACCCAGTGATGTCCATCCATCCGTTTCAGAAGTGGGGAATAGATTTTGTTGGGCCCCTGCCCATGACTGCCCACAAAAAGAAGTATCTTCTGGTAGCCACTCAGTATGTCACTAAGTGGGCTGAAGCTATCGCCCTCCTCGCTGCAAATGGTAAGGCAGTTTCAAATTTCATATTTGAACGTATCTGCACAAGGTTTGGGACACCCATGGAAAGAGTATCTGACCATGGGAGTCCATTCTTAAATGAAGCAGTGGAGTTGCTCATGGATCGCATGGGTATTGATCACCGCACTTCTAGCATCTATCATCTAGCGTCCATGGGACAAACAGAGCGGACCAATGGCCTCCTTTGTAAAATCATGGGGAAAATGGCCATAGGGAACAGGAGCCAGTGGGACCAGAAGGTCACCGAAGCCGTGTGGGCTTACAACATCACCCATAAAACATCTATAGTCACACTCCTTTTGAGTTGGTGTACGGTACTGAGGCAGTTTTACCACTAGAGATAGAGATTTTGGCCTTGAGATTGGCATGAGAACAGAGGATGACAGAAGATGAACATGTAGAGGCCAGGTTGGTACAACTTGAGAAGCTAGATGAAACCCAACGCCTAGCAGTCCATCAAACAGAGATCCAAAAGAACCGACAAAAGGCCCGCATGGATGCTAAGATTCGCAAGGTATGGGAAAGACACTTTGCTGAGGGGGATGTTGTGCTATGCTTTGATAATAGATTAGACCACCAAATGGATAAAAAGCTCCTTCCATACGGTCCATACACAGTCATCAAGGAATCTAGCAATGGGTCCGTACAAGTACAGGAGCTGCATGAGCCATATGGCAAGAAGGTGATCAACAAGCATTACCTCAAGCCCTTCTTTGTGCGTGATGGTCCCAGGCATGGAAATGTTGTGCATTCCCTACTTGGGGGGGGGGAACTATTATGGATAAATTTGACCATGGTAAAAGGCATAAATATATGTGTGTGGTTGTATGTGTGGCAATAGTATAATAAAATATGGTGTGCATAGGGCCCAGGGTTGAGATGGCAGGGCATGACCATGTGCCACCCTTCCACGTAAGAGGACCCATAAGGTGTGTTGTACATAATCCATGGTAGTTATATTATAAAATGTAAAGGTGGCATGGTTCCTCCATGTGCCACCCCTCCACCTAGGTGGTCCCATGCCTGCATTTAGTGAGACATGGACCAAGGACCATGGGAGAAGTAGTATAAAATAGGTGGAGATGGATATTATATTGGATTATTCCCTCCATGTAGGATAGGCCCATGTGGGGGGGGGTGCAGATAGTCCAAGAATGCAAGTTAAATAATGGGAAAGTAGGATGAGGTGGCAAGATTCCTTGTGCCAACCCTCCACTTGTCCTCCTAGATGTTTAAACATATTATAAAATTGGGAAGAGACCAAGGGAGTATCTTAGACTTGGGATATGGGAGTTGATTTATGTGGAAAAATGAGGCAAAGGGTTGTTGCACACAATTGAGAGTGCGTAACCGCCTAGCCCACATGGAAGACTCTTCCACACACACCATGCATGTGGGAGGATGAATTTATTGGGAGAGACCCCCTCTCTTGGCTATAAAAGGAGGGGGCTATTCCTTGATGGAACATGCTCATTCTTGTAAAGCCACCTAGCTAGTACTTTGATTTCCCCCCCCCATCCTTCCTTTCAAATAAAGCATGACTCTCTTCCCTTGATGTCTCCATCTCTACATTCCACCTCCCATCATGTTCATGCTCCTCTTCCCCCTCTCCCTTCCCCCTTGTGGCATAGTCCCTCTCTTCATTCCCACCCCTCTTAATCCTTTTTCCCCACCTATGTTAATGCTTCTTCCCTCATGTTCCCTTTTCCTCTATGGCCCTCGAGTGTCGCCATGCCTCGCGTCTAGCATCATGCCTTGAATTCTTTTCTAGTTAATAACACACACACACATAGGTACATATACACATACATAAACATGCACATACACAAGTGGTGGACATACTGCGCATACATACATACAAACCACACACATACATAAATAGTTCTCCACTTACATTAATTGATCAAACAATCATTCAATTTACATACACACCATCCTATGGGTTTTGTGCTTAGTGAGGCACACTCATCAAATATAACCTTTGCCTCCCTCTTCCTCCTATAGACATGCATAGTGAAAGCTATGGTAGCTGAGTGGCAAGACGTTTGCTTACCAAGACGATGGCCCATAGTCGATCCTTTTGCTTGAAGGGTTGGTTCAAGGCAAGGTGTCCAGAGATAGTAGGGCCAAGTGGGTGGGTGAGTTTTTTTTTTAAATTAAAAAAACTCACTTAGGACCTTTTCCCACTAGCAGCTAGGTTATGTTAGTGAGCTTAACATAACTAGTTCTATTATGTTAAAGTTAACCTTAAAATGGAAATAACACTCCCATTGGTAACCCATTATGTTATGCACTAAGTGGTCTTAAATAAAAATTTTGGGGTATTTTTTATACAAAATGGTTTATCTCATTGATCCAAAGTCAATTCTTTTAAGTTAAGGTCACAATGGATTCTTCTTTTCAAGACCTTTCAACCTAAGTTGTATAGTTCCGTGTTGACCTTGACCATGAAATTTTCTTAACAAGAATCTTGCTTTAGGTATCATTCCTAGTGCTCATCGTAAGTTAACCATTAAATTTTCACATTGTAACTTCTCTCTTCTTAAAAGTCCTTAAAGTACCTATTTTTAAGGGGTTAAATTTACAAATGTTTTTAATGGGTAGTTAGGAGATTTAGCTTAACTACATTCTAAAAATGCTAATGGGAATGCACACTAATGTGGACACTCTTGTTAAGAGCCTTAATTAGTGCTCCCTACATGGTAATAGGAATAGGCCCTTAGTTAGTAGAAACTAATTCACATTTGATTTGGGCCTTATTTCATATTGATTTTATAGGCCAATGATATAACCTTCATCCATGGTGTGCTCTTGTTTCATTTTTGGCCCTGCAAGGGTCCTATGGGGTTGTGGTGTTATTCTTATTAAGGAGAGCCATTGTTTGGGGATGAGTTCGTTTGGTCAATTTGAACCAAGAGTTAGTGTGGTCTAAGTTATGTTTAGGGATAGTTTTTTTGCTTAATACGTGGGTTAGGGTTTGTTAGGGTTCAACGTTTTGTCTTCTTATGAAGGTCCTAACTCATTTTGTCTTTCTCTTCAAATGGCGGGGTAGCTGAGGTTCTTTTGGTTGCTCTTTCCTCTCTCCAATCTTACCTGTGGCTCTCCTCTCTCTCGTGGACTGATAGAATCCTCTCTCCTCTCTTGCATGTGGCTCTCCTCTCTCTAGTGGCCTGACAAAATCTCTCCTTGTACATTGTCTCTCTATCAGGCCTCAAATGTGATCAAGTCTCAAATGCTCTCTCTGGTGGCCTGACGGAATCCTCTCCTCTACATGTGCTGAAGCCTTAAATGCATCGCTCAACTCCCCTTTCTGTTGTTTTGCTTGGCCATCACTATCTTTCATGGCAGTTCCTCTGAAAGCTTCGCTGGCCTATGTTTTAGATATATCGCTACGTTGTCAATGCGGATGTTGTGGCCATCACTTCCTTTGTGATGGCGGTGACGATCTCTGCCCTATTTTGATGATGGCGGCCACGACGGTTCTCTCTTATCTTTTGAGCTATCCTACGTATTCCTTATTCTATCGGATCTTGCATGCAAATTTGACATTAGAGGCAGATCATTCTTTCTTGCAGGTATTCGATCTGTACGTGCTAATCGAGCTAGAGATGTGGGTGCATCCTCCACCAACATTCTAATTAGTGTAGTTTTCTAAAGCCTCCACATCTGACGAGCATTTCTATTCTCTGTCAGATGATTAAGGGGTCTATTATGTCAATAAATGGGGGCATATCAATTTGGTAAGCTCATAGCTATACCAAATCGATATAGAGTAGGGCGTGCTTCTTATTCTGTCCATGCTTATCTCGTTTCAATCATACATCCGTAAGCGTGCCTACTTCTCAAATGTTCATGGTTGTTTACACTCTGTTATGAGTCATAGTGGTGCTATTTCATTCGCTTTCAACAAAAAGATGGCTGATTGTTGTAAAGCTGTGGTCCTCTTCTAGCGGTTGCCTGATAGAAGCTTGGTTCATGCTTATTTCGATGCCACAGATCTATTCAGTCTGTTTTGTACACGTTGTTCTCTTTCAGATCTACTTTAGAGTGCAAAGACCTTTTCTCCTTTTCATTTCACAGGTTAAAACGAGGGAATAGAGGTCTCTTTTGTTTGGGTTCTTGGATGGTTTCTGTGTACATCGTCTGCTACATAGTGAGTGTTACATAGTGTCTCTACTGGACTACGCTTTTTTTTTTTTTTGGGTTAAGTTTTATATTGTGAGAAGGTCTTCCTGTGTACCTCATCTTCTACATAGTCAGTCTGAGAGAGAAGTACTTCACTGGTTTTCTTGTATGCTCTTGGTCTTGTTTATGTTAATATACTTGATTGGTCTTCTTTATGTTCAAGTGTTCCTGTGCGATGACCACTATGTAGTCCAGTTTATGCTTGTATAGTATCTACTTGTTATGCTTGTCTGATAGGTATAGTAGGAGCCCCCAACATTCCACATCATCTATTATAGTAAAGATTAAAGAAATAGCATTTTGCACAAAGTTGTTTTTCATATTTATGAAAATGTAACATTATTTGAAACTGTAATATACATTGAAATGTATTAACTTTGCATCTGTTATTTTTACTATTGTCAACCTTCATTTATAATTTTCAGTTAGTAATAAGCTACAATATACAAATTGTTTTGTATAATGTCCATTACATAGAACATATTTATTTTTCTTTGTAAGAATGCATGATAACATTGAGAATACAATAATTTCCTATTGTATTTCCTTGTTCCATTGTAGCAGTAAAAAATTAATCACTTACTTTGGTGATTCATTTCAGAAATATTTTTCGTGTTGCTAATTTATGTGATAATCTTTCAATAAGACAATTAAATATGTTATTTTCTTTAGCTTAAAAATGTAAGTTGCCATTCACCAACAAATATAATTGTTATATACTACCACATTCTAAAAAGTATTTTCATTTCAGTAAATAATTCTATTAAAACAGATTCATTATCTGTATTTCTTGCAGTAGTAACCTGTCCCTTTCTATAAAGACGGTAGAACCCATTAATATGTGGAATGAAATTTTGGAAATAAAAGAAAATGTCTAAAATAGATTGATTGTTTTTTAACATAAATAAATACAATTGATAGACCTGTTTACTTTCAGTTTATTAAATTTAGCAATAGTTGTATTTATGCAGATGGTTATGTGTCTATTTCTCAGCAGCCACAATAAAATCATCTTTTGTAGTATCTACTTCTCAGCATAGTAGAATGTGTTGGTATTGTGATGGAAACTGTAGAATCAAAAATAAAGATTTGTAACATGTGTTGTCTCTGTTAGATATTGTAAAAATATGAATTGTTTGTGACAGCATACCACAAATAATTTAGCAATCAATACACTTAACTTTTACTAAGAAATTTACAGAAAGATAGTAAAGCTACTAACGTTGGCTGATGTATGACTGTAATGTTGTTGTGAACAGAGGTGTATATTGTTTCAGAGTCAGAGGAAGAACGTTGTCACTCAAGATGCCTTTCCTTCAAACTCTCAATTTGCTAGTCCATCTTTAATCAATGGTGTTGCCTCCCTCTAGCTTCTTCCCCTCTTTTCCCCTATTGTCCCAAACAAAAGTCCTCTGAAATGAGCTTTGTTTGAGTCACCTAATTCCATTAAAAAGAAGCCCAAGGTTGTTGCCGTGAAGGAGGAGATTCCCTCACCCGTGAAGGAGGAGATTCCTTTCCCTACTTTGTATGAAGTAGAGAATTGGGTAGAAGAAGAAAACAATGGACCAGTCGTGAATGCTATTTTAGTTCCTGACATAGACTTGAGTGTTAAGAATTCCATTTTTTATGGAAAGGTTCTTAACAAATATGGTACTTTCATGCTATCAAATGTCAATTATCCCAAGTGCCTAAAGGTGGGCTAAAGGTGGACCTTGCCGAGGCTAATAGAAAAGGTATAGGTTGTATAACTCTATACATAGAGGAGCTCTATTACACAGACTTCATTAGATTTCTTAATGTTGGGGATTGCATACGTGTGACCAACTTCTAAGTATGCATAAAGAATCCTAGAAATGATGGGGGAACTACTAATTACAACATAGCCTTTGACCCTTCCACTCGTATTGAACACATACCACCTTTTAGTGTTGTGTTTGAGATCTACCCCAAGCAAACAATCTCAGAATACAAGGAGAAATGCAACAATCTCATTAACAAAGGTGAAGGCAATCCATTGCCGTTAGCCACCCTAGCTGTCACAATCATCAAGCTTGGTGCATCGTACAAGCAACGTGACGAGGTCATAGTGGGAGATAAGGAGTATGTTGATGATCTTATCATAGTAAGCTATTTCTCTTTTATGTTTTGATTGAGAGCCTTTGACAAATTGAGGTACCATAACAAATCAATTATTAATTGACTTGGATTGCATATCCATACTTGCAGCTTACTTTCTGGACCAATAGGCATGCTGACTACATTAAAGTGGCTGAGAGGTTTAAAGTCTTTGGTGAAGCGCAATTTGTTCTTCACAATGTTGGTTGCAAAAAAGAGCACACAACCTATTGCTTTGAACATGCGACATCACAGTCATTGCACCGGTTAAAGACACAAACTTGACAATTTTTCTTCAACGAGTATTCACCACGCACATACAACATATTGGCTATGGGAACCAGGTCCCAACATGAATTATTTACTACAATATATTGTTTCCAAATTGCAACTTCATTTCCAGTAGTTAGTTTATTGACTACATTTGTTTGCATACAGGTTCTTGGAACACTATCTGTGACAGGTGTTAATGCTGCTTTGTATGGGTCTGCATGCTCTCTTTGTAAAGAGAACAAAATCTCAAGGGAACGTGAAAAAGTGATTTGCTTGGCATGTAACAAACTAACTTCAATTATAAAAATCCCAAAAATCAAGGCTCTTATAAGAAGTACAGAGGGAGCTACGGTTGAAGTTATATTGAAAGATAGCATTGTGGACAGTATTGCAGTTGCCTTGTCCATTTGTTGATCTCCTTCAAGACAACCCTCACATGCTCAAGTCTTATCTTTTCAACAAGAAAGTTGAAGGCCACTTCCTAATCAACATGTTCGGAATGGTGACTGCATATATTGCACCAAAGGTTGAAGCAGCCCAAGAGGCAATGTAATGAGAAGTTTTGTAACTTCATGGTCCATTGTATTAAAACTTCATATGCAATGAATTGAAATTTTTGTTTCTCCAACTTTATTCTCATCTTCTATCATTCTTGCAATTAACCAAACTTTGCTAATTGAGATGTTAATATGTAATTCTAAAGTTTTAATACATTTACTCAATCTTTCAATAAGTCTTTCTCATAAAGATATACTCTCAAATACTTGCAATAATTTCTCTCTCTCTTTCACAACATTTTTCACATAAGGATCTCCACGCACTAGCATTCTTCTATCTGAAGCAACAAATCTTCTTTGCTTAGTACACACGAAATGAATTATCAAAAATCATTGTGTGACATGCATATTGATGATGAATTTCTAACCCAATTTCCTAACAATAAGTGCATCTTACTTTGTATATCTTACATACTAAACTTTCATATTTCCATACAAGCTCTTAAATTAAATGTCAAATGTAGACCTGCAAAGTTGTTGGACTCCAACAATGAAGAAACTACTAAATGGAACAACACATTCTTTGAGTCTTAAAACTTTTGTGAAATTTATCCTCAGCTCAACAATGCAGAAGCATATCTTCTTCACTTGTAGAAAGAAGATTTCATCTTCTCGCCCTATGGCATTTTCTTGCTCTCAACCTTGATAAAGACATTCGATTTCAAAATAGAATTGTTTCACAAAAATGAAGATATTGCCTACCAATGCTTTGAGAATGTTAACATAGTAAGCAAGAAAACAATACTACAAATCGCAATATTACATCCAGACATGAACATATTTCCTTGCACAATACGTAGTAACTTTGATAAAAGGAAAATTTCGAGTATTGAAATGGAAGAAAGCTTAAAAAGAATTTTGTTAGAATAAAAGAAAAGGTCAATCAAGGAAATGATGAACACAATGAAAACTATTTACCCTACAACAAATATATCTTACACTTCCATCAGAAGAAAAGTTACCCAATTAAGAAAGACTTTTACACAAAACAACACTAATGAAGTGCTCCAGGAAAGCACTAAAATTAGTGAAGAATCCCCTTTAGCCCAACATAAAAAAAGAAAACACGACCGTTCCATCACTATTGATAATGTAAATGAGTCTATTTACATCTCTATGTTTCAAAACTATTTACCAAATATTTGAAAGGTATAAAGGACACACCAACAAATGAATGCTTCTCATGTGAAAGAATGGTATTTTGAAAGAATAGCAATTACGTTTCTAAAACATATTTTGATTGGATATATAGTAAAAAAGATAATGTGTATGAGCTCTTCAAAGACAAAGAATACAGAATATGCCGTGATTGTAGTAAATCGATAAAGCATAACTCAATTCCAAAGTACTTCGTTCCAACACACATCAGCTTGAACCAACAATTAGCAGCAGTCAATTAGCTAAATGAAATTGAGGAACGACTAGTAGCTCCAAGGATCGCATTCATCCAAATAAGAGAACTAGGTTTCAATGGACAACTAGGAGTCTTTGGGAGTATCATAAATGTGGTTGTTGACACTAACAAAATTCCAAGCGTTCTTCCATGATTTTTGGAAGATGAAGCATCAATAACCATAGGGATTAAAAAGAGACTAGAATACAAAACCACTTATGCAATAGGCAATGTTCGACCAAAAACTCTAATGAGAGCTCTTAATGTACTAATAGATAAACCTTTGTATATTGAAAACAATGTCAGTATTAACATGAGTGGTATAAACATATATTAAGCCTGCAACAAGATGACACCAACACAAACTTAGTAGAAGGTACAAATAATAATGAAGAGAATGATGAGAATGCTAATATTGATACCAACACATTGATTCACAATATCATGAGTGCCGAACAAATTATTGACTACAAAACAAAAGTGACATATGTTGCCCCTGGAGAGAACCAGTTACCATTAGGCCTTTTCCAGGATAAGCATAGCGAAGAGCTAAATTTCCCAACCCTATTCTTCGGATGTCCTAGAGAGGTTCACAATCAAAAACTGTCATATTTAGACATTGTGAAATGGGAAATCATGCACAAATCTTTGAAATTCTCACACAACATTCCAAACTTGTTTTTCAAATCAATCAAGGTTCTCATACATCAAGTCATGCATTCTATATGGGTACGATTAAGAAAAGGGATGTTGCAAAACAAAGTGTTATATGCGAAAGACATGAAGAACAATACAAACATAAAAACCATTCTACAATCAGGAATAGGATATCAAGACTTTGAGAGCTTGCGAACTATGAAAAGACGCATTTGCAATGATGAGGCAATTGGGAACACAAACATTCTTCATTACGTTTTCATGAGAGTAGAACACCTATGGGATCCTCTAGTGAATGCTCTCCAAACAAGATACAACTCCAATACTTGCAATACAAGGCAACCACTAACAAATAGGGAGATCAGCTAGTTGGTGCGAAGAAACCCTACATTTTGCGCTAGATATTATGTTCACAAGCTACAACTAATGCTCTCACTTATCCTGAAAGACTACATAATACTAGGAAATGTTGTTGATTACTTCTTGTAACTAAATTTCAAAGTAGAGGGAGCAAACATGAACATGTATGGGTGAAGAACACACCAACATACAATTCAAATAACAATGAAGAATTAATAGATTTCATAAATGAGCACATAACATGCGATAAGATATTCTTAAATGATAACATAAAAGAAATTCAAACACATAAACACACGATAACATGCACAAAAAAGGGAAAGAAGAATTGTAGATTTAACTATAAAAAACCACCCTTGAATGAGACAATGATCCTCAAACCTCTGGCTAATACCAATAGAGGAAAATATCAACACTCATACAAAAAAATACAAAGTGAAATTCAGAGATTGGAACCAAACACAACAATGACATACAAATGGTTGGAGCACTTGGACATAGACTTGCAAGCACATACCCAATGTCTGCAATCAAACATTACAAAAACAACTTTGTTTCTGAAACGTGACCCTAAAGACATATTCACTAACGCCTTCAACAAAAAAATAATATACTTATGGCAATCAAGCATGGACATACAATTCATTATGGATCCCTATGCAGCAACATCCTATTGCACATCATACATGACTAAAATGGACAACACAATAACACAAGCATTGAAAGACACAATGAGAGTATGCATGCAAGAAAACTTGTCAACACAAGAACACATGCGCAAATTGGGAAACACATTCCTTCACTCACAACAAATGAGTGCACAACTGGCTTCCTTCATTACTTTATCTTTGCCATTGCATAGATCCACACAAGATTTCCAATTCATCAACACAAATGAGAAACAAAGGAGAGCTTTCTTACTGAAACGAAAGACTTTCTTCAAAAACTACCTAATGAGTCAACAGACATATCGTACGAGTCAATAATTGACAAATATTTAAGAAGATCCCACATGGATGACATATGTTTGGCAACATTTGCAGGGCAGCTGAGTACAACCACTCACAACACACCTACAAAAAAAGGGAAAAACCAAAGATAATAAGGTTTGTGAAGTTTAATAAATTCAAGGACCGAGACAATTACTATCGAGAACAATTACTATGATACTACCATTTCAAAGAAAATGAAAATCAAGAATTGCTAAAACATGGAAGCTGGCAAATAGCATACTTTGCAAACATACAAACTATTGAAGAAAATAGGGGGACATATAACTATCAATACAATGAAAAAACAGAAGAATAAAAAATCACAAATGACAATGAACAAAATTAAGATAGTGATAGCATCACATACATGATGCAAAATGTAAGTAACAACAATATTATGACATTGGATTGGACATGCCTACATTGCAAAATCAAACAAGAAAAGACAATTTTGTAATAAGCATAAAACAACAAATTTTACTAGACAACAATGATTACTTCCAAAAGCTCCACTCTTTGAATAAAGACTTTGAATAAAGAGCAAAGATCACTATTTGATGATATGCTACGTGAAAGGTTGCACCCTTCTGATAAAATAAAATTATTCCTCACAAGAGGGGCAGGAACAAGGAAAACATATTTGCTCCTTCTACTAGTGCAAGGACTACTTCGCTATTACAACCTACACATACCGGATGTCAATCTCGACTTGCCGAAGGTTTTGATGCTAGCATATATAAGAAAAGCAGCACGAAATGTCAATGGCAACACAATACACTCTGCACTTCACTTGCCCACACATACAAAAACCTTACTTCTCTTCCTAAAGAAAAACTGGACACACTAACCTCGCTATATGAACAAGTTCAACTCATTGTATTTGATGAGATTTCCTTGGTGGGAAAGAGAACTATGGACTTTGCAGACTTAAGAATGAGGACATTGAAACGCAACCACTCAGAATATTTTGGCAATATCGATGTCTTCACCTGCGGAGACTTCTACCAAGCAAAGCCCATCAAAGACTCTTGGGTTTTTAAAAAAAACGATAACGAGCTCGAATATGTGGCTACTTCTTATTGGCACACAAAACCATAATGCTATGATTTGAAAAAAACAATGAGACAAAGTAAGAATAATTTTATAAATGCTTTAAACTCCTTTGGAAATTGTACACACATACAAGCTCAAGTAGATTACATTAACCAAAATTGCTTGTGCCCAATACCAACAGATCATACCTTCCCTCACTTGTACTACACAAGCTCTGAAACAAACAAGCATAATAAGAAGGTACTCGAACTATCTTGCAAGAGAAAACACATTTTCACAGTGATTGACCACTTCTCCGAGTCATTATGCACAAAATCAAAATTACTAGAAGATCCTAAAGTTACAAATGGACTACATACAACAATAGAAATAAAAGAGGGCATATTAATTGAACTTTGCTCCGATAATATAAACTAGCAAGAATCTATAAAACAACAATGGACACCAATATTTAGAGTAACAAAAGAAGTTCAAATAGGCCCACAAAAAACAAGCATCCTCACATGCGAACAATTTCCAATACAACCACCAGCAGCAACAACAACTATCCATAGAGCTCAAGGACTAACAATGGAGAAACTTGCTTTCTCCCCAAAAGGAGTACGAGCACATGGGTTGGCATACACAGCTTTATCTAGAGTTAAAAAAATAGAAAATCTATACTTGGTAGAGCCCTTGCAATTTCAAAACTTCGATGTGGACAACAACATCAAGAAAGAGACAGAACGCGTCATAAATCATGCATCTTACAAAACAATATTGCAAACACGCTTGCAAGATTCAAAAAATAACACAATCCTCAAACACGCTTGCAAGATTCAAAAAATAACACAATCCTCGTTCAATCTTTGAACACAATATCCCTACCAAAATACGAGGAAGATCTGAAAGAAACAACCCAACTAATGATTTCTTATGTCATTTGCTTACAAGAAACAAGAACAAAAAATCCAAGCAAATTCATCAATCAAACATTCGAAACCATCAACAACTACTCACACTCAGGGTCTTGCATGCTAGTGCATAAAGAACTAAAAATTGAAAGTGTGGACACTTACAATGAAAATGGGATAGAGATTACAAGGATCAAAATTCAAAAATAAAAAAATACATACACAATCATCAATGTGTACGGACCCCCATCCACAAAATACAACTTCTTCATAGCCTGCCTTCAGAACATACTTTCCAACACAGAAAACAAGTGAGTACAAGTACTCGTGAGCACTACCTTCAATTGGTTCTGTCAAAGGAAAACAATTGTCAAGATGAATGAATGATTAATTTGCAACACCTGTGATGGAAGCCCGTGTATAGGAAAGTTCAAATGATTTGCAAGAGAGAGAGAGAGAGAGAGAGAGAGAGAGAGAGAGAGAGAGAGAGAGAGAGAGAGAGAGAGAACCAAAATAGTAAGGGGCCACGTGGCGAAAAATGGCATGGGATAATTTTTTAAGAAAAGTGAAATGATAGCTCTGCCTTCCAGGCGGAGCTAACAAACAATCTAACACCATTATATTTGGAGATTTCAAAATCGACATGTTGAAGCAAACGCCACAAGCAACAAACCTCCAAAATATCATTCACAACTTTGACTTCAAATTACAATTAAAGAGCCAACAACTACTTATGGATCTCAATTAGATCACATATGGAACAACATTAATATGAAAGCAGGAACATCTTTAGCATATTGCAGTGACTACTCCATCACATACATATATACACATAACTATCACTAAGCAGGGCCTTAGTCGTTTGCCACCTTGTTTTGGTATCCCCTATACGCACATTTGAAGGACTTACGCAATGAAGCTAAAACGCAAAGATTTTACGCCGGACGGCCCTGGATACGTGAAGGTAGATTATCGTGGTCGTAGTACCAGTATACGTGAAGGTAGATTATCGTGGTCGTAGTACCAGTTACGTACGCTCATATTTAATCGATATGGTTGTGATTACAGGTTGTACCCGAGCAAGCAGAAGATTTGTGGCACGCTTACAATTTAATATCCAAGGGAGATCGACTTTCTGCTGTAACTGTTAGGTGCCATCTCAGATCAAGCTTTTGTGCTGTTGTGAACATTGTCCAAAAATTTTCTTTCATCACCACACCTAGCAGAGTGTTACGTTTAGGGTGCGTCATTGGCAACTGCATCATCAAGGATTGCTTCGGTAGAATGGGTAGATATGCTGCCTTGGACGGACTCGAGAGTTTTTTAGTTTGTTTTTGTGGATATCCCCCCTTGAAGTAGTCTTCTGTAAAGTATAACGAAACAGTCAAGAGAAGAAGCTCAAGGCATAGATACATCATGCCGAGCATGGAAAACTGGTCGTAGTATACCACTCAAAAAGTCTGACCAAATGAAAAACTTGATAAGAACTAGGACAGTGGCTGAAAATGCCACATCGTGCTTGTGATGGTCTCGAAAAAAAAAAGCCGCCTCCACTCTCTCAGCAAAATCATCCTCATGGCTGAAGCAGACCTAGACCGAATAGCCATCACCGTGTGTACAATATATCTGTCCAGATATTGGCCTAGGTATGCGTTGGTGGATTTGAGTAATGTGATAGCATCGAATTCATCACAAGATCGTTTGCTCCCACATAGATGTGCTTAGGGTCTTAATTCCAAGTGCAATGTACTCAGTACAGAGCCTCTTCACAAGATCGTTTGCTCCCACATAGATGTGCCTAGGGTCTTAATTCCATTTGCAATGTACTCAGTACAGAGCCTCTTACGATCTTGGCTTGGCCATATGTAGCTTGAGAGTTGCATGTTTGATATCATCGGTGGAGGAGTGAGCTTGAAGGATGTTGGACAAGGTAGTCGTGGGAGGTCTAGTGTAGGCTGGTGGGGATGTCATAAACGGTGCATGCATAAGTGTGCCAGATTTCTGGATCTCTTAGACCTTTGCTTGAGAAAATTTTGCTTGAAGTCCTTGGAGTTATTAGTTAACATAATGCTTAGTAATTATTTCTTTTTTTGATAAAGTCTCTCTTCTTCCGAGACTCTCATTTGGTTTCTGCCTCAGTCGGGAGGTGTTGCTTGGTCTTGAGTTTGAGCTGACGGTGCAAGGCCTTATAGTCATCATCGTACTAGCTATTGTAGGGACTGAGCCAACGGGTGGTGGGCAGGTAGGTTTTGATGTTGACAGCGGCATCGTGTAGGGAGTGGGTGATAAGGGTGGCTGTATCCTCTAGTAGGGGGATACCTGAAGGTCCTCAAGCATAGTAGAAAGGTGGATGGCATAAGCAGGCACTAGTTTGTGTAAAGTGGATCCCTTGGAAAGTGGTGTAAGTGGGATGGGGTACGCTTAGTGATGCTACAAAATAAGCTCCAAGTCAGTGATGTGAGAGGCAAAGGCAGGGGGTCCCATGAGATAGTCATACATTGGACCCACTAGAAGAGGGCATTCTCTCTAGGCCATTATAGATGAGCAAATCATACATCTTGCCCATCTCCATGAAAGTATGCCCATATGAAGTGATTGGGGATGTCGGTGTGCGGAGACTTGGGAGATAGCTGCCTCATCTAAATCAGAGATTCAAACAACCAACTTTTGCTTTTTGTAATCATTATTCCACCATTGGTACCACTCCCCCAAATCAAGCCAGCCAAAAGGGGCTAACACTCCTTCAGCCTGCAGGGCCTTGAGGGGTTTCAGTGGGTGTAGGATGTGTGTGAACTAGGCTCCGATTTATAGGCCAGGAGGGGACTGATAGACTCCCCTACAAAACAAACCATCTGGGTTTGCAGACAGGGTCGCAGACAGGCTGACCCTGTCTGCAGTCTACCCGATCTGGTTCTGCTGACCTGCCTCTAGTTTGACGAATCTACTGCTCCACTGTTAGGCCTATAAATAGGCCCTGGCGGTCCTCTCTAGAGACCTCTAGATGCTGCAACGCAGCCTTGTATTGCTGCGTCTGCAGATCTGCTGTGACGCAGCCATTGATGCAGCCACCCCTGATCTAGGACCGTTTGCATCCTCCAGAGATGGCGCAATCAGCTTCCCTAGAGGTATTACTCCCTACCCTGTTCTATTGATCCCTTGGCCTCCTCATATGGGGGCTCACAGTGGGCACTGGGTTAGTGACCTTTCTAACGTCCCCTCTCAATGACTCAAATGCGGGCCAATGTCCGTGCACCGAATGAAATGCTCCAACTGCTCTTTGGGAAGAGCGTTTATGAAAATGTTGGAGATGTTATCTTTTGTTACACAGTAAGCAGCTCCACGATCTCGTCCTGAATCAACTTTTGAATGAAGTGGTACTGACCTCGATATGCTTTGTATGAGCTTGTTCTTTGCATCGCTATATATATGCATAGTTTTTTCCATACGTTACCATATGCATACATCGTACGAGTATGGAAGTATGATTGGAGTATGGTTCAGCCCCTAGGGCTGAAACATACGTGACCCTAATTTTACTCAAAAACATTTAGAAAAATATACATTGTACACATTACATTGACATAGAGCTACAAACTTTCAAATTCAAACTTCAGACTTCAAACTTGTATTAACATTAAAGTCATGATTCATGGAAGTTCAAATAGTCCAGCCTCGGCCCTCCAAAGACCAGAGTCATCTAAAATCTGGATTCTGACACATAGTGTTAATGATAGAGCAATGCTACACCAAACATCATGATCAAAGGTAGTAGGTAGTAGAAACTTGGAAGTAGGTACTACACCAAAACATCAAAGGCAAAACATCATAGAAGAAAAGGCTGCCACAGCCCGGAAATAAAGCTGAAAATTGAAATGCATCACGATTCACAACCGATGAGGCTCAAGCCTCAAGCTGCAGCCTGCATCCTCATCCTCATTCTCTTGCTCATCCTCATCCTTATCATCATCTGCATCAATGCCCTCCTCCTCCTTGAGACCATCCTTGAGGCCAACCATAGCCAAAGTCGGCCGACAGTGTATGGGGTACGGATTAGCAGTGTACAGATTAGAATGGTGCAAAAAAATGTGTTTCTACCACACCCAAAATAACAACAACAACAACAAAAACCCACCCCACCACCCCAAAACAAAATATGCCCCTTATTAAAAATTAAAAAAAAATTAAAAAAAAAACTCGTATGGAAGGCCGTACCTACGGACGTACGGATGGAGTGCGGAAAAACCATCCGTACGCATACGGATGCAACTATGTATATATGTATGGATGGAGTACGGACGTACGGATGGAGTGCGGAAAAACCATCCGTACGCATACGGATGCAACTATGTATATATGTATGCATGTATGTACACACACACACACACTCTCTCTCTCTCTCTCTTGCTTCATTATAAAATAAAGTCTACATTCATACTTGCTCCAAAATGTTCCTGGATTCATCTAGGTATATGTACATTCATAGTTGCTCCAAAATGGAGCAACTACTACTGGAAAAACTAGAAACAGTAATTAAACACTTCAAGCTGTGCCGTAGAAAGTGTTAGAGGTGACATCTCGTGTATCACTGAGTGAGGGCCTTGGTTGTGGGTTTGCCTGCCCATGTGAGGGAGAGTGGGGGCCTTGTTAGTGGGTTTGACTGCCCAGGAGAGGCAGAGGGGGATCACCACAATGGCTGCTCACCAGCACGTATGGGGAGGTGTACGGAGCAGGTGTGGGGGTGTATGGAGCCCATACCAGGCCGCCATCAATCCGCAACTGCTGCAAACACACCCAGGGAGCTGCGGGGTGATTTGTGCCTGCCCCGGGCCTGCTGTATAGCTGCCACCAGGCCGCCTTCATGGCGCCTAGGTGGGGTCACCCAGGCCCCTAACCGGGGTCACATGACCCGACCAGCTGGTCAGGTAGACCCGATCCTGGGTCAGCCCCTTGTCAGCCATCTCAGCCCCTCCAGTCAGTTGTCTAGGGCCCTATATACAGCCCCCCTGCCCCTTGTTGTTTCCATCTCAGTGTACAGCAATCTTGTCTTCTCTGTTTTCCAGTTCAGTCTTGTGAGTAGGTTGCTCTCTCACTCTCTCTCACCATTGTTGTTCAGTTCCGCTGAGCCAAAGGTTGGCTAAGAAGACCTGTGTTGTGGAGAGGACTTGGAACCAGCAAGCTACGAAGCCTTTTGGAGTTGTTCGAAGAGGAGAATAAGAAGTAAGAAGGTACGGGCTGTCGTTTGGAGCATAGAAAGGGCATATACTTTGAGGGTGTTTTTAGATCGGAGAGGTGGTGTGTGTGAAGGCCAGACTGATGGAGTTTGAAGGAAGAAGTCTCTTCAAGCCTCTCTACCTTATCTTTAGCTCTCCCTCCTCCTTTTCTTCCTTCATACCTCTTTCTCTTATCCTCCCCTTAACTTTCTCCGTTCATTCCACTTCTGTCCAAATGGCCTGACAGAAATGGCAGAAAATAAGGTGAGGGTTCCAATGTTACCCACATTCAAATAAGGTGAGGGTTCCAATGTTACCCACATTCCTTGTAGATCGTCAACTAGATAGGAACAACTATGTGTCATGATGGAGTCCATATTGCAGTCCTACGACTTTGCAGACTTCATCGAAGTGGGTGTCAAAACGGCCAGACCCCCTTGTAGAGAATTTAAGTATCCTAGATCAGGAGGAGGCCGAGACTTTGGCTCAGCTCTGGGACAGAGTCAACCCAAGGGTACGTTCTTTCATTTTTCTGAAGTGTACTTCTCAGATTATAAATCATGCAAAGCATATGATGGTAGCCAAAAGTATTTGGAAGCACTTGGCATCCTTATATAACAGGACTTTCCCCATGAAGAGGGTTTCTCTTGAAGTTTAGATGCGGGTGTTGGATCTTGCCAAGTCTTCATCAATGCGGGAGCATATGAATAAGCTTCAAGAACTTCTCCAGGAGGTTCTTCAAGCCCGGAAGGAGATTTCCTCTAAGACTTGGGAAGAATTGGTACTAATGGTGCTAGATTAGGAGGAGAGGTTTGAAAGTTCCTCCCATGGCGGTGGCTCCGATGGCAGCTCTGCAGAAGGGTAAAGATCGCCGGACCCTTGATATGAGGACCAAAGCAGAGAAGGAAGCACTCAAGGCAGAGCGCTCATGCAATCACTATGGCTAGAAAGGCCACTACTGGAGGAAATGCCCTCTATGGACAACCAATAAGGGTACTGGTTCCTCCTCTGCTGCCATAACTCTTGCCTTTGTTCGCGGGCTGCTCCAGATGATGTGAAATGAGGCCTGAGGCGTCTCCTTTTATAGGGGCTGAGCCCCTTGTCAAAGTGACCGACCAGCCAGCCCTAAATGGGTCGACTGGCTGGTTGGTTGGCAGCCCTAACCAACCAACTGGGCTGCTGTCAGGCGCCAAGGGAAGCCCCCATGGGCACATTATGGCCAGGTGGCTGGCCCACCATAGCCTCCACCTCTGCCTCTTCTGTCCTTCTGGTCCTGCCCTTGCTCAGGCCTGTTCCAGCCCTCAGAACCTGCTCCAACAGTTCCGTCATGCTGCTGTACTGCAGCCGTACCTTTGCTGATGTCACCTGCCATGTGTTGCCATGTTCAGGGCCTGTTTGCAGGCTCTGACCCTGCCCACTACCCTCTCCACTTGGCCCACCATGCAGGCGCCTCCAGTCCGGGATATCTCTCTCTCTTTGATTCTTTGCCCACATGGCAGCCATACTGCTGCTCATGTGTCAGTCTCTCAAACCCTAGGTTCACCCCCCATGCTCTCCTCATATGAGGGCTTACAGATGGGGAGGTGACCTTTCCAACAGTTGAATGTTAAGTCCACCCAGGCAATGTTTGTGGGGTACAATTCTCAGTCAATAGGTTACACAGGTTGTATGACCCTTCAAGACAGGAGATTATTCTCAGTGTTATCTTTGATGAACAGATTCCTTCTCCTATGATTGCTGCAGAGCCCCCTCTTATCACATGATAGTGGTGATGATCATGTTCCTCAACCTTCTCAGTTACTAGCAGGTGTTCCAGATCCGCAGACCAAGAGTGACCTGGGCAGTGATCCGGATGATTCCCCCCTTCCTCAAGCAGCAGGGGAAAGTTCAGGGTCCGGTTTTCAGAAAGTACCGTGATGGCTGATTGGAACTCTTCGTGACTCAACTCTTTGTGACTCAGGTGTCACAGATATCCCTTCTTCATGGCTTTGAGAAGAGGACGATCCATGTAGATCCCTTTGGAATAAGGAAAAGGTTCTGTGAGACCGTGGGAAAGCGAGCTTGTAATCTTGTCATCAATCTGAAAAACGAGCCACAAGACAGGTTCAAAAAAGGTGTAAGACTGTCTCACGTGGATGAGAGCAAGTGCAGCAAGCCGAAGAAGCAATATGCCTGGCAGCCTGCTTCAGATGTGGCGAACATAAGTTTTCCACCACGAAAGAATCTAATTCAGATGCCAAAAGTGATTTCCATGGTCCTTGATCCAATGCTGTGGAGGCAATAAGTGATAGGCCTTATTGGCAGAAAGATCCGCAAATGAAAAAGAAGATTAACGCACACACACACACACACATATGCATGCATATACCCCCCCCAAAAAAATACACACACACACACACACACACATGCATGCATGTGCCCACCTAGCATACCTATGCATGCATGTGCACACTCATACACCTTGGTGCAGCTTTTTTTGGCTCCATAGAGTGCTTAGCCTTTATAGACATTAAAGAGAATCATCCTGATCATCATCATTTGCCTTTTCTTAGATCTTTCAGGTAAACATGACAGATATTTCCATTTCCCCCTCGTATCTCTTGTCTTAAACATTCTTGAATGGTCTTGTCTGCAAACTAAAAATTACGTAGATAGCAAAGACAATGAATAGATCCTTCATATTGTTATACAACACCTTACACCTTAGAATCCTTGTTCTAGGAAGGTGCAACGGGAGACATCAACAGGAGCTAGAGAAGCAGAACGTGTTCGCACAAAACTGGAGGTCGAAGTGGAGGTAATGCATAGTAACTTCTTGCTAAGGACATCAGAGAATTCATTCGTAAACACGAAACCATAGATATATAATCTGCTTGCTGTCATGATTTTTGATGTGGACCAAGTTTTGGAATTCTAAATTTAATAGCAAACAACTGATTGATTTGATGCATTGGACGGCTTGTATTTTTCTTGCAAAATTTCAAGAGGACCTTAATTTTTGCAAAGCCCTTTTGCTTCAGGCAATTGAATATGACAATGTGGCTGCTGTCCTGCGCATTCGTGGCAAGAATGTTGCTGAAAATGAACACGTGAAGGTGTATGCCATGCTTTGCTCTCATTTATATGCATACTTCTTTGAGATCTGTGCATAAAAACCAGGTAATGCTAGTCTCCTCATTGTAAATATGTCTTGTGCAGCTAGGAGCGTATCACACATTAGAGATTGACCAGCAAAGGGCTTTTTCTCTGTCAAAGGTGATCTAGTATTTGATTAGTAGTACTAGAGAGTTTCTCATTTTATCAATTTTGATTATGGCTTATGCACGTTGTCTCTCCTCGCAGCATATTGGTCTTGTGTTTTGACTCGTGAATGATTTTTGGATCTGGCTTGAAGTACAAACCATGGAAGCTTGGCAGGGAAATATGGTTCTTGATGTAGCTGTAGACACGAATCATGATTGACAATGGACATTTGATTATGTTTCTTTTATTATTATTGTCACAGGTTCTCAAAATTATTTTGTATGTCTGCTGAATGCTTATTCGATGAATATTCTTGCTGCCCTCTCTCCTTAAGCTGCACTCCAATGCTTCCATGTCTCTCTTGGTTCTCTACTTTGCCCTTTCTGTCTTATGTTGTTTGGCTTTCATGCAATCTTCTGCTCTGGTATAGTTTTTCAAAATTTGGTCAACTGGTTTGCTTTCCTTTCCCTGTTTATCCATTTCTTCTTTCTCTTTCTCAAACTGTTTTATAGACTGTTGGTCTCCTGTGGATATCATTTCGTAAAGCCCCTTTTCTGGATTTAGGAGTTTCTTTGTTTTACCCATAGATGAAACATTGATGCCACTTGCTATAAATGCCTGTGGTGGACGCTCTATCTAATGCAGCTCTCCCACTCTTGGGGTTGTGATTCCACCTCCAGCTCCCTTGGCTAAGACTCCCAGGTTTCCCTGGCCTATCTCAGCAGCATCATAGCAGGCTGGTGAGATGCTTGTGATGGGCTTTTTGTTACCATTATGATATGAGGTGATTTCTTGCTTCTTGTGCGAGATTTGGTGAAACAAGTCTTTTATGAATTGAGGCAGCAAAGGAGGTTCCATCTTCTCACTCAGCTGGTATTACAAAGTCCGTTATGAGTTTCATTCTTGTCTCCATGGGTTTGCTGGTTTTCACATTTTCCCTGCCCTCCCAAGTGAGCAAGATACATTCATTGTTGTCTTATAAACTTAAGTACAGTCAGCGTGATTGATGACTATGTGGTTACATAGCTGAATTGGTACTGAAGTTACCAGCTGCAGCTGACAAATCCAGAGCTGAATGTGTTCAAACCTTAGGACAAACCATCATCTGAGTGGCGTCAAGGGGCCTGCTCTCTAGACTCACTGAAAATATTTAAAGGTATCTCGACAAATTTAGGTCAAAATATCGTTCTATGTGGAAATATGGTGATGGATCAGGATACCTGAAGTCTATTTGCAAAGGTCATACTGAAATAATGATGACATCTACTTAGATCAGTTGGCTTTTTCTTTTAAGCATCTCTAACTACATGAGAGAAGCACACACTATTTCTACACTACTGCCAATTTCACCCTCTCAGGTAATGCATGCTTTTATGGCACAGGACTATTGGGATTCGGTGGCAGTTGAGACATTGAGATTGGCCTGTGGTGAGCAGTTATTCAAGGCATATCTTAAGTTTTTGTGTATGATCATCAAAAAGCAAAGATACATAGAATGTTGACGCTGCTACTGACTTTTGCATTGCTGATGATTTTTGATACAGACCCTGCAGCAAGTGCCAATGTGGCTGCAGTGATGATGCAAGAAGGTCTAGCCTTTGTTTGCTTGGTTGGGCAGAGGTATGATTTCTTAGCTACTATGTTCGATCAACTTTGGATTGTGGTCGCTATCTGAATGCATGGGTATGTGCTTATATTCAAGCTAGGCTTAGTATCAAACCAGCTTTATGTATTTTATCAGTGTCACAACAACGAAGGCAAAGATTGAGACCTCAATACCTCGTAAGCATGGACCGGCTGTTGCAGGCTATGATAAGGTGCTAATGTTTCTTTTTAGGTGTGGCTAAACGTGCGAAACAGCTATGTTTTCTGTCATGCTTGTTTGGATATTTTGATGGTTTCACTGGTTTAAACTTTCAGGCAAGTTGACTAGGCATAATCATTCAGGTCCCATGTAGAATTTGAAGCCATTAGTGAACGAGTTAAATGATGAAATCATTCCCCCTTGCAGAGATAGATGATTGTAACGGCAAGCCTAAAGACCTTCATTGCAACAATTATAACTTCAAAGTACTCATCTATGATTAATCAATGTTACAACAGAGTCGCAGCTTCCACACTAAATGACAGATACCTATTCAAACACATTGTTGTCAACTGGAATATCCACTTCATGAATAATGTTTTATGGAGTAAACTTATTTGTCTAAGCATTGACAACACTCTAAAGGGCATTCATACAAAAGCTTTGGCCTGGTGTCTTCATGAAAATTACAATTCTGATTGTCCTAGTCGGGAGTCCTTGCTATGCATGATGGAGTCCAGAAGATTGTTGAGAAGAAGATCAACTACCTGTTGATCTAAGTCACACTTGATCTATACCTAGTCTTCAAATGTTTACTTACATTTTGACCGTCTCACATTCCAAGCCAGGAGCCTACTCAATTATCTTTTTTGACTGAGGCTTTCTAGTACTACCATCTTCATCAATGGTTTGCAAAGTCTTCTAGGATTCAACTGGTGTTTTTGAATTTATGAGAGCATGGATAATGTTATTCTTGATGCTCAAATTTATGAGTACGGACCTGTTGCCTCCTCATCTCAATTCTCACTTGGACGTTTTTCAATCCCATCACTAATACCCCACTTACTCGAATTTCTAGATGCATTGTTGTGCAAGCCTATAAACAATGCTTTGCACTCTCTGCCTCTGAAAAACAATGCTGACATAATAAGAGCTTGCGTATTGACTGTCATCAGATGTATATTGCAATGTCCCTATGCTGAATAAGTGAGAGTCCCTTCGAACATCTGCCCAATATGGCAAGGAGCATTCAAATCTTCCTGAGAAAGGCTTAAATCAATGCAGTAAGCATGGATGGCAACATCTGTATTCAGAACCAATTGAAGATTTACTTTGCCATTGCTCTTCACTCAAAGGATTTGAATAACTTTCTTCTTTGTTTTGAAGTTCCATAATTGAAGTATGGTTTAAATAAAGGTATACGGATCATATGCCTCATTGTTTCCAGTGTTAGGATGTTGGTTGTTTCTTATCTGCATAGCAGAATTATGCTTTTCTATCAGGCCATGTGCACTACTTCTTCATGCACTCTAGGGGTTCCCTAAATTGATTTCCAGTGTGAGTAGCTGAACTGGCAAGCAAAATTCTATCAATATCAACTGTTGGCAGTGTGAACAGAATTCTTGATTGCAAAGACCAATTTGTGTACCGCTTTGTATGTGGGAGCTTTTTGGCCTGTTACTGTCTGTTAAAAACTGTGGATACTGCATACTTATCATGTGGGGTGCCATACTTTGTGATCAGGCCCTAAATAAATTTTTGGAGAACGTACTACAGGTTGGTCTTAGCCTAATTTTCGTTTTTTGCACATTGGGTCTTGTTGCCACGACGAATCATTTTGTTTGTAATGTTGAGAGCTTCTTCACTCACTGCTTATTGCTACAGGCGGTGTTGAGACACATTGATTTTAACATTGTTCGGTGCCTCATCATTGCCAGCCCTGGATTCACAAAGGTTTACCACGTTATGATGCAGAATATGGTTTATGTTTGAGACATAGAGTTGTATAGTCTGGCTTCTGTTGAATCTTGGCAAACTTGTTGAAAAATTGTATGATTTCCTTGCTGTATAAAATTTCCTTTCTTGATGCAAGCATTGGCCCAGTATGGGATTCCAGGTGTCTGAGTGTGTGTGGTGTGTGGTGGGGGGGCATGCTTGTGTGCTGATATAGATGCCTGTGTTTGCGTGAGCTGGTACAGGACCAATTTTATAACTACATGCTTAGTGAAGCCACAAAGCGTGAGCTGAGGCAGATCATTGAGAATAAATCAAAGATTGTTCTTATTCATGCATCTTCTGGATACAAGTAAGATTTTGGCACGTCTTTTTTAATGGAATGTGAGTGTTAGGTATTCAACATAAGTATCTGCTGCTAGAGTACAAGTCTGCTTCATCTCTTGTGACCGCTAGGGTATGCGCTTTTTGTATGGGTAAATACTGAAGGGTTTCCGTTACATTTTTGTGCGTACTCTGCTCACACTTGCTAGCTTTTATCATGATCAAGTTCATCCTAGACCTTCAAACAAGTGGTTCAATTTCAGGCTGTGTTTCTGTGTATAATTTTCTGAATGCAAAAGTGGACACGTCACTTTCCAACATATACCCTTACATGCTGTTAACATAGGGAGAGATGCCAATATGCAGTATTGCTGAAGTTTTGGCTCAAAGCTATTTGAGTATCCTCTCTTTAATTCAATAATCCATACATCTTGCTTCTCTCTCTCTCTCTCTCTCTCTCTCTCTCTCTCTCCGCCCTTCTGCAGCTCCGCCCGGCCTCCCGCCCCTGCAGCTCCCCCGCCTGCCATCCTGCCTCTCCGCCCCTGCAGTTCCCCCACCCACCATCCTTCCTCCCGCTGCAGCACCCTCCACCCTGCAGCAACCTCCGCTGCTGCAGCTCCTCCGCCCGCTGCAGCACCCTTCGCCGCTGCACCTCCTGCCCCTGCCGCCCTTGCTGCTGCTGGCTGCTGCCTTTCCCGTCTGGCTGCCTCTTGCTGCTGCTCCCCACTGCCAGCCTGCCTCTTCGCCCCCGCCTAGGCCTCCCATTTGCACCCGCCTGCCTCCTGCACCGCCTCACAGCCCCTCCCTCCCGCCACGCCTCAGCCCCCCCTCGTGAGCAGCTCCCTCCTTCGCCTCTCCACCTTTCCACATTGCAGCTCCTTTTCTACAACTCCTCCCTCCCGCTGCTCTCTCCCACCCGCCTCCGACTATCCTACCTTCCTCGCCCTGGGTGTGCTTTCCGCCAAGGGGGGGAGCCTGTGCTCCTGCTCCCGCTCCCGATTGCGCACTAAAACCTGCATCAAGGGGACACGAATCAGTCGAAGGCGATGGGAAAAGCCGAGAAAGAGACGGATAAAGCCAAGAAAGAAGACAACAACAACAAAAAAAGACAACAGACACACCTAACACTTGAGGATGTGAACACGCACGTCAACCGAAGTGGACTCGGGGTTGATAGCAAAGCAAAGGTGGGGTCCACCTTCAGCCTCTATCTCTACTTTGACTTCAACCCCATTTTCAGTCTCAGTTCCAGCCTCAGCTCCCTCTATCTCTACTTCGGCTTCAGCCCCCGCTTCAGTTTCAGTTCCAGTCATAGTTGCATCCATACGCGTACGGATGGTTTTTCCGTACGTCACTCGTACGTCTGTCCGTACAGGTGGGGGGGGGGGGGTGGGGGTTTGTTTTGTGAGGTGTGTTTTTTAGGTGTGGTTTGGTTTTTTTGTTGTGTGTGTGTGTGGGGGGGGTGTTTTGTTTGGGAGGGGGGATCGATTTTGTGCTTGGCCAAAACCTTGGAAAACACCTTTTTAATCCGTACGTTGCTAATCTGTACTCCGTACACTGTTGGCTGACTTTGGCTGTGGTTGGCCTCAAGGATGGTCTCAAGGAGGAGGAGGAGGATGGCACTGATGCAGATGATGATGATGATGATGATGATGATGAGGATGAGGATGAGGATGAGGATGAGCAAGAGAATGAGGATGCAGGCTGCAGCTTGAGGCTTGAGCTTGATCGGTTGTGAATCGTGATGCATTTCAATTTTCAGCTTTATTTCCGGGCTGTGGCAGCCTTTTCTTCTATGATGTTTTGCCTTTGATGTTTTAGTGTAGTACCTACTTCCAAGTTTCTACTACCTACTACCTTTGATCATGATGTTTGGTGTAGTATTGATCTATCATTGACACTATGTATCAGAATCCAGATTCCAGATGACTCTGGTCTCTGGAGGGCCGAGGCTGGACTCTTTGAACTTCCATGAATCATGACTTTAATATTAATACAAGTTTGAAGTCTAAAGTTTCGACTTGAAAGTTTGTAGCTCTATGTGAATGTAATGTGTACAATGTATATCTTTCTTAATGTTTTTGAGTAAAATTAGGGTTACGTATGTTTCAGCCCTAGGGGCTGAACCATACTCCAATCATACTTGCATACTCGTATGACGTATGCGTATGGTAACGTATGGAAAAAAGTATGGTTCCAGTTCCAGTCTCAGCTCCCTCTACATCCTCACTTTCGACTTCAGCTCCCACTTCAGCACTAGTTTCAGCTATAGCCTCCACATCGCCCTACAACTACAACCACTATCAGTGACATACTCATGCGTGGCTGAGCACAGGATCGAGAGGGCATGGCGGGAGGGGAGAGACCCAACCGAGAGCAACCCCTGATCATACGGTTCCATGGCACTCAGGCACGACTTTTATGTCATCTTGCTTCAACATGTATCCACTTGCTTGGTACTATTTCTTTTTGTTTTTCAATAGTATGCTTATTAAGAAATGAAATGTTTTCTACTGTTTAGTTACGGACAATGGGGACTAGGTCTAGCATTTGAGGGTGGACCCCCCTTGCTTGGGGTTATGGGCATTAGTGACCCACAAGAGTGATGGTCTCTCTTTGAGAGGGACATCTGGAAACCACACCCCACCTGAGTACCCAAACATGGGACCAATCAAATGCACAGATTGCATACTGACCTAGGAACCATTCAAGAGAATGTTCCCTGAGCTTTGGGTGTGGGCCTGGCAGCATGCCAAGAGTAATGGAGATACAAGATAAGACGACAAATAAATGAGCTCAGTATGGCTCAATTATGACCTTAGAGTACGTCAATAGATAGTCCAAGCTGTTAGGAACCCGTGGGTGCGATCATAATTGAATTCTGACAACTTTGAAATTTTAGGGTTTTTGGGAGTGACATGTGGCAGACTGCCACATGGAATCTGAGCTGGCAGGTCAGTCCACCTGTCCCACACATGTGGCAGCATGCATGGCAAGTGGCAGGGCATGCAGGCCAAGTGTCTGGCCCCAAATCTGGTAGATTTAGGGCAGGTTGTGGGCTGTCCTCTTTGGGCCCACCAAAAATCTGGGACAAGTGTCCACCTTCCACTCTAAGCCTGGGCGGGGGGCTGAGCCTATAAAAGAAGGCCTCTCCCCTTCATTCCCTACATGAAAATTCGTCACTTTTCTTCTCCTTCCTTTTGGATGATGTAGCAGAACCTCTCCAGCTCCTTGAGTGCAGCCAGCTTCTCCCCAGGCCATTCTCTCACCTCAGCAGCACTTTCTCTCTCTACAACAGCACATGACAATATGATTTCAAAATATCAAATGCCATACCATTATACTTTTCTGTCTCGCAGTTCGATTGCGGATGGAAAGCGCTGGACATCTGCAGCTTAGTACCAAAATTATCAAACAAGGCTCGCCAAAAGTTAGACGTAAACTTGGAGTCCCTGTCGGATGTTATGGTCTTTGGCAACCCTCCAATGGGATACCAATACTTGATAAACAAACGAGCCACATCTTCAGCGTTGGCTGTTTGTTTGCAGGGAATTAGCATACAATATTTACTAAAGCGACAAACAATAGTAAGACATTGAGTATTACGCGTACCTGCGGATGTTGGAAGTGGTCCCACGAAATCCATACCTATGTCCTGGAAAGGACTGTCGGGGATTGGCAATGGCATAAGTAAGTCTATCGCTTTCAAGCCTTGACCTTTTGGCATATTTGACAATTATGCACATAGCCATATACGTCCTTCCGCATCTTTGGTCAATAGAAATAGCGCTCTAACTTCTCCAAAGTCCCGTTGATACCTCTGTGACCACCAGTAAGGGCGTCATGGGCATCATGAAGAAGCAACTGTCGTTTGTCTTTGAGTACACATAACCTTTTCTTATAGAAAAGCCAACTGTCCTCTAATGAGTAATGGCCTGGAGCAAGCGTCGTGGCTAACTGGAACTGTGTGCCAAACTTTGCTGACTCCGCGTACTGTGCCTTCGTGCTATCAAGATCCTTTCCTTTGATTTCGAGCACAGTGGCCTGCTCAATGGTCCGAATGGAACCTTTCCGACTGAGAGCGTCTGCAACGGGGTTGTTTTTGCCGAGAACGTACTCGATCATTCCCCCAAACTGCTGGAATATCTGACTCCACCACTGTTGCCGATCACTCCATTGCATACTAGGCATTGTCTGAAGCCACTTAAGGGCTTGGTGATCTGTCTTCACCGTGAAAGTCCATCCGTATAGGAAAGGCTTCCAAAGTTTTAATGCTTGGATGACACCGAGGAGCTCTCTATCATACACTGAATAGTTCTTTTCGACATTGTTAAGCTTTCTGCTGTAGTATGCCACGGGCCTATCTTCTTGCTGTAAAACTACCCCTATGGCAACATTGCTAGCGTCTGTGATTACCAGAAATGGATCATCTCAAGAGGCGATCTTCATAACTGGTGCTGTCGTGGCCGACCGTTGCAAATTGTGGAAGGCCTACAAAGCTTTGCCTATGAATTGAACTTTTTGTCTGCGTGTCTTTACCCCCTTGAGTAAATCTGTAAGAGGGGTTGCGTATGTTGAGAAACCCTCCATGTGCGAGCTGTATGCTTGACACAAACCCACAAAGGATCAGATTTCCTGGGCTGTCGTGGGGACAGCCCAACTTGTGATAGCTTGGATCTTCTCAGGGTCCAATCGAATCCCTTGAGCACTAATGATGTAGCCCAAATGAATTTCCAGCAATCCGAATTCACTTTTCTTTGCGTTGAGACATAGTTGGTTATCACGTAATAACTGTAGGGCACATCGCACATCCTTAATATGCTGCTTGGTTGTCGCAGAAAAGATAAGGATATCATCGAGAAAGATGAACAGGCGTTTCCCAATATACTCTGCGAATACCCGGGACATCATCTTGTTGAATGTTGGTGGTGCATTCTTCAGACCAAAGGGCATGACGACGAACTCGTAATGAGCTCGCTTAGTTCGGAAAGCTGTCTTTGGGATGTCAGCTTCAAAAATCTGAACTTGATGATAGCCACTCTTGAGGTCAATCTTTGAAAAAAATCTTGCACCATTGAGTCTTTCCAAGATGTACTCGATGCGGGCATAGGAAACTTGTTGCTTACCGTAAGCTTGTTGAGTGCTCTGTAGTCGACACATAGTCGTGCGGACTTATCTTTCTTTGCCACAAATAGAATGGGTGTAGCAAAAGGTGAAGAAGAAGGTCTAATAAACCCTGCGCACAGTAATTGAGACAATTGTTGCTCTAACTCTCCCTCCATAGACTTTGAAAGTCGATAAGGGAACTTACTTGGAGGTGTCGAGTCCGGAAGTAGATCGATGTGATGGTCTTCCGGTCGGTTGGGAGGTAGCTGGGGTGGCAGATCGTCCTGGAGCATGATGTCTTTGAACTCTTGGAGTAGATCCACCATTACTTGCCCCATCGGAGGAGCGGCTTGAAGTGCAGTGATCTGGCACTGGACATAGACAAGTGCACACATGGCACCCTTGCGGGCGGCGCGACCTGCTTGAATATGAGAGATTAATGGAATCCCTGGTATGCTCTGATCACCGCGTATCACGTCGAGCTTAGGTAAATCTTCCACAATTGTGAAGGTGTCCTATCGCCAATCAGGTGTCAGAACATGCTCACGGAACCACTGAATCCCGAGGATCATGTCGCACCCTATCAAAGGAGTCAATATAAAATCCCGCATAAACATGGCCTTCTGAACTGAAAAAGTAAACTGGATGGCCTTATGCGTGATGTGTGTGCGCAAGCTGGGTGTGAACCCGTCCACTGTAAGCTCGTGAGGTACCAAGGTGTACCTTACTATCTTGGCAAGCTGAGGGGAGATGGCATTGCATGGGAATGGCGTTCAAAGCAGGGAAGACGGCATTTGTAGCTGAGGATGGAGGCGGGGTTGGAAGAGCCAATACATTAGCGATGGACGAAGTAGGTGCTTTCGCAGCCTTTTCGGCAAGCCATTTCGAACAATCCTTCTTGCCATGCCCAGCGATGTGGTGGCAATGAAAGCAGCGATGTTCTTGGTGGTACCACTTCTGCTCGTCGGGCTGTAGATAGCCTCCCATAATACTCGCTTTAGCCTTCTCATCCGGAGTCATCTTTGGCTTGGACTCCTTTTTTTTACCAAAAGCCTAGCTGTCTTTCTTTTGGAACTGGTTGTCCTTCTTCTGATCCTTACCCGCTGTGTTGTTTGACTGCTGCGGGGCTTTGAAATCTTTCTGGACTTGCTTGGGCTTTCCTCCGTTCAGCATCATCTTCTGATTCTGTGCGAGAGTCAACGTCCGCTCGTAATCCGACGGGTCGAAGTTCCGAATGGTAAAACGTATGTTCGTGTCCAAACCTCGAATGGATTGCTTCATCTTGGCGCTCTCCGTTACGCCCAACTGTTGCGCCAGTGTGATGACCTTATTATTGTATGTCAACACAGGCAAACCATTCTGGGAGAGACGAGCGAACTTATCCTCCAGGTTAAGCATATATTGGGGTGGGAGAAAACGGGCTTTGAGGTCGGCCACAAAGGTTGCCCAAACGAAATTCGTCTTAAACGTTTTTGGGTCAGTATGCTTACCAGCTCAATGCTGCCACCAAGTCACCGCCTCACCTGTAAGATGAGGGGCTGCAAGGTGGACTTTATCTTGCTCATATTGAATCCGCGCTAACGGAAAATGAGCTACAAACTGATGAATAAATTGCAAAATTGCTTAATGGTCACACTTACCATCATACTTAACAAAATTTGGAGTGAACCGAGTGAGTGGTGTTACCTTTGTGATGGCGAAGCTGTGGCAGAGACGGCCGCTGTGCTCAAACTTGCCTGCATAACGGCTAACATATGTTTGTGTTGGAGAAGCATCGCCTCTCGGTCTAGCTTTTGTTGCCTCTCTGCGTGGGCGAGCTTTGCACGTCGCAGTGCCTCCTCATTTTTGCGTTCCTCACGCATCAACAAGAGCAGTTTTTCAAAATCTGTGGTTCCTCTTTCTTCTAGCGGCTTTTCTGCTTCTTTTTCCTCGAGACGTCGTTTTGTCTAGTCCAGCTGTCTTCTGCTTTCTTCTAGCTGGGATGAATGTTCTTCGAGTTGCTGTAGCAGGACCCGATTTTGCTCTAGAAGGTTTGCCATCACTTCTTGAGCATTTGGCGGAAGCGTATCTTGTTGGTAGTCTTTCTCCTCTTCAAAGTCTTCGCGGTTGAAATCTTTTCCTGACCCTTCCATGGCGCTTGATTGTGTGTCCTTTCCGGATCTCACCACAACCATACACTCGCAGTAGTCAAGCTGGATACAGACCGAAGCTCTGATACCAATGTAGCATGCAACGGTTATTGGATCGTGTAATTCACAGCAAGACCTTTAAACCTTTAGCGAGGAATAAGCGTTGTTTACCATAGAGAGAGAGAAAGGAGATGAGGGTAGAGAGAGAGTAGAGTTGACAACCGATTGGGTCCTTGTATCCACTGAGGGCCCCCCCCCCCCAATCAGGGGAGAATTTGCTTTATACTTGGAAACTGAGAAATACAAAGAACACTCTTCGGGAGAGCACGGAACGCGCTTCTGAAGAGCTCACTGTGCACACGTATAGCAGACCCAAGGACCTGAGAGGCAACGCCAACCAATACCGAGACCTTGATGCTGTCCACACTGACGATGTAGGACGCTTCTGCAAGGCAAGGAAGAGGCTTGTGCTGTCTACCGGAATGCAGGGTTACTGCATGAGTGAGAGAGTGAAAGCTAGAAGTGATAGATCCTATGAGAGAACTGAGAGATGACTGAAATATAGAGCTGAGAGGGAGCTGTGTAAACTGTAAAAGAGAGCTGAGAGACCTGAGGAAACAGTGTCCAAACCTCCGACTGTTGTGCTGCGTGGTCACCTTCAGATCAGGCTGAGCTGATGGCCAAGGGACTGAGGCTAGAGCAGGGCCACATCAGAACTGAAGGTAGGAGCAAACTGATTGAGAAAACAGGGCAGCCAAGGGGCCCTTTTATAGGGCTGGACTGAGCCAACCCAGTCTGTAAACAGACCGACTCAGTCTATTTTACAGACTGGCTGGCCTACAACCAGCCTATAAAAAGCCCTCCTTGGCTCATTTGCCAGGGGAGTTTTTGGGCAGCCTTTGCAGGCTGCCTTCCCTGCTTACCTGTCCAGCCTTTGGGGACCCTAAAGGGACTCCTAACCTAGGCTAAGACCTAAACTATAAGATGGAAACACTTAACCTACTGTTCTCCAATGGGTACTAGTGAACAAGAACTGACTACTGACTTGAACTAAGGCTGAGAGACTGACCTACGTAGCTTGTGCCTGACTGTCCCTGGACAAGGGCTCACAAAGGGGTCACATCATACGACAAAATCTCCTATTTGGGAACTATAATGCACGTGTCGATGTAGCCAGTGTGTCACCTTGCATCCAAGTGCAGGGGTGCATGTGACAAACTGTCATGCGAACATCATGAGCATCAGGATTATACTGACATGTAACCAAGAAAGCCCAATGCTGGTCTTGTGCAAAATTAGCTGACTCATGTCGATCTTTTGCACTAGGAGAACCAGATACTGCAACACTAGACTCCTTTTCAGATGCAATCCGCTTCCTACATTCAGAAATATCATGCCTAGGTTTCCTGCAATAGTTGCATCTCTTCTTCTTTTTGTTATCCCCTGAAGAAGAGGCACCATGAGAATGATCAGCATGTGAATGAGGGGGTTTACCAGCTGAAACCTTGCCTTTGCCTTTGGTTCTATGATGGGCAGCAAAGGCTTGATCACTAGCCATAGAAGCATTGTGATTTGCACGACTTTGCTCCTCCTGAAGGAGAAGAGCAACCAACTGGTCAAAAGAGAAATGATTGGTATTGCCACTTGCAACCAACCTCAATGTAGTAGAGCAAAGCCCTGTTAAGAATCAAGCAACCCATCAAGGGTACTAGAAACAAGCTGAGAATCAAGCATAATCTCATCAATATTGACCAATTGCTCTTTCAAATCCTTCACATTAGTAAGATAGGCATCCATGTTACCACCCTCTTCAAGCTTCGCAACCCTCGCCTCATTCCGCACTTGATACAAGGATGCAAGCTGATCCCATGCTTGCTTAGTTGTCTTGCAAGACCGAATATGAGGGATAATGACCCTTTTCAGTGAAAGACCCTTTTCACTGAAAGAGCAATCAAGTCATGTGCTTTGGCATCACGACCATCCCACTGAATCTGCTCCTGAGTAGGAGGCAAAGCATCTGTAGTAGAAGATGCAGCTGCTCTAGAAGTAGCATGAGACCCATCATTTAAAGAATTTGAAGCAGTACCTGTAGCACCAGAGGCGGTAGGTGTAGCACCAGAAGCTACATTTCGTGTAGGCCTGGCCTCAGAGCCTGAAACAATATGCCATAAATTCTTGGCAACCAACACATGCCCCATCATGTATGACCACATGGGGTAATTGGTGCCATCAAGCTTGTCATCAGTCCCAAGCATCCCAAAAAGATCATCGTCGCTGCTAGCCATAGTGCCAAAAATGCAAGGCAAAGGCACCAATCTGACAAAGCAAATGAGAGAAGGGCACTCTCCCAAAACCAAAAGCAAATTTCTGCACAAGCTTCAAAGCTTTTCAGTGCAAATGTGTGGCTGTCACAAGGGGTACCTGCAAATGATGTAGACCCAAAAATGCAGCAAAGAAAGAGCTCCAAATGCGAGCACAAATGATCAGCCTTGTAGGAGAAGTGAAAGAGACAGCAAATGGCAAATGAGAGGTCTGTGAGAAGCTGAAATATGATGTTTCAGCAAGAATAAATGCTCCCACAAGTGAGAAAACACCTCAAATTGATTGCAGCAGCAGCGAGGTGTGAGAAGCTTGTAGCCTGAGGTGTTAGAACAGCAAATGAGAGCAAAAGAGCTTCAGAAAAGGCCTCCAAACAGCAGCAACGAGCTCCAAACTCCAAAATCGGTGGCTGAAAGTGTTCAGAACAGCAGCTGCAGGGCTCCAGGTGCAAAACCAATGTTAACAGATGCTCCAGAAGCTAGCGGATCTCACACATGTGGAAGGCGGCTGCAGCAATCACTGAAAACAGCGCCGAAATCCGTACAGCTCCGTACCACGTTAAATGAGCATTAAATGCATCGTACATCCGTACAGCTCACACGTGTGAAAAAGGATGTAATAAATGCAGTGTACGGAATGGCACCAGGCTGGAACAAGTGGAAAACGCTGAGGAATCGCCGAAAAACAGCAACATTTGAGGCGTCTATGCTGGAGAAGCACCAGAGAGAGGTTTTCCGGCGATGGAATGGCTTGAAAATGTCTCAGGCAGCAGCAGGGTCTTGGAGAATGGGCCGACCAGCAAGAAGATGAGCCGAAATGCAAGAGAACAGGTCTCCAACAGAACTGGGTGGCTGGAAATGGCTGAGGGATGGAACCTTGACCTGCTCTGATACCACTGCTGGCTATGGCAATCAATGGAAGCTGAGAAATGAGTTGGAGAGAGCAAAAAACGAGCTGCTGTATGGAAAATGCTGCTACAATGAATGGAGGCTCAAGAGGGAGCCAATATGACAAAACCCTAGGGTTAAATGCCCTAATTGGACTAAGTAGCCTAATTGAACTAGGGGGTACATGAACTAATTGTACCAACGGTCCTAACTGACTGTAACTAGGCCTACAATGCACATACCAAGGAATAAGTGGCACCTATGGATAGCCCATAGAATGGCCTACAAACCCCCCTCCATGGATAGCCCATTTTCTGGTGTGGCCTTTAGCAGCCGGGGGGGGTGTCCACACTGCCATACCTTTTGAACCACTTGAACGTTGCATGAGTCCTCCAAGGGGGTCTCCTCCCCTTGTCTCCTAACCTGATCCGGTGGAGGAGAGGAGGGGTCCATATCCATCCATCTGCTTTCTTGCCTGCTTCCGTCCTCAAGCTGCATTCTTCTTTACATATGTCTCTTCTTTGATTCAAGACCGGGATCCAGGCCATATTTGGAAGAACATGGTGGTGGCAGTGAGGAGGATGCTTGGTGGCTCTTGCTGATGTGACCGTCATTCACCACCTTGCCCTACTCCTTGATGGGCAGGACTTGGCCAAACGACCAAGCTCTCTTCGCTGCAAATGGCAACCTATTGCTGTCAGTGTAGCCACGCCTTCCCCCGCTTTCCTTTCCTCCACCCCCCTAGCTCTTCCCCAGCCCTCCTCCTGCACACACCCCTCCCCTTCCCATTTCATTCTCCTCCTGCCGCTTCATAGGCGGGCTGCATCCCCCCTCTTTTCCTTTCTTCTCCCACCCCTCCCACTTTGCTGAAGGTCCAACTGGTAGTCACGGACCCTCCACCTTACCCTCAAGCATTTCTTGGCCCTTTCCGAAGGGCTTGTGCTCCAACGGGTGGAGGTTGCGGGGCTCCTAGGATAGTGTCATTGTTGTGGGCAAAGAGGGAGAGCGGAGGAGGCTGGAGGGCAGTGGGAGGAAGCTGGGGAAAGAGGCGGAAGCGGAAAGGGTGGCAAAGTAGGTTGAGGGAGATGGGGCTGCTTGGGAGCAGTTCAACTAGCAGGGAACCTTCGTGCTTTGTTATTGCTTGCTTCATGGGTCTTGTGGGTTGTGCTTGTTGTCTTAGAAATCTGTAGGTCTAGGGCTACTTTGTTTCAAGCTGCTGTTATCTCTTTGTGATTTGCTTGCTAGCAATCTGTTTCTTTGCTTGAATAGACATTCATTGAACGATGTTCTTAGTGCTGCTGTTGTCTCTTTGGGATTTTCTTGCTAGCAATCTGTTTTTTTACATTCATTGAACCATGTTCTTAGTTCTCTTTACTCATGAGTCTAATCGATTCAACGAGCAGGGAACCTTCTTGCTTTGTAATTGCTTGCTTCACGGGTCTTGTGGGTTGTGCTTGTTGTTTTAGAAATCTACAGTTGTAGGGCTACCTGTTTCAAGCTGCTGTTGTCTCTATCTTTGTGATTTGCTTGCTAACAATCTGTGTTTTTGCTTGAATAGACATTCATTGAAAGAAGTCCTTAGCTCTCCTTTAGCCATGAGTCTAATCATGGATACCAAGGCTGCAAAAGAGGTACTTTGAAAGTTTTTCTTTAAAGGTAGCATCTTTCAATTATCACTGAAGCTAAGCATAATTTATGGCTATGATTACAAGTCGTTTTGCTTATGGACCTTCTGTAGGGGTAGATTGAGCAGGTTTTAGGCTCATTAAGTTTAGAAATTCAGGGTTCATCACACTCACATTCCTGTTTTCATTTCATATTGCAGGTCAAAGCCCTGAAGGATTTCTTTGATATGCTCTCAAATGTAAGTTTTTGTAAACTCTCATTTTGACCTTCAACCCTTTTCACTTCGCTTAAATTAAAGAAAGTTTATCAAGTTTATCACCTTGGTCTCGGCCAGTTTTCTTTCATTAGTTGTTGGAATAGTGCTCAGAATAGTGCTCAGAGTAGAGGTTTTTCTGCTCTGCTAGTTTGATAAGCTTTGTGTGCAGTGGATTCTTTGCTCATGATACTTTCAAAAAGTTGTAAAATTGTTGTTTGAATCAATGCACAGCGTGCTGGGGGACAAGATGCTTGATAATAATTTGGCGACTGTGGCTAAATTGATTGTCCATTTTGTGCAGGATCCAGCAAGAGCAATCTATGGTCCAAAGGAAGTGGAAGTTGCGCATGACCGTCTTGCTATCCAGACCCTTCTACTTACAGACGAACTGTTTAGGTATAAGTTGAGCTGAAGTTAGCCTCAGGTTAAGGAGACATGGAAGATTATTCTTTTTCAAAAAATCATTCGTATTTCACCTAAGGTGAGAGGAAAAATGGAGAAGCCGTGCATTTGAAGGATATGGAAGGTGGCTGGATGTTTGAATATGATGGGGGATATTGCATGAGGTTAAGTTGGGTTTCTTTTGGCAGGAATGCCGATATCGTCAGTAGGCGACATTATGTCGATCTCGTCAATTCTATCAAGGAGAGTGGAGGAGACGTCCATATTTTCTCTTCCATGCACGTGTCTGGAGAACGTACTTTCTTTCACCTTGAACCTTGAAGAGCACACACGGTAGTACATTTACACTTACACTGAAGAAGATAAGTTTATTAGCACGAGCAAGAAACTGAAAATGCATTAAATCAACTGCAGTCATGTGGTTCTCTATGCTTTGAGCAGTGGGCGAGAGTAGCTTTATGTGGAAGATGGGTCAGTGAAGTCCCAAAGAGGAATTTTTCCATTCCTGTCTTTTCTTCTCAAAGAAGAAAATCCAAAAAGAAAAACTTCCAATAATCTGGTTGTTCTGTGAAGCTGCTTGAAGCAAAAATTTAAATACAACTCCAACTCTAACCATGACATCCCAATTGCACCTTATGAAAGGCCCCATGGTAGACTTTTGGTAAATAGATCTATTGTACAGGATTGAGTGCCTTTCTAGCTAACACAAATTTGTGGTCTACCAAGGAATTCAGCCTGCTCAAAGGCACTCTTTGAAGCAATGATATGATCAAGCGTGTAGAAATCTATGTTACCCTGAAATTGGCAAAATATTCTCTTCCATGGCTCTATCTTCGGCTTCACTCTTCAGGATGTCACTTCAATTTGATATTCCATTTTTTGGATTAGGGACTCCCATATTGGGAATACTCTGCATCTAGGCAGGCTTTTGTTTTCATAGTAGTACTAGAAACAGGAGACTATTCTGGTGAGGCAGACCTTTCCAGTGATGGAGGATCAATTAACTATCCAGATGCTCATTGGAAATACCATTGATCCATTGGCAACAAAAATAATATTTATTGCATTCTCTGCCTTACGTAGCATAGAGGCACGGCAATGGGCACTTGGTTAGAGAGGATGGGCAGGGTCTTATTTGCTAGTGTGCTTTTCGGATGCAGTGAGTGTTAAACGTTAAGTATGGTCTTGTACTCAGCCTAGACTCATTTGAAGGTGGCTTTAATTTGAAGTCTCTGTTTACTATCAAATCCTTTGTGGTCAAGAGCCCTTCATGCTTACTCATCCACTACTGAGGCTCAAACAGCTGATTGAATTTTTAATGCTCCCTTTCACCTCTGACATTCTCCATACCACAATCTGATGCATACTACTCTCTTATCCCCTCTCTTTCAGTCTGGGAGACTATGAGGAGTATCATGCTAGAGGATCCTGGCTGTGTTGGCGGTGATATGGAGGTATAAAAGCCCTATGGAGTCACTGGGACTGGTGATGTAGTGACTCGCAGTCCACAAGAAACCATGTTGGGAGGCTTGATTCCAAGCCTAAATAAGGAAAACTTGTGCTCTCTACATTCCATCCCACGGAAGCCCTTTCATTTTTTGGCTGTAGTTTTTCTAGCCTCTTGCTGGATGCTTGGAACGCAGCTTGAGCAAGATTTACCGACTCTGTTGATGTAAACACTGAGTAGTTTTGCACTTTATCTCTGCTGAACTTTCCAGTTCATGGGCTCATTGTTTATCCACAATCTTGTGAGAGATTGAATGATCCTGCCAACAACAGGCAGACCCTTTTTCTAACAATCATGCCGTTCATTGTCATATAATCATGTTGTATAGAGCTCTCTCTCTCTCTCTCTCTCTCTCTCTCTCTCTCTCTCTCTGTGCATCCTTTATGTAATCATATTTCTAACATAAGCTACCTATGTACTTTCTGGATTTCGCTGACAAGTCCCAGTCATAAATGCCATCTAGAAAGTCTTTACAATTCATATCGTTGTGCATCATCAGTGTTCAAGCTAATTGGCTTTTTCTTTTTTTATTTGCATGTCTTACTAGTATCCCTTGACAATAGGAAGGCTTCTTTGCATTCCTCTTCAGCTTCTATGCCCCTTACAGAATTTTTTAATATTATTATTTTTAAACAAGCATAAAAACTGCAGTCCCCTTCAGCTTTCTAGGCCCCTTCCAACCTACGCATCAACATAATGTGGGTACTACGTTGATGTAAAGAATTGCTCCATCATGGGTATTTTTGTAACTATTTTACACATCAATAGAGCTACAAATTTTATTCAACTTATGCAGAACCAGGAGTTGTGCCTAACGACTTGAGACTATGGTATTAAGAGCGGCAGTGCATTTTGAAAGGTCTTGCTTTATGTTGTGGTTTGATGTCTAGGTCACATTGTGAATCTGTCAGAGATTAAATACATTTTCTTTGATCGTGCAGAGCTTGTACAACTTTCAGGGATAGCTGCTATACTACGATTTCCATTACCAGACCTGGAAGACATGGATTTATAAAAGATTGATTGGTAACAGGGTGGTGCTTTCTGTAAGCATCAGACAAATGTCATATGTACATAGGATTCTCATTATCAGAAGATAAAGCAAAAACAAATTGATTTACGGTTCCTTTAATACTTCTGCACATGTATCAGTGTCTGTAATCTATGCAAATTCAGTTTGAGTTGCAACCATATAATGTTGGTACACGCTCTTCCATTTCACATAATAACATTTTTTGAAAGAATACTTCTTGTACCGATTGAGAATCGACAGACCCAGTATAGCTTTCCAACGGACAATGGCTAACGTCGTCCATAGCTTATCAGCGCAATGCATGTTTGACGATGTGTTCAAGGACTCAAGATAAACTTTACAATTTTCTCTATAGTATTATAAAGTTGCAGTTGTATCGTCTGTAATAAGCTCTTTGCTCGTTTCACATTTTTCAAAAGGCTCATTGTCTATGTTCCATAGTACTTACTGATGTGTGCAGTTTTGATAACAATGCCAATAAGTTGCAGCCACAGATAATTCGTAAAGCACTTAAGATTCCATTTCAGATGGCAGCAAAACAATCAGGAACCCTGTATAGCTTGCTTTTGGCCAGTGGCTTAAGCCATCTTCCCCTGCACATGACTTATCGGCATGCTATGTGTTCAGTGATGTGTTGGACACAAGATAGACCACACTGAATGCATGTCCTAGCGATTGTGTTTTTTTCAGAATCTATTTGTCCCATAAGAGCAAACACATTAGTACAACCTTTTGGATGAGGATCCTGAGATATGTAAGAATTGTAAAAAAGTGAAAGCGGCTTAATCTTAGTTCGTGAGAATTCATTCAGATTATTGAAGAGCATAGACAATAGAAAGGCAGCCTTTGGGAGGCGGATATTGAGAACTTGTCTAATATTATCTAAGCATGACTGAAATTTTCTATGGTTGCCTGAAGGCTGACTCAGGTTGCTTGCGGCTCAGACAGGAGGCCCTCAAGTCCTCAAAAAGGTTCGTTTCTAAAAGTGTCGCATTTATGCCCTTAAATAAGAGAAGGTTATGGTTAATCTATGCTTTTGAGATATCAGGTATAATGACTCGAGGATGAGAACAAACTCTCAGTTAACTTCCTGGCCCGTATTCTAAGAAGTCTCATAAAAGGCTGATTCTAGGTCTAACTATTAATTTAGTTTCCAAAGGGATAGACTTTAAATGCTAAAAACATTAAAACAGGCATAAGTGGATGTTTAAAAACATTTCTTTTTAGATTGTTGTAAGTCCTCATAAAAGCCTTTGAAAGCCTGATTCAAGGCCGACGAGTTAATTTAGTTTCCAATGGGATAGACATAAAAAGCTAATGAACTGTTGGGTGCTGATGACGTCAGTGAGGATGTCATAGTAGCTAGTCCCCACTATGCACAATGGAGTTTATGGTTTTCAGCCTTATGAGTGACTATCATGAGATTGAAACTGCACTATGTGTTGTATTGTTAGAGGATGAGTTTGGGCATATTCTTGGATCATCTAGATATAGACATAAAAAGCTAAGAACATTAAAATAGGCATAAGGGGGATATTAAAAAACAATCCTTTTTAAGATTGTTTAAAAAGATAAACTTATCTAAAATCCATTTGTCGATAGAGAGCTTCCCCTTCTCTTACTCTAGTAACCTTGAGTCTTACTACTCTAGTAAACCTAAATTTTTGTCTCGTCTTTGATCTAAAAAGCATTGTTCGTGATTTCTATGTTGGAATCTTGGTAATTGTGTTAAGTATCCCAACTGTGACATACTACCAAGGTATATAATGCAGAGGGAGTTCTTTTTTGAGCATCCTAAAAATGATACTTGTTGTCTCTACCAATTGGCTATATCCCATAGTGTGTCTTGAACTAAGAAACTACCTATTGTCTCTAGGTATGTCCTCAACCCGCCCACTCTCAATGTGTAATCGGTGCGACGAGACATGGGAGTACTCGATGGGTATTCTCAAGAAATGGTGGAGGTGTATCTACAGATATCTTTAGTGTGATGGTGGATCCGCGTATATCTTGGTTGTTCAATGAAGACCTCCTCTTAAATCTGCAAGTAGTGGTCCTTGTAGAAGCTAAGCTTCATAGGAAGCTCGATGGATGCTAACCAAGTCTTGAATGTGTGAAGTTAACTGTAAGAGATCCCCTTGGATACTTGGTTGGCCTAGTGATAGGTGAGTGGGGCCTCAACGTACCACGTTGGATGGCCGTCAACTACTAAACTCATGGATAAAGCTAGGGCCGGGATAAGTATGAGAGCCATAATCCTTGACTAGGTAGAGGTATGTCATAAGCTTGAATGCTACATCAAGTTGTAGTGGGGATGGTCAAAAATATTGATGGGATTGTTGGCTTATTGCTGATCATTCGTGGATAATAAGAGAACTTGAAGCCTCTCCACGTGAGTCCAATCCGCCCTTTGATAGGTCGCCCGCTAACACATGCTCACTAGGCAAACACCAAGCAACACAGGCTACTCATCAACTGCATCAATGCCCAGCATCGACTCCATGCAGCGACAAGGGAAACCAGCTCTCCAAACGTCTTCAAGTGACAACGCCTCCATGCAACAGACCCTTCAAGCCCTTCCTGCCAAGCCTGAGCTCACAGACAACTCGGTCTCCATCTACTACTCTATCTACAGACGATTGGCCTCGCAAACAATTGGCGACTCCTAGCTCACAAAGTCTAAATGACCATCTCGACCAAAGGGCAACCTACTGCAACCTCACCAGCCCACTCCATCCATCGACCTCGCCATAAGCCTCAACCTCCGTGAGCAAGCGGCCAACGGACAGCCTGACAGAATCTATATGATTCTGTCAACATCATGAAGGTTTGGTTACGGAAGCTTATCTCCTCCCTCCAAGGTCAAGTGAGGGCTAACATGTGTCTCCCTTATCCACCACGTCAGCAAGCGTGCCTATCCATCCACATCATCATTGACCTTTGCTTGCCATGTCACACCTTATCTGCCACATCATCTTGCACCCCGCGTGCCATGTCAGCATCCAGGTCTTATATGCCACGTCAGCAGCCAAGTCATCGAGGCCACGTCAGCTAGCCCAGTCAACTGTCACCTCAGCAGGTTGACCAATCAACGTGCCACATCAGTAGCCACATCAACAGTGCCATATCATCATCCCAGTCATCCTCAACTGCCATGTGGAGTGTCCACCTCAGTTGACCAGTCAGTAGGCCACATCATCAATTGCCACCTCATCATCTGCCAAGTCGCACTGACCCCTGCAGGCACAGTTGCCTCTCCACAGGCACAGTCTTCCCACAGCATGTGCACACACCTGCCACATCACCACTGTGCTTCACAGGCACACCTCTTCACAGGCACAGTTCACATGTGATCCTCACTGCCACATCATTGAGCACATTTTCACCCTTTTTGTCCCTCCACCTAGATCAAGTCATATCTCTTGATCTAGGAGGAATTTGAGGGTGCTACAAAAAGGTGAAACGATCGATTTTTCGTGCTCTACGTGCTTGTCACATCATGCACACATTTTGGTGCAATTATCAATCACTTTTGAGCCTCTCTAATAAATCCACTTCCTACACGCACATCAGCCTCTACATTGACGCATCTGACCCAGCACATAAAAAGAACCAAAGAAAAAAAATTATTTGTTGTTCTTTCATAAATCGACGGTTGGTATAGATCTAGATCAGAGTAGACTAGATCACCATACAGGAGACGCTTTGAATTTCTCTAAGTTGCTAATCTAAGCCATGCCCAAAATTTTGGAATAGTTCCTAAGTCCCTGCGCTCACATATGGTTTCACATCATCACATTACCTGAAACCAGACGTTCATTAGTTCAGTGAGTAGACTTTATATTGTTCAGAGGCATTGCCGATTGATCAGTGGGCAGATAGCACATGATTTGATTTCACACACACATGCCATCATTGTAAAGCCTATTTAGCTATTTTCACGACATTGCGCACTTTATTCCAGCCTTGTAAAGCCTCTTGGCTATTCCTGGAATCATTTGCCACAAGCCTTGTAATTCAGATCGGATTATATATTGTAGTTCTACCTTCACCAACAGTTCAAATTTCACTTGCCACAGTTAGTGTTTTGCAATTGATTCAAACAATGATTTTCACGACACTTTGAGTATATTTCTTGCACCATGTCTATACGACTAGCAACCTCAATTTGGAGGCATGTGCTAAGCTAGACAACTCCAATTACAGCACATGGAAATACCGAATGGAGACCATTCTTGTACTTCAGGACAAATGGGAGTATGTCGATGGATCTACACCTAGACCATTGGATAGTCCAGCCCTAGCAATGGCTCTACTCCACCTGTTGTCACAACACCAGCAGCGGGATCTACAGCTACACCAGTAGTTTCCGCACCTGTAGCAGATCTTGTCATTGCCCGAGCACATGCAAAATGGGATAAGAAAGATAATTATGCACATCATCTGATCAAGGCAGTACAATCCAAAAGAGTATTTCAGCTGTAGTTGACCAAGCAGAACAGGATCCTTGGTACATCGATAGGAGTGCATCATCTTATATGACAAATCATCAGGAATGGGTCACAAAGTTGAAACCATTAGAAGGTCAAAAGAATGTCATCTACACAACAGATATTACAACGAATCCAGTTCAAGGGACAGGCATTATCCCTATGAATAATTTCACTGGTACGAAAGGATTGGTGAAAGATGTACTCTATGTTCGGAAGCTCAGCAAGAACCTCGTGTCAGTAGGTCAAATGACGGAACGTAATTATCGAGTCATCTTCGACGGAGATGAATGCACTATCAGAGACAAATCCAGAGGATTTCTGCTAGTAGGAAAAGCCATCAAGGAAGGATGCTTGTTCAGAATGCTAGCCACAGTACCAGATTTGCATGCCATGTCAGCTCAACCGCGGCAACAGATGCCATTATTTGCAAAATGGCATAAGAGATATGGTCATGTTAATCTCAAGAGCTTCTTAGATCTCAGGAATCAAAATATGGAAATCGGGATTCCTAAGCTACAGTTTCTTGGAAAAGTTTGCAAAGCATGTTGCTTCGGCAAACAAAAGTGAGCCAACTTTGGCAAAAGCACCTCTCGAGCAAGAGGTATTCTTGATTTGATACATATAGATACATGGGATTATGCCCAGACCCGTAGCATCAATGGTTCACTTTACTACTTGACTTTCATCGATGACTACAGCAGATATTGTTGGGTCTACTTTCTAAAAGAGAAATCTGAAGTGTTTTCCAGATTTCAAGAATTCAAAGCCATGGTAGAAAACCAGACAGGCAGAAAGATCAAAGTCATGAGATCAGATAGAGGAGGTGAATACATGTCTTCAACATTCATGAACTTTTGCAGCAGTCACGGTATTCGAAGACAATTCACTTGTGCAGATACTCCTCAGCAGAATGCAAGAGCTGAAAGGAAGAATGGTACTTTAGCAAACAGTGCTAGAGCTGATACTCCTCAACAGAATGCAACAGCTAAAAGGAAGAATGGTACTTTAGCAGACAGTGCTAGAGCAATGCTTAGTGAGAAGCATCTTCCAAATCAGTATTGGGCAGAAGCAATAGGTGCTACAAACTATTTGCTTAATCAAATTCCTACTACCAAACCAATGTAGGGTATGACACCTTATGAAGCATTCACTAAACATAAGCCACACATTGGGCATCTCCGCATATTTGGTTGCATAGCATATGCCCACATACATGATGATAATCGTAGGACATTGGGTGCGAAGTCACGCAAATGCATCATGGTTGGCTACAATGAAGAGAGCAAAGCATACAAGTTGTATGATCCCATCAACAGCAAGGTCATTATCTCCAGAGATGTAATCTTCGATGAGGAATCAGAATGGAAAACCTCAAATACACAGGAGATAGACGCACCGATTTCACAGTCATCTACAAAAAAGGTTGATGAAGAAGAGCAAGAATTACCAGAAACACCCCGAGAAGAACCACAACAGCTCAGACGGTCCACTAGGGAAAGTAGACCTCCAGCCCAATTGACATATGCTCAGGAAGGCAAAGCAATTCAAGTTGAAACCACCAACTATGTTCTTATTACTACCATCATGGCTACAGAAGAGCCAATGTACTTCGAAGATGCAGTAGACAAGCCAGAATGGCAAACTGCTATGAATGAAGAAATAGATGTTCTGTATAAGAATAATACTTGGGAATTATGCGACCTTCCACAAGGAAAGAAGGCCATAGCAAAATAAATGGGTGTACAAATTGAAGAGATGGAAGAATTCAAAGATACAAAGCCAAACTAGTTGCAAAGGATTTGCATAGCAATATGGTCAAGATTATGATGAGACTAGAGCAAAGAAGGATTCCATACAGTTCTTGATATCACTAGCGACACTCAGTAGATGGAATCTGTACCAACTCGATGTCAAGAATGCATTTCTCAATGGTTACCTAGATGAGGAAGTCTACATGCAACAACCAGCAGGTTATGTTGAATCAGGAAAGGAGAATAAGGTTTGCCATCTTAAGAAAAGTCTCTACGGCTTAAAGCAAGCACCCATAAGTTGGTACAGCAGAATCAACAAGTATTTTGCTGATCTGGGATACATGAAATCCAATGCAGATCATACTCTCTACTACAAAGTTCAAGGGGAAGGCATTACTATTGCACTTTTGTATGTAGATGATGTGATTGTGACTGGAAGCAAGGATAGCTTCATCAAAAAGCTAAAACAAGACTTATTTGTAGAGTTCAACATGAAAGATCTTGGACTTATGCACTATTGTCTTGGAATTGAGTTCTGTAGAGATTCAAACAGCACCTTCATGAGTCAACTCAAGTATGTTTGACAGTCTCCTAAAGAAGTTTCATATGGCAAATTGCAAGATTGTAGCCACTCCCATGGAACAGAGTTTAAAGCTTACAAAAGATTCAAAAATCCTACATTCAATGACAAATACTACAGGCAGCTCATCGGATCTCTTATATATCTAACTATCACACGGCCAGATATTTGTTATGCAATAAGTTCACTTGCACAATTTATGGCAAATCCAAAAAAGTCCCACTAGAATGAAGCCAAAAGAGTCTTGAGATACATCAGAGGTACAAGACAGTTTGGGATAGAATACAGAGGAAGTCATCCAGGATTGCATGGATACTGTGACAGTGAGACTATGCTGGAGATCATGAGACTAGGAGATCTACACAAGGATATGCATTTTTCCTTGATCAAGGTGCTATATCATGGTTGTCAAACAAATAGCCAAATGTTTATTTGTCTTCGACCGAAGCATAATAAAGAGCACTCACTATAGGTTCATGTGAGGCTATATGGCTCAAAAGACTATTGTCAGAAACAGATTACTTTGATAAGTCAAAGCCAACAACAATATACTGTGATAACCAATTGGCTCAAGCATTGGCCAAGAATCTAGTATATCACCCCAGGACAAATCACATTGATGTCAGAGGGCACTTTATCAGAGAAAGAGTATTACTTGGTGACATCACATTGTAGCATTGTGATAGCAAAGAGAATGTTGCAGACATCTTTACCAAACCACTCGGTAAAGAGCTTTTCAAGAAACATTGACAAGCTCTTGGTTTGACACAGAGGAAGGACATTCCTATTAAAGGGGTGTAATAGAATATAATGCTCAGTCCTTCTTCGATTCCCCAGAATCATCATCTTGAGGGAAGGCCTACTTCATGATGTTGATCTTGAGGGAAGGTGTTGAGAGATCACGCTCAACATCTTGTGATCATATGTGCATAGCACTAACCCAATTGAGTGCTATAAAGGAAAGGGTTAGATGCCCTAACCCTAACCCTAAATGGGTTTGTATATATTCTACATTTTCAACTAAATCTAGTGTATAGTTAATCATTTGTGGTATGCTCTCTAGTTGTGCCCTCTCTCCTTATCCCCACTCTTCTCCTCTCCCCTCTTCATATTTTGTCAAACCTGTAGTCATGGTAAGAAAAAATCTTAAGAGAATCATTTAAGAGGGACTTCGAAGGCCTAGAGTTGCACAATTCCGTTTTGCATCATTTTTGTGTATTTTTCCTCACTATGCTTGCTTTTTCCTACATATTGCTATGAATATTTTAGTTTTGCAATATCCGATATGCTTGTTTGGATCTTTGAGTCTAGTATCATGACACACAAAATTGGAAATTCTTTTGGTTATATTGACATCTCAAACTTGAAGAGTTGCATTCATACTTTTCCGACAAGGAGTCCTACTATAAAAAGCATGGGAACATTGGTAAAGGACTAGGTGGCTAGAGGGCCATTATTTGGCTGAGCGCCTTTTATAAACCCTAGAAGGGCTGTAGCTCTTAACTTTTCTACAACCCTTCTGTGGTGTAGCTCTTGGTGCTCTCTTAATCTTGAATGCTCAGCCTAGAAAACTATTGAGAGGTTATGCCATTGGTATTGCATAGTCGCAAGAGGACAAACAATAAAGAAGTGAAAGACATCCTCCATAGAGTTCTTGCTCCTCTTGCACATTTCACTTGATTTTAAATGGAATCTTTTTATTCTACAAGAAACTGAACAACAAACACTTTTGTTCCAAATATTGTTTAGAACTAATTTTACTTCAAGTCTAGCTCCGGAGTAGGTATGTCCCTACTATTCCATATCTACCCTTAGGTCTACATAAATCTTTTAAGGATGATGTAGAAATATGAGAATTTGTCATCTAACAAATGAACAATATAGACTCCAAGGCCATAAAACCAATCCTTACCTAACCAAATATACTAGAGCTAGATGATCAAAGCCTAAGTCCCTTTTAAGGAAGAATAATGATCTTTAGATTGAGCTTCCCTTTGTTGAACAAGGTTCACAATGCCATAAGGTAAGAGTTGTGGCTAAGAGATTAGGAAATTTATTCCATCTAGACTCTCTCAAAGATGGATATTCCTTAAAAGGAGTTGGACATAATGGTCCAACATGCAACTAGATTTTGAGGTGCATTTTGAACCACGTGTTAAGAGAAATATTTTTTTAGTGTCTTCATACCAAAGAAATTATCTGTAGAGTTTATACGCTAATTTATATCCTTTTGGGACGGAGACCAACAAGTCGAATAGAAAATAGAAGTAGATATAGAGAGTGGTTTAGAACGATTTAGAACCATTTTTCTTCTCTCTAAATTAGCATGGAAACCTTCCAATTTTCTAGTTTATTCTTAAACCTATCCATGATGAAATCCCACTTGGATTTCAAGATAAGTTCAAACCTCATATAGGAATATCCAATAGTTTAAAATTTGTACCTTTCTCTATCTTTTTACAACCCTAGGTAGCCAGCCAAATGTTGGTCATCACTAAGAAGAGGATAGTACCTAGACTTGGCACGATTAATCTTGGTATCAAAAGCTTTGCAAAGGGTATCTAGACACTCTAAAGTAGTAGTGATGCCTTGGGGAGAGTTTCTTGGTGTTAGATTAGTGTCATCAATCAATTACGTATTGATTAATTGACTACCACCCCAAAATTTACTAATTCATTTAATTGGCTACCATCTCAAAGTTAAAAAAATAATGGATTGACTAATTGAATACCATCTTCGTGTTCAATCCCTCTAAGTTTTCCATTCTAAAATCAGCTTGCTAATTAGCTAGCCTACAGCATCAATTGCAATGGCAAGCAGAAGAGAGGGATAGGCATTCTTGCTTTGATAGAGCTCTTTAACTCAATAGGATCTGTTGTCTCTCTCTTTATGCATACCTTGGTAAATGCATTGAGAGGAGAATTGTTTGAATATATCCATTGAAAATGCTTCCCAAACCCATATCTTATATAGGAGAAATCCTTATTTGATCAATCACAAAAAGTGTCAAAGTCAGATGTTGCACTTTGCATCCTTGGCATATTCATGTCTTTCCTACAAGCTAATAATTGCCTTTAGAATTTGTCTTCGTGTAATGATCCCATTTCCATCTCCTCATCTTCATTTAGTTTTGATTAGACTTTGTCAAATATTTTGTAGAGATAGTTAAGCATTGTCAAAGGCATTAAGTTCTATAATTCTTGCCTTTTCCCTCATTAGGATTAAGATTGATTATATCCCTATCTAGATCAATTGGAAGAGTGTTCATGGATGTACTCTCTTGCCACACCTCAAGTAAGTGAGGCTTTAATCTTAGAATTGCTTATATCCCATCCTCTCTAGGAGTTTTTTCATCCACAACTTCAAGCAATTCCTTTAAAGTGATGGATGCTTCCAATTGTAGAAGCTCAAACCTATCCATTAAGTACTTCCTCAAATGTTCGCATTTCAATTTGCCTGAAGTGTGGCATGAGTAATCACAATTGAAGTAGACAATAACTCTTAGATTCTAGAGAGATTGTACCATATTCTCCTCCTTAGAAATAGCTATAGATCCATATTTTTTAAAAAACCATGGTCACATCATATGTGCGTGTATGCACATGCACGCACACAAGCATGCATGCATGTGTGTTTATTTTGTTCAGAGGACTTTATTCTATTTAGGGCTAGTTTTTGCACTAAGCATTTACAAAGGATGACAAGAGTTTTGACAAGCTTTGTTTAGGCCGATAATGTAGACATGGTTCAAGAGTCAATTGATTTCATAAAGGAGTAAATTATCATCTAGGTTAGATTTTTCAATTTTCACTTTTGGGAAGAATTTATGGAACCGGTCTCAAAAGGAGGGGGAAATGTGATCAATGAAAATATGGTGGTTTAAGTTTAGGATAGTGCAAAATTCTTGGAAGTTTTTAGCGAGGGATTGGAGGGTCAATTGTGGATTTAGGGGGGATAATGGGGATATGATTGAGACCATTTCATATTTGTGAGCAAAGGAATTTGTGGTGAAAGAAAGTGCCTAAGGTGCATATATGAAATTGGTCATCAAATCATAAGGTTTGAATCTATGGAGTGAAGTGCAAACACATTCAAAGGAAAAATTTTAGAGAGAAAAGTCAGTTTAGGTTTGTAAAGGAGAGTTTTGAGTGGAGTATCTTGTTGAGAGTTCACGCTCAACATCATGTGATCACGTGTGCATAGCACCATCATGTGACCATATGTGCATAGCACTAACCTTATAGAGTGCTATAAAGGAAAGGGTTAGATCCCCTAACCCTAACCCTAAATGGGTTTGTATATATTCTACATTTTCAACTAAATCTAGGGTACAGTTAGTCATTTTGTGGTGTGCTCTCTAGCTGTGCCCTCTCTCCTCATCTCCACTCTTCTCCTCTCCCCTCTTCATATTTTGTCATGGTACTCAGAGCTCCCTTGTCTTCCGCTGAGACATTGCGATTCTTGAGAGTGCGAGAGAGATTGTGAGTGATCACGAGTTTCTTCGGTTCACTTCCATTGAGAGAATTTCCATCCACTTTGAGAGAATTTCCATTCATCTCCTTTGAGAGTTTGTGAGAGATGACAGAATTATTCCGTGTTCGAGTAAGAGAAATCTTGTTGAGAGAGAGTTCTTTTATTGGACTTCATTCTTTGTTTGGAGAGAAGTTGTGTTAGAGTCACTCTACACCACTCAGGAAGCAAGGCTCTACCATCAACCTACAGTGAGCCACTGGACTCTACACCACTCAAGAAGCAAGGCTCCAATGACCTTGACTCTCCATGCAACAAAGCAATGAACTATAGAGAGCCTTCACCAACGAGCCGCCTCTCCAAATGCCTCAATAAAGTCTCCATCAACACCTCTAAGGCTCTAAGCCTTCCCTGCAGCAGCAGTCAACTCCACAACAACGGTCTCCATATCTTCTTCTAGCCACGACCAAAGCATAGTCTTGACGACCTCTACAATGAGCCTTCGTCAAGGCTTCAGTGAGCTAAGGGACTGAGGTGTGGCTCCCCACAACAGACTCCAATGCCCATCTCCTACAAAACAATCTACAATAGGCGGCCTCCACCGGATGGTTCTAAGGCTCCTCCATCCGAACTATAGCACCAGTAAGAGCTCGACTGCTCCAGCACTCTGACAACCTTCTACTAGTCCAAATGGGACTGTAACAATGGCTCCTTAGAGGAAAGCTTTGATGAAACTACAGCCTCCAGCCTTGTAAATTACAGCAGACGATCACCTCCTACCAAAGAGATGCCAACCCATTAGCCCTTATGCTCCCGGCTCCATGCAAGCCGCCTCCGAGACCAATGACTGGTAGGCATAGCTCCTCTAACGATGACCTAGTGCAACAGATCCATCGCTAGATCCCTCTACAAGCCACTCTTACAAGGCTCCAATAGTGACAGAGGCCATATCTTTAGGTTTTACGCTCCAACACGGGTGATCTCCTCCAACGCATGCACCTTCTGCCAAGCTCACGTGAAGACCTCTCTACATAACGGCGATGCTCCAAGCCTCGCCCATGCTACAAACGGCTCCTCTCTACATAACCACAACTCTCTACTCCAACCAGCTTCTTCAGACAGCTCCTTGCAAGCACAACACAAGCGACGACCACAGAACACCTTCACCTTGAAGTTCCATCGACGGAATCTCTCAGATTTCAGTATCTTGCAATGTTCTGGCCTTCAATCTTCCTACATGTGGTACATAGAATTCAACCAGAGGTGCAGATGGCCCTGGGTTAAGTGGTTGTTGTCCAACCAGTGGTAGCTCTACTCCACCTGTTGTCACAACACTAGTAGCGGGATCTACAATGGCATCTACAACTACACAAACAGTTTTTGCACCTATAGCAGATCCTGCCATTGCTCGAGCTCAGGCAAAATGGGATACGAAAGACAAGTATGCCTATCATCTGATCAAGCAGAATGTGCAAGACGTCATGCTAGGACATCTCAACACAGTCAAGACATCGAAAGAAGCATGGGATATGTTTGTAGCTCTCTATGATTCCAAGAACACAACCAAACAGGCAGAAAGATCAAGGTCATGAGATCAAACAGAGGAGGTGAATACATGTCTACAGCATTCATGAACTTTTGTAGAAATCATGGCATTCGAAGACAATTCACATGTGCAGATACTCCTCAGCAAAATGCAAGAGCTAAAAGGAAGAATGGGACTTTAGCAGACAGTGCTAGAGCAATGCTTAGTGAAAAGCATCTTCCGAATCAGTATTGGGCAGAAGCAATAGCTACAGCTAACTACTTGCTTAATCGGCTTCCTACCGAACCCATACAAGGTATGACTCCTTGTGAAGCATTCACTAGACACAAGCCACGCATTGGGCATCTCCGCATATTTGGTTGCATAGCATATGCCCACATACATGATGATCATCGCAGGAAATTGGATGTGAAGTCACGCAAATGCATCATGGTTGGCTACAGTGAAGAAAGCAAAGCATACAAATTGTGTGATCCCATCAACCGCAAAGTCATTATCTCCAGAGATGTAATCTTTGATGAGGAATCAGAATGGAAAACCTCACCTACACAGGAGATAGAAGCATCGACTTCACAGTCATCTACAGAACAGGTTGATGAAGAAGAGCAAGAATTGCCAGCAACACCCCAAGCAGAGCCACAGCAGCTCAGACGGTCTACTAGGGAAAGCAGACCACCAGCCAGATTGACATATGCTCAGAAAGGCAAAGCAATTCAGGTGGAAACCACCAACTATGCTCTTATGACTACCATCATGGCTACAAAAGAGCCAGTGTAATTCGAAGACGCAGTAGACAAGCCAGAATGGCAAACTGCTATGAATGAAGAAATGGATACTGTGTATAAGAATAATACTTGGGAATTATGCGACCTTCCACCAGGAAAGAAGGCCATAGCAAACAAATGGGTATGCAAAGTGAAGTACAATCCAGATGGCAGTATTCAGAGATATAAATCCAGATTAGTTGTAAAAGGATTTGCACAACAATATGGTCAAGACTATGATGAGACTTATGCTCCAGTAGCAAAGATGGATTCCATACGGTTCTTGATATCACTAGCGACACTTAGTAAATGGAATGTGTATCAGCTCGATGTCAAGAATGCATTTCTCAATGGTTATCTAGACGAGGAAGTCTACATGCAACAACCCGCAGGTTATGTTGAACCAGGAAAGGAGAAAAAGGTTTGCCATCTCAAGAAGAGTCTCTACAGCTTAAAGCAAGCACCCAGAAGTTGGTACAGCCAGAATTGACAAGTATTTTGTTGATCTAGGATACATGAAGTCTAATGCAGATCATACTCTCTACTACAAAGTTCAAGGGGAAGACATTACTATTGCACTTTTGTACGTAGATGATCTGATTGTGACAGGAAGCAAGGATAGCTTCATCTAGAAAATTGAAACAAGACTTATCTGCAGAGTTCGACATGAAAGATCTTGGACTTATGCACTATTGTCTTGGAATTGAGTTCTGGAGAGATTCAGATAGCACATTCATGAGTCAGCTCAAGTATGTTGACAGTCTTTTGAAGAAGTTTCATATGGCAGATTGCAAGATTGCAGCCACTCCCATGGAACAGAGTTTGAAACTTACTAAAGATTCAGAAAAGCCTACAGTCAATGACAGATACTACAGGCAGCTCATTGGATCTCTTATATATCTGACAATCACACGGCCAGATATTTGTTATGCAGTAAGCTCACTAGCACAGTTTATGGCAAATCCAAAACAGTCTCATTGGAATGCAGCCAAAAGAGTCTTGAGATACACCAGAGGTACAAGACAGTTTGGGATAGAATACAGAGGAAGTCATCCACGGTTGCATGGATACTGTGACAGTGACTATGCCAGAGATCATGAGACCAGGAGATCGACACTGGGATATGCATTTTTCCTTGGTCAAGGTGCTATATCATGGTTGTCAAACAAACAACCAACTGTTTCTTTGTCTTCGACTGAAGCAGAATATAGAGCACTCACTACAGGTGCATGTGAGGCTATATAGCTCAGAAGACTATTGTCAGAAACAGATTACTTTGATGAGTCAAAGCCAACAACAATATACTGTGATAATCAATCGGCTCAAGCATTGGCCCAAAATCTAGTATATCACTCCAGAACAAAGCACATTGATGTCAGAGAGCACTTCATCAGAGAAAGAGTGTTACTTGGTGACATCACACTGCAGCATTGTGTTGTGATAGCAAAGAGAATGTTGCAGACATCTTTACCAAACCACTCGGTAAAGAGCTATTCGAGAAACACCGACTAGCTCTTGGTTTGATGTAGAGGAAGGACATTCCCATTAAAGGGGTGTGATGGAATGTAATGCTCAGTCCTTCTTCGATTCCCCAGAATCATCATCTTGAGGGAAGGCCTACTTCATGATGTTGATCTTGAGGGAAGGTGTTGAGAGTTCACGCTCAACATCATGTGATCATGTGTGCATAGCACCATCACGTGATCATATGTGCATAGCACTAACCTTATAGAGTGCTATAAAGGAAAGGGTTAGATCCCCTAACCCTAACCCTAAAAGGGTTTGTATATATTCTATTTTTTCAACTAAATCTAGTGTACAGTTAGTCATTTGTGGTGTGCTCTCTAGCTGTGCCCTCTCTCCTCATCTCCACTCTTCTCCTCTCCCCTCTTCATATTTTGTCATGGGGTGCTTACAAGTAGAGTTAGCTGGTTCCCGCGTAGTTACACGAGAGTGGAGCATTGATATCTAACACCCCCCCTCAACGTCCACCTGCAAGTGAACTTACTTTTTCGGCCCAATGCCAAGTCGATGAAGATGCCTCTCCAGCAAGTCTCTTCCAAGAGCCTTCGTGAAGATGTCCGCAGCATTCTCTGTAGTCAGACATTACACCAAGTCGACCTCTCCATCCATGATGAGCTCGCGTACAAAGTGATATTGAATCTCAATGTGTTTTGTGCGAGCGTGGAACACCAGGTTCTTTGCAATCGCCATGCAACTCTAATTGTCACATGATAACTGCGTAGCCTTGTTCTGCACTGCACCCATGTCCCCCAAAATCCTTCTCAACCACACTGCCTCGCAAGAAGCAAAGCATGAAGATTTGTACTCGGCCTCGGTAGAAGAAAGAGCAACTATGGGTTGCTTCTTGCTGACCCATGACACAACTCCAGATCCAAGTGAGAAACAGTACCCTGTCAGTGATCTCCTGCTGTCCACGTCTGATGTATTTCAGCACTCGCATTCCTGCCCTCCAACGGTTCTCTTGGGGCTTATTGGAAAACTTGCTTAGTACACCAGTCGCAAAACTGATGTCCGACCGTGTGTTGCATAGGTAAATCAAGCTGCCCACAAGCCTTCTGTACTTCGCTTCGTCCACCAGTGGTGATGAATCCTCATTTGAGAGCTTCGCCTCAACCTCCATAGGGGTACCAACTATCTTGCACTCAGCCATGCCAAATGCCTTCAGGATGTCATTCCCTACCGACTGTAGAGAGGTATACCAATCCTTCTGACTGGTCATGTGGCGCAATGCACCACTGTCAATGATCCACGGTTCATCCGTAGGTACATGAACTGCCTCCGTGAAAATCTCCTCAATTGCGACGAATAGCTCTATTGGTACTGCCTACGCGCTGTTGCTGGACTCTTTCTTTACTCCGTTCTTCTCATCTGCAATCTTCTTTCGGCACTCATTCTGCTTGTGCCCTGCCTTGTTGCAATAGAAGCACTTGATCTTCTTCTTTCTCTTTTTATCATCAGAAGAAGATGGGTTACCAGAGTCCTTACCCTTACCTTTCTTTGATCCGGTCCAGAAAGCCGAATCTTCTCCAGTCCTCATCTTTCGATGCATCTCCTCCTCCAAAAGCATCACGCTGAAATCCTCAAAGTTGAGGGGCAGATTTTTGTTCTGCATATTCAGCGCTGTAACAAAACCTCGTACTTTGGTGGGAGAATCCATATGCACCTTCGTGCTAGATTCTCGCTGGTGATGGTGATGCCAATCGCAGTCATCTGATCGTGCAGATTCTTCACCCTGGTGATGAACTTCTCTGCCGCTTCAGACTCAGACAACTTCTCGTTCACGAGTTGAGTCTCCAGATTCTAAATCCGCGTCTGATTCGTGGTCTCATACTGATTTTTCAAGACCGTTCATGCCTCCTCTACTGTGTTGACATATTGAATTAATGCCATGACAAAATCACTAACATTGCAGACAATAGAACACAGCGCATCTGCATTTCTTCTTGTCCATGCGAGAATCTCATCCGTAGTTGGTACTATCTGTTGTCCTGCATTGGCTGGATCCGGTCTCACAATCGGCCTCACGTCCATCCTAGTAGCAGTGTCCCAAAGCTCGTATGTGCTTAGGATGGTCTTCATCTTGAACTTCTAAAGTGGATAGTTAGAGCCGTCCAACTTTCCGCTTTCGCCGAACGGTGGGATTCCCAGTCTTGCGGGTTGGGCCATCTCTCACAATTTGCTCGCAAACAGAAAACACACTACCAAATCTTCTTGCTAGAGTCCAGGCTCTGATACCATGTAAGAAAATAATACAACATCTATGCTCAATAGATAACACGATCTCGTACGCAAGAGAGAAAACAAGATAGTATGGAGAATCAAAAAATTTGATTACTGTAGAACTGATACAATAGATGGTACTACCTCCCAACCATGCGCTCCTGTGAAAGAAGCTTCGATGGCGTGCTGGAAACAGTAGAAGATGGAGGCTGGATGCTAAGGAATCAGGGTTGTTGTAGCCAGTGATGAAATGGGCTTCACGGGCTTGCTCTTATATAGCCACCAGTCGTAGTTGGTTAGGCTCAATTGGGTGACCGACCCAGTCTGCCCAAAACGGTCGACTGGGGGTCGGTCCCGAAATAGTCCACCGACCATACGATAGAACCAGTGCGCAAAACAGAGCAACTGTCCTATGGTCATCCTTCGGCCCAGAGCCATCCGGGATCATCTGAGGCTCCAAACGGGCCTCGCAACCCGAGAGTGGGCTACCCTGGGAAATGCTCCGTCTACCCTCAGTGCGGTCAGTCAAGGGATGCCTTCCCACACTTGCATGTAGCCTAGTTAGTGGTGTGCCAACTCTATCTGAAGCCGTCCAGCCATCAGGCCACACATGGCTCCCATCTGGTGTCCAAACCAGGACCTACCAGATAACCGAGCTACTTAAATGCCTTCTCCTCATATGGGGGGCTTACAAGTAGAGTTAGCTGGTTCCCGCATAGTTACACGAGAGTGGAGCATTGATATCTAACATACATATGGTATGCATTCTCTTATTCAAGTTGTCTAAGCCTTGAGCATTCAGATTCTTTTTTGCTTCAATCTATTTAAGTTTAACAAAGTATTCACAGTGCATTGATTTGTTTAATCAAAAAGTCTGGGAAGGAAGTGTTTCTAGAAGATCAGTAGAATGAATTGAGACTCAAGAATACATCCAAATTTTTTTGCTTGACTAAAATCATAGATGTCATTCGTTGTTGAAGAGTGTTGAGACTCGTTGAGTGGTGAGCTTGGTATTTTTCAACCATCTGGGAGGAATCTCGCATACGTTATAGAGGCATCTCTCTCTCTCTCTCTCTCTCTCTCTCTCTGTGGACTCTTTTACTACCATTTGCTTGAGAAACCTTTGTAGCACCTTCATTGGAAGAAACGTCAAGGCTAGTTACAAGGCAACTAGAATATAGCACTTGGAAAAATTGCCATTAGAAAGAGCTTATGTATACTTACATTTTGAGTTTGATGATTTCACACATGCAACAAATATGATGTTGAAATAATGTACAACAAGATGTGGCAAAAGATCATAGTGTCTGGCCTAAATGCGGAGGTAGGACTCTAGAAGGACACTTAGAAAGCTCCTTCAATTCTCAAAATTGAATGGAATTGTCGTGATCCCTGAGCTCAATTGCATACGTGCCACAATATTTGGCATAGGATTTGGGCTGGATGATGTGCCTATGGAGGCTTCCATTGATGAGGAACCTAAATATTTTCCCCAACTTTTTATAGATTTATTTGACAAGTGAAACGATGAGATAAAGGAACATGAAATTTGGTACTAATGAGGCTTATAGCCATGTGTTGACATGTTGTTCCTCTACTTGAGTTAGTTAATATGTCATAGTAGTACTCAACCTTGAGCTTGACAAACTCAATCAATTCTCACAAGGGTATAGAATCAATGCATTGAACTTTTCTGATTGTTTCATAATGTCAGCTCAATCCCAAAGAATGCCCACTAAATCATGATAAAAAGGCCTAATGTCTACCTCATGCCACTCCATAAGTCTAGTAAAGCATACCTTAAAGCATCACAATTTATGACTTGAACACATAAAGTATAGTCTTTCACTATTCTCAATAAAAGAGTTTAATTATTATCATACCAAGACTTACTAATTTTTGTGTGACTATCTCTATTTACAATTAAGAAAAGGTGTATCTCTCCAAAGACTCCCAACTTTCCTATATATGCCACCAGTCTTGAATATACAATTCGTAATATGATAATTAGAAGTACACACATGTTTGCCCAAAAAAGTACTCTTCAAAGGAAGGAACAACAAATACATATACAAGGTCGCATCATTCCTCAACCTCAAACATTGATGGACTTAAGAAACTTTATTAGCCCAATGATTGATCCCTTACATCCTTCTAATTATGAAATAATGTGAATCTTACCAATGATGATCATTATATAATCCACATTCCTTATTTATGCCATCCTGACCTTGGCTACCAAAACAATTCTCAAGCATACAATGCCCTTCGGTAAATTCTCCAAATTGAGATGGAGGGGGTATGAATCTCTCCTAGATCTATCTCCCCCATGAGGTGAAAGGGAACCCTTTTGTGGTGAGTCTTGGAGCCCAAAAGTGGGGTTTCTTCTTCTTGATAACAAGAAAATAGGCTCTAGAAACTAGATGCCTCAATGAGTGTTACTTTCCTTGTTGGGTTCATTGGCCAATGTGGCCTCTCAATACCATTGCATTCCTACATTAGCCATGATATGGATGATTTTGATTGGCTTTGCAAGGACCTAAGAGAGTGCTCAAACAATGGTGCTTGGATTCCCATGCCTCTCAAAATGCTTTGAGCTTAGCTCTACTACAACAAAATCTACTACACAATCCCTAGCTGCTTCGTATCTCAGTACGATTGAATCTGGGTATGGGCAACAATTTTCCTTTATCAAGGTTGTCTTTCTAGTCTTATCATAAGGTGTTCATGGGGGAGCTCTTTCTATCACATCCTCATAACTCAATTTTGTCCTTATTTTGTCTATCAAATTCATCAAGATTCATGTCTTTGGTCCACTTTTGTTATAGTTTCTTGTTAATACTGTCTATGTTTTCTTTTTTGTGCTAGTAGACACCAAATTCTTGACAAGATTTCCCAAATCCATTTGGGAAAGTGGTTTCTTGTTGACTAAGGCAAAAGGCTAGATTGCATTAAGCTTTGAAGTGGCATCTGGCTAGAGTCACCATTCAGATTTCATTGCTCTAATACATATTGCATAGCAAGGTTCACTATTATCAAGTGTACGTATTTGAGTTGGTAATAATTTTATTTCTTATAACTCTTGGTCTATTCATCTTGAATTTATCATGATGCATAGGATACCCCACAAATTATCACCATTGATGACATGAGTCCACATTATATGCTCAAAGATTTGCATCTATTTCACTAGATAGATTTCAAATGGTGGCCTTAACACATTGCTCAAGCCCATCAAGTTTTTATTTGTACATATTTTCATTTTAATAGAGCATTCTATATACTATTCTTAGTGATCCATTAATGTTTAGCATAGAGAAGTACCACATCATTACCATGTAAACTAGTGGTGGTGGTAGGCACATAGTTCAGGGGAAATTACTTATTGTATTCTAATTCAATCTTTCCAAAGGTAGTTCATGGTCACAAAGAGGGTATCACATCAAACTTTGTAAGTTAGCAACATTTTTTGACATCTCTTCTCACTCCACTTTCAAAGAATCAAATCATTTGTGTTTGGAAATGCATCTCTTGACTATAACATTTGTTCAAGTAGAGTTT